>NW_024580668.1:4244751-4717148 GCF_017639235.1 Corvus kubaryi | reverse complement strand
CCGTTCCATCCCCCTTCCATCCCCGCTCCGTCCCCGCTCCGTCCCCGCTCCATTCCCCCTTCCATCCCCGCTCCGTCCCGCTCTGTCCCCCCTCAGGGAAACACAGCCCTGCCCAAACCACGGTCCGCGGTGAGGGCAATTCTCTTCTGCTTAATGCGAAGTATGAATTATTCATTTGCTGACTGCTAAATAATAGAAAGTGGGAGGGGGAGAAATGGGGTTGTAGCTTAGATGATGTGGCAGGAAAAAAACCCCAAAACTCCAATTAAATAAATTAATTTAAAGGAAAGGAATGAGGAGAGAGCACGGTGTGCTTCAGTAGGCTTTGATCAGATTGGCTGCCCCACACTATTTATTTATGTATTTAAGTCTTTTTTGAGGGCACAGTCACTGAGTGGAACAAATGTCTGTGAGCTACAAGAGCAAAGACAGGTACAAGCTGAGGGAAAAAGTGCAGAAGAAAATGAAACTATCGATTAGAAAGATTTACAAACAGGACAGAAATGTTCAAAGGGAACTTCTGGTGATGGCAAGATGTAAGAAAATCAGTGTCAAGAAGCACAGTTCACACAGAATCATCCTTTTAACTACGGCCTCTTTATTTCCCCCCTTCTTTCAACTGTTGCAATTCCTGCAAGTTGCAAATGAATGAGGCTCCACGTGAGATGTTTTTGGAGAGGGTGGAGGCAAGCTGAGCCAGGAGCTGTGGATGCTGGAGGTAAAAAATCCCAACTATCCAAGGAATGTGCTTTGGGAGTTCGGGTCTGTGGGAGCAGGGCTGCAGAGCAGGGTCTCTCCGGGTTCTTGTCCCAGTCAACTTCACTGCTGCTTCCTGCCCTTACCCTAACGCTAACTCCTGCACATGGAGGAGCAGGCTGGTGAGGGCTTCCCAGCTGCCTGAATCCAGCCAGGATCCCCGTGGCTCTTGGCCCTAAATCCCAGTTAATCTGTGTTGAGCTGTGCATCAGTGCGATTTCCCTCCCCTCATCCATCAGCGAGGGATGCAGTGATGGAGAGAGATGGGTGCAGGGCCAGGCTGTGGGGACAGCAGTGGGGTGACCCTGCTTCCATCCCATCCAGCCATCCATCCATCCATCTACCCACCCATCCATGCCGCTGGCAGCAATTAGAGGGTTGAATCTGCCCCTTTTCCCATCTCCCTGTGTGCCTAAGCCGCTGTAAACCTCCAAGATGCTCCCAAAGCCACACTCTAATGTCACCCTGTGGCTCAAGGGCTGGCTTGGCCCTGGCTGCCAGCCCTGTCACATCCCAGCCCTGTCACATCCCAGCCCTGGCTGCTGCATGGATTCCAGGTCAAACCACCCCACGGGCAGCGCGGTGTCAGGGAATCGCTGTTTTCTAGGTTGTTAAGTCCTTTGCTCTTTAATTCTTAGCCTCCTGAACACCCCCAAGGTATGTTATAATCACCCCAAAATGCAGCCACTAATTGTTTGGTGTCCCCGTGGGGGAGGAAGAGCAGAGTCACATTAAATCACAACAATCAAGAGCTTCTGCAACAAATGAACTCGAACCCGGTTGACAGGAGGAAGCCGCGGTGCTGCCTCGCGCTCCGTAAGGGCCGTGTTTAGTTGTAATCTTATTTGTAATCTAATCAATATGTTTACTGAAGGAAAGAATATCATCAAGTATTACTTTAAGACACTTAGGGGATGTGACACCGTTCACAACTCAAATGTAAACAGGTTTGTTGGCTGTGTTTGCTCACAGGAGGAACACGCTGTGTCCTAGCGGGGCTGGCAGAGGGGGTTGTGTGGGGAGCAGGGGGACCCCCTCTGCTCGGGGTGCCAGGGATGGGCTGTGCCTGAGCCCCTCCTCTGCTCCCCATCCCACCATCTCCCTGTGAGTGCCGAGGCCCTTTCCCAGGCTTGTGGGCAGGCAGTTCCCTCCAATCTTCTGTGGCTGATGGTGAACCCTGCCACGTACCAAGCCCATGTGTCCTGTCCCATGAGCCTTTTTTTAGTGTTTGTGCCTTCAGGAAAGTTTGGAGGTTTTATTAAAAACTTATCACATAACATCCATAACAAAGAATTAGGGTCTAATGCACCCAGCGGAGGAGTTTCCCCCTTGCCCCAGGCAGTTAGAAGGTGCCTTTAACCTGAAACATGAGGGTTATATGTATAAAAGTGTATATAATATTTTCCTTATAAATTTTTTATCCTGTCTAATGTATCCCAAAGCTCTTTAAAAGCTGAAAGCAGAAACTCTGGGGGTTTGGCTGCAGGTCAGGGGAGGGAGAAGGCTGCTTAGGTGAAAGCAGCCCCTGCAGACTGACAGTGAGTGGGGACACTGTGTCCCACCAGGGCAGAAACATCATCCAAGACAGGCAGGATGGGACCATTCCCATGGGCCTTGGACAGATGTGCCAAGATTCTGAAACATCTTTAGGGGTCCAGAGCCCATGGCATCACACAGACATGCCCCCAGCCCACCAATGAAAAAACATATTACCTGTGAGTTAAACTGACAAGGAAGCTGGAAGGAAAATAAAAACAACAGGAAAAATAAATGCTGCCTGTTCAATTACTTAAATTAAGACTTATTTGAAAGCTGTCTTTGCAGCAAACACCCACCCTCCCCTTTAGTTTTTTAAGAGTTGGGGTTAAGGTAAGGCTTAGGGTTAGGCTTGAGAGAGCCAAAGAGCCTGGAGCTCCAGGAACACTGGGGCTGGAAAAGGTCTGCCAAGATGATTGTGGCAAGGCCCCAGAGTCGCTGCTCCTTCACATTTCTGATCTGGAAACCCATGGTGGTGAGTTTACAGTTAGTCTTAGTTTCAGGCTCTAGTGAATTGGGGGGGGGGGGGGGGTAAGTCCAATAAACTCCCCATTGCTGTTTGGGAACATGTTTAATTAATCAGGTAGGAAAAGCCCCTTCATGCACTGCTTCCAGACCAGACAGCATCAGCATATCCCCTGCCTGTGGGACAAGGCTCCTCAGGATTTCCAGTGGGGCTGGGGAGGGGTTTGGGGTGCAGAGCAGAAGGCTCCAAGAGCTTCTGCCTGTGGAGTGCAAGGGTCACTGCCAACCTTGCTCATGTGTTTTTCCTGCATGCCTGGCACTGATACTGCAGAGAAATGGACTCACCCCTTGTGTAGACCAAAGGAAAAAATTCACCACATCTCTCCCTGTATGCACCTCATGGGGCCAAACCTAGTCCTGGGAGAGGTCCTGCTGGGGGGCCGGAGCTGGCCGTGCCTTGGTGGAATTCCAGCAGCTCTTGTGGTGGATGGACTGGGCTGACATTTGCTGGCAAAGCTCAGTGGCTCTCTGGCATTGCTGTGACTGCAGGGGCTTGGCTCTGGCTTTTCCACCTATGCAGCCAGTGAAAAACAACCCAGGAAAGGGGGAAAGACTGAATGAACTGGTCAAAACATCCTTAAAATGTCTTTTTCCATGGTGGGAGGGAGGCTGTGTGTGAACGCCTGGGAACTGAGGCCATGCACACCCTGGGCATCATCTGTGTGTCCTGTGTATCGCCCAGGGTGCATCGGGTTAAACTTTGGAACAGGGAAATGGTGGAGTCACCAGCCCTGGAAATGTTCACAAAATGAGTAAATGTGGCACTTCGCACCATGGCAAGGTGGTGTTTGGTTGGACTTAATGATCTTGGGGGTATTTTCCAGGTTTAATGATTCTGTGATTCTATGAATGCATCTGCTGCTGCTCCGTGTGGAGCTGGCACAGGGCTCCTGAGGTGGCTTTTTGTGGGATTTTCGTGATGTTTTTCTTGGAAGTGGCATGTTTTTTTTGAATAACATAAAAAGTGATTTAAAATAGAGCCCACTCATCACAGATGACAGGGTAGTTACAAAACCCAGTGTTTCAGGAGAGAAATGCCAACACAACAGCCCGGAGGCACTTGGAAAAGCCAATGGATAAAGGGTGGGTGGCTGTGCTGGGGCTGGTGCCTGGCACCAACCAGGGCTGGGAAGCTGCTTCCCCCTGCCAGGGAATAGGGGCAGCAGGGTGGGGGATGGCATTTCTGGCACAGGGAAGTGAGTCCAGGTGCCTTTGGCTGCACAGGGCGGGTGTGTGGGATGTGGACTGGGAGCAGAGGAGAAGCATGAGGGGCGGGTGGGTGTCCACCAAAGCCTTGTAGGGATGCTCCAGGGCTGATGCCCCAGCCAGGACACCCCCTGCCAGCTGCCATCTCTCCACAAAAGTAGAGTGAATGCTTTGGCAGCTCATCCCTCTGCACATTTGGCTGCTGATGCTGCCTGAGCCATTGGGTGCAAGCCTGAGGGTGCTGGTCCCTTAATTTAAGGGATACTGGAGGGGAAAACACAGGAGAGGTGTGTTGTTTGTTTCAGGGATGTTTTTCCAGTAGAATTGCCAGAGGCAGGTGGCTCATATTCCCCTTCGCTGGCTCAGACATGCTCCACTTCCTTCAAGCTAAGTCTGCTGCTGGAACGGGGCCCTACAACCGTGAGGAATCCGTGAGGAGTCGCTGGCATCCCATTCGAGGCAGAGCTCGGAGCTTGTCTTCCTGCTGCCTGCAAGCAGGGAGCAGTGTCCCCACGCTGGTTTCTCTGCAAACCTTTGGCGGGTGTGTGGTGACACGTCCCCGTCAGAAATGCTGTTCCTGGGTGCTCTGACCACTGTCCCTCTGTCCCTCTGTCCCTGCCCATCCTCATAGCATGGATGCTTTGCTGCTCCCACACCCACGGACTGGGAGGAATCGCCCGGAGTCCGGCGAGTTCTCCTGTGCAGGGAGAGGGCTTTGCTTTCATTCTGTTATTATCAGATAGACTGAGTCACACTGAGATAAATCCTGCAGATATTACAGTCTGTGTGTGCCTGAAAAAAGATGTGTGTGGATGTTAACACTGCCAGGTGTCACCATGCTATGAGGGATGTTGTGGAAATAGAAATGGAGAAAATATAATAGATACTTCAGATTTCCAGCCTTAATAGCCTTACAGCACATCTAGTTATTATATATCTATCACATCAATATACTGCAGCACTCGTGGTATTTTTATTTAGCTCCATCTGGTGTATGATAACATGCTTCTGGTACCAAAACAAGCATGAATTGGAAAGGAATTTAATACATAGCTCTGCAGAGAAGTCCCTTAAAACATCCTAAACCAAGCACATGTCATGCAAAACCAATACTGCAGTTTGGACAGAGAAAGCACTTCTGAGTGAAAAGGAGGGTTGTGAGCAATTAGAAGTACACCCAGGCAGACACTGCTCCAGGTTTCTTGCCTGTAGCCTGCAAATCCAACGTTGATGCTGTGTTTGCTGATCTCCCAGCATTTAGTGTGTATTCCTGGGAACAGAGGTGTGGGATGATTTCAGGTTTTCTTTAGCTTTGAGAGAGATATAGGGGTGAAAAGGGCAGGCACAGAAGCACTGGAGACTGATGATTGAGAGGGGAAGGGGCCACCAAAACACCCTGTGGATGTGGGAACGGTGGGAAGGAGAAATACTGAGCCCTGCTCACTGAGGGCTCCTTCGCCAAGACATTCTGAATTCCTCACCTGTGTGGAAATCCCTTGATGGGAAAACCAACAAAATAAATTCCCTGCTTGCTTTCCCCTCTGTTCCCCAGGCGAGCGGCAGCGGTGAGTGGATGTGCCAGACATTGTGGCCCCATTAACTGCCATGGAATAACACTGGGGAACACATTTTAAGAGGGAGAAAAGGGGCTTTGTGAGGGGAAAAACCCATTCCCCAGCTGTGTGATGTGAAGGAAATGATGCATATGCTGCCAGCATCCCTTGCTGGGGAAACCACCTGCAAAGGCCTGGGATACACCAGTGCCGAAATCCTCCTTCCTCTGGCTCTTGCAGAGATTCACCTTCGCTCTCCCAGATGAGCCCTAGAAAAGGTAATTGCATTGAACAACTCCAGTAATGAACTCCTGGTCTGCAGAGAATCAGTTTATAGCCAGGCTGGCCATGAGCAGGTGTTAAAAACCTGGCTCCACCTGGCCCCAGGTGCCCTTGGGGTGTGTTGGCACCGTGCACTGACCCTCTAGGCTTTGGGGCTGCTGGAATGGAAGCACTGAGGAAATAGGGGCTGTGGCTGTGCCATGGAGGAACCACGTGAGGCTTCCAGGGCCTGCTGGTGACACAAGGTGAAAGATGGAGGTGATACAGGCAGGTGAGTGAAGACCTTCCCACTTTGGCATCTGTGAGTTCAAGTGGAGTTTTCCAAGGAAATCTCCCTCTGCCTCAGTAGCAGCACATCAGTGACCTCACAGACTCCAGCTTTGAGGCTGGGAAGGACAATCACAAGCTCCTACATAGAACTGACCTGCAGCTCCGTGCAGCTGGTCCCGCACCAGAGGCAGGGATGTGCCTGACTAACCTGTCCCACAGCAGAGGGCAGGGGAGCTGTGCTATATTTACTGCTGGATTACTTTTAATCATATGTTTTCCTCCAAACAAAGAATTGCTAGCTTGGTACTTAGAGATCAATGCATTTTATTTATCATCTCCAGGCAGGCACTGTTTCCTATTAACGTTTTCCACACTTTACAGTCTAATTAAGGTCATCCGCCCAGCAGAATGCTGCTGTGTGTGTTTTAAACTACTGCATCCAATTATTTCTTTTAAACCTTGCATGGAGTAGCCTGTGTCTGACCAGCAGGTCTCTGCTGCAGGCTGGAGGCTCAGCATTGGCTCCCTCCTGCTCCTGGGCAGGAGTCAGCACATGTGGGGACATTGCACATGGTCTCTGATGCTTATTTTTTTGTTTTGTTTGTTTGTTTTAAGATTTGGGAGCTCAAAAAAAGCCCTGAAAACTGCTTGACACCGATCCAGACTTTTAGCATGAGCAGCACCAGGGCCTCTTGCTGTGGTGTGACCTCTGAGCAGTGGGAAAGTCCCCCCTGAGCCCAGTCCAGACACACCTGAACTGTGGTTCATCTCCTGCAGTTTTCTTTGATATCGTCCCCACGCTCCCAGCACTGGTTTCATGGAGCTTGGCTCCGTGTCACATCTAATTTCACTGCAAATAGCCTCAAAATTCTTTGAAAGGCACAGCTTCCCCTAAACAGATTGTGGGACCTGCACCTACCTCCCTGCTACCTTTAAATCAAACTTCTCTGAATATATTACACCGCAGAGCCATATGTTCAGTGCCACTTCCCTCGGCGTGTCATGTAATTCATCAGCTATAGGCTCCCCAAGATATATGGACATTGCCAAAAAAGGGGAATGCTGGACCAGACCTCCTCCCTCTTCAGCAAAAATGTGCTTTCAGCTGGCTGGAGGAGAGGGAGGGTGGGAGTGGGCTTGAGGTGTGACTACATGCAGGAAAATCCCTTAAATTTTGTTCTGCAGACCCCATCCTGTGAGTGCTGTGAGGAAAATCCTTCAGCCCTGTCCCACCCAGGATTTTTCATGGCTTTCAGTCTGCATTTCCATGTAACACTCTGCTGGATAAAGAAATTGGAGTGTGTTGAGCAAAAGGCATCAAGAGCATCAATAAATTTTTGCTGCCATGGGGGGACAAATACACTCCATTCCCACCTGAGGAGAATGGGATCTGCTAAAGCACTGGCAGGTTTCATCTTCATCAATAGGAACAGACTCAGAGGGACCATCAGTTCCCTGTCCCCATGGTGCATCCTGCTCTTCTCCTGGTGTCCCCATCCTGGGATGGGCATAGAACAGCTTGGGTTGGAAGGAGCTTTAGGGGTGAGGCTCTCCCGGGTTCTATTTTGCAGCCTCCTTTATCCCACCTTGGGTTTTGCACCTTTGGCTGGGGCTGCCAGTGCATTTGGGGATGCTCGGTGTCTGCGGAGGTGCCAGAGCCCAGAATGGCCCCGGGAGCTGCCTGGCTCCGTGCTCAGCCCCGTGCCCAGCCCCGGCTCCAGCGCTGGGGGCACTGCCAGGCCCCTCCGAACGGGCACCGCCGAGTGCAATTACGGCTCTGGAATGCACTTTCCTGTGAATCCCTTCCAGGCCCAGCTAATATATGCTCTGATATTGGCATTGCTCTCACTAATATTCCTGCCAGCGAATTCTCTGCTCTGCTTGAATATTCATGGGAAGCGAATGTGAGGAGAGGAACAGCCTAAATGAGGTGAGTTCGTTTAAAAATTCAGCTTCCAAATTCAGTGGCTATTTCTTGCAGCACTCACCCAAGCGTTAGCTCCTATACTATTAATTTCAGCCTGTGTTTCAGACTTCTGAGCAAATTTTCTGTGTTTTTCCCCCACTGGATCTGCAAACTCTTTCCTCCCTCGAGATCTGTAGCTTTGTATAAAAACAGCAACTCTCCTTGATGAACTTTGCAGTCAAAGGATTTGTTTTCCCTGACTTTTATTTAAATTATTCTGCCTTCACCTCCCCATGCATAGTTCAGAGCCTGTGGTGGCTCTGTGCTGGGACTGAAACGATTCTTGCTTAGGCAAACTCTCATTTGGACTTGTCAAAGGAGTTCGGTGTGTTTGTAATTAAGTGCCTCTCACACCTTCTTTAACCTCGCTTACAAGGAGTCGAAGCATTAGAAAAGCCTGCAAGAGGCAGGAAAGACTCATTTGCACCTTGAAATGCCAATGTTTTGGGAGATCAATGCTGTCTGTATGGAACAAAACTATAAGCAACTTTCAAGTACTTTTTTACATGTAGTGTCTCCTTTGCATATTGGATTAATGTCTGATTATATGGTGACTAAGGTGTGAGATAATAGGAAAGCAGCCTCCAAAGCATTAACTCCTTCACACGTGCCGTGGCTCGAGCCCAGCTCGGCTCTGCTTTCTTGTGCTTCCTCTCTCCTAAATATAATCACACCCGACCGGATGACGGGAAAGAAACGCTACTGTTACAAAGCCGAGCGTAGGAAGTTTAGACTGTACCAGAATTAGGGTAATTAGTGTTGCATTAGGCTGTTTCGCAGCCCTACAACCGGTTCCACGGCAGGGAGGCAGGAAGCGCTGCTCTTCTCTTTCCCCCAGGAGGTGACACCAAGGCAGGATGACCACCTGACCTTGTCCTTGTGCTCTGGCTCCACGCTGGCCTGAGCCATCCTACATCCCTGTCCACAGCGAGCTGGAACGGAGCAATCCCACACTTTGCCCAGCTGCCACTCTGCTCACAGCACTGCTGGGGTCGGCAGAACCAGGTACCTTGGTAATCATCCGTGGGCCACTCGTGAAAAGCTGTGAAATTTCCAATTAGCCTGGAAAAAAATGTAGATAAGCGTGTAATTCTCAGCCCAAATTAAATCAAGCGTCCAAGCATGCTCTTCCCTCACTGCTGTGCTTCATCCACTACCACCACCTCCCCTCTGCATCCTTTAGCACAGCACATTTTTCCTTATAATTGGTGGCAGACTTTATCCTTGGAGTTTAAACTTTGCTAGCGGATGGGAGGAAGGGGATGTCTTCTTTATTTGATTTAGAGAAAGGCTTTGCTGCTGCGAGGATCTAATGCATAAGCTTTTGGGGGGTTCCATATCCACTGCCAGGGCTGTGTCAGATTGGCTTTGGTCTGATGCAGCAGAGGAAAGCAGGAAGCTTAGTTTGAGATACTGGGAGGGAGCCCTGGGCCTGGCTTGTTTGGGAAGCTCTGCCATAGGGTTTACATTAGAAACATGTTGACACTGCTGAACATGGAAAACCAAGGGAATACTAATGGTCCATTCATTAAATACCTCAAAGTCCATTTAGGATCCCATAGAGACCCTCAGTAATTAGAGTTCAGGAGGCAAACTCGTGCTGTTGAATATGCAACAGTGAATTTGTTTGTCCAGCCTGCTCCGGTGAGGGACATCCCCCCTGACAGATGCCACCAGGAGGAACAGATCCCAGGGTTCCTGTGCTACCAACAGCTCCCAGACAAAGCCCAGGAGATGCTGGGCACGACGAATTGGAAAACCTGTTACAAAAATAAAGAAGTGATGCGTCAGGCCGTGGCTTGCCCCATCAGAGCAGTGTTTTGGGCACTTGGTGGCATTTATAGAGGTAGACACAGAAATTGTCCTCACTCAGCACGGACCATCCTGTCCTTCCCACCTAGAGTGTCTTTTCCCAAGGCTTTCTGATGATTCCACCTTTCACCATTTAGCAAACAAAATTCAACAGACCCTTTTTTGTTTGCTTCTATCCCCATATAAAACTGTGAAAAACGTCCAAATCACAGGGATGGCCAGGGAGCCTGTTCCACCCCTGTTCAGTCGCTTTCCCAGTTGCTTTTCCAAAGAAATACCGATCAATTATTTTTCTGTTTATGCAGCAATTGCTCCTAATTGCTGCCTCCATTGTGTGCCTTCTGGTTTGGAGCATTTTTAATGGAAGATTTGTGCTCATCTTGAAAGGATGCTGGCTTTAATGATCAGGGAGAGCATCAGTGAGCTGGAAGCTCACAAAGCAGTGCCCTTATTTCTGATTTCCAGTGTGAATTTCTCCCGTCTGCGGCTCCTGCAATTTAATACTGAGGGGAACCCAGAGCTGGGCAGAGAGGTTTCAGGGTGGGAGGTGGTTCATGTGTACCAGGGCAGGTGGGAGAGTCAGGCAGACATGGAAATTATAGACCCATAGAACTATTATGGTTGGAAAAGACCCCCAAGCCCAACCTTTGAATGGGCACCACCATGCCCACTAAGCCATATCATGAAGTGAATGCTGATGTCTACAGCAAGGACTGGACAGGAGCTGGACTCGATTCCTGTGGGTCCCTTCCAACTCAGGATGTTCTACGAGCCCTTTGCTCCACCACAAGCACAATGCCTCCGGCAGCTCCTCCACTTGCTGCAGAGGCTTGGTTTTGCTTCAGCTTTTATGTAACAGCAGGAGAAACCCAAATCCTCTGAGAATGGGTCCTGTGCCCAAAAAAGTTTGTTTTGAGCCAGGTGGGAGCAAGGTCACCATGTCCCAAGCTGGTCTTTGGCAATGAGAACAAGAGTCCTGTTGGGATTGCCCAGTGAGACAGCCAGCAGGGATGGCTGTGGGCCATGGCTGGGACAGGATTGTGATGGATGTCTCTGTGGGCTCCACAGGGATCAGCCAGGCACTCTGGATGGAGGCACAGGGCTCCTCAGCTCAGGGATGAGCTTTCTGCTGGAGAGGGCTGGAGGAGACCTCGCCCTCATGACCCACTGCTTTCTGCAGCTGTGGGTCTCATTTGGTGGGGTGGATTTGGACATGGAGCTCTGGTGATCGTGTGACAGTGAGAGGCTGGGGAGGGCTGCAGGAAGGGACTGGTGCTCTTACCCGTGTGCCAAAGGGCCACTCCTGCAGCCTCACACCCTGATTTTCTTGTGTAACTCCACAGAAATGGGAATGATTTTGATTAGATGGGTTTGGGTTTAGCTTTGATCCTGTCAGCAGAGACAGGAGAATGACGGAAAGAGAAATGAGTGCAAAGAAAGGAGAGGGGAGGAGGGAAGCACCGTCAAGATGGTCTTGACAGACGGGGAGGAGGTGAGGGATGTGGCAGGAGGTTTCCCACTGCTGCTCAAATAGGCAGAGGGAGGAGAGGAGCTCAGGCTCCTTTTCAGGGAGAGCTTTCTTGTAAACCTAAGCTGCGATTTCCATTGGTACTGTCAGATCAGCCCCAAAACATTGGCAGGAAGGGCAGTTTGACATCAATTACTGCAGTCCTGTCTCTCCCTGGCCTGGCAGCAGCCCGGGGAGTGCACTTTGGAGACGGATGTGTTTGACTCACAGACGTGATGCAGAGCAGAGTATTAGGCAGTGCACTGAGTTTGGTGCTGCTGCTATTTTAGTGGAAACCAAGAGCCTGGACAAGCTGAATGGCTTCAGTGAGCAATGCACTGCCCAAATCCCTGTTTGTGGGGCAGAGATCCACACGGCTGCGGGGAGCTCTGGAAGTCACAACTGCAGCACTCAGGATGTGGGGACAGAACCGGCAGGGGCTGGCAGTGGGCAGTCTCCATCTCAGAGCCACTGCCTTGTGCTTTATCAAATCATCCAAAAAGGCAGTGTCAAGTAGCTCTAGGTGTGCAATTCCTCTGGGAACTGGAGGATAAACAAGCCCAGTGCAAGGCAATATCAGCCCTCCCTCCTGACCTTGCTCTTTTTGCTGGGGAGTGCTCTGTGTGGGGTCTCACCAGCACCTTCCTCCAGCACGAAGCCCAGGGTTATCCTGCAGCTGCCACTATCCCACCTCCCAGTTGCCCTCCCCGTCCATGGTGGATCCCAGAGGATGAAGCAAAGCTTGTCTGGATCAGATCTTTTTCTGAACACAGCCCTGATACCCCCACACTTTAATACAGCACTTCCTGCTCTCTGCTGGAGGTTCTGTAGTGGAGGCTTCTAAAAAAAGCAGAATTTTTGGCATTATTTACAGTTAAAGAGATTGGGTTTGACACATTTATGGCTGAGATGGTAAATATGACTTATGGCAAATCAATTTACTGCATTTGACTGCGACATGGGCACTGCCAGGGATTTGATTGGGAATTGATGGGGTTATTTGCCAGAGGGCTGGGAGATGCCATCGGCGTCACGGCTGTCCAGGGCCCAGGCTGGAAAATCGTGGTTCTTGCAGCATGCTGAGAGCTCAGCCCATCCTGGCCCACCCTGCCATGCCCTTCCTGCTCTTCCCAAACCCTGGGAATCACCATGGGACACTGTGATGAGGCTGATGCTATCCTTCTGTGCTGAGCTAGCATTTTCATAGCTTCGCCAAACTTTTGGGTTTGTTTTCCATCCCTCCTCCTTTTCCTTGGAGTCCATCTGGATGTCTGAAAACAGAGATGTAGAAAACTGAATTTATGCTACAAGGAGGAGCAGTAGAGATAAGGGGAGGGGGGTGAGGGAGGAGCTCGAAAGGCAGCTTTTTTTTATTTTTTTTAGAACTTTTCGCTGACGGCAAGTGGTAAGCATGTTTTATTTATGTATTCCAAGATCCGCCAGCATTGTGTTTTTCTCCTGACTGATGCCTTGGCTGCAATGACAGCTTACACCGAGCCGGCTGTGCACGAACCTTATTTACCCTCCACAGATGCCTCCCCGAGCCTGACAGTGAATTATTCTGCACCTTGAACTGCTCCTCAGTTAATGCAATGCAAATTTGGCTCCTTTGTTAAAAAGTTTTAGGGTTTTTTTTTCCAAATGTGCGGATTATTTTTTCAAAGCAATGGGGCTGGAAGCTTTTCTGAGATGGTAAACATAAGGCATCTTACAAAATTTTAGTGAACTCTACCTTCCACCTGCCTTGATGTTCCCTGACTATGGTGGGGTGGTGCCTGTGTTAGGTGAGAGCTAAAGGATGGTGAATCCTTTCTCCCTCCTCTTGCTGCTGGAGAAGAGATGGGTTTTGCCTGTGAGAGCCTCGCTGTGCATTCCCAGTGCCTGCTCTTCTTTCCTATGACATTTGTGAAAACTCATTTGTCTGCTTGTCTCCAAAACACTTCTTGGGGTGGCCAAAACCAGACCTGAGCAAAGACCAAGGTATGAAATCAGAGAGGAATTAGAGAGTGCTCACTGCAAGCTGCCAGGCTCTGTAGGAGATGCTCATTCCGTGTGTCCACGAGCACACGTGTGTGTTCAGGAGAAACTTTCACCACCAGGAAAGTTCATGCCAAGGCTGCTTTGCTGGCTCCAGGCAGCTCTTCCTGACAGAGCATGGCTTCGGCCCTGCTTCAATCCCAGCTGGGGAACTACTTTGGCAAAATCATAGCTAATCAATGTTTTTAGCAGCGTGTGGTATGGAAGGCATCCAGGATTGTGGTTTTCCAAGGTAACAACTGAAGGAAAGAAAAAAAATGAAAAAAGAAAAAGAAAAAAAGTAAGTCTGAGTTTTTGTTAAGTAATTAAAGAATTCTGGGTTGCTGGAAAGCCCCAGGGCTGTGCTTCTGTGGCTGATCGGAGTCTTTGTTTGCACAAGGCTGGTAAACAATTTGCAGTTCTTGGCAATAACCTGAATTATATCCCACAAAAAAAAAAAAGGAAGTTGAAAATGCTGGGTTTATATCATTATTTCAGGGCAGGGAGAGGAATGAGGGAGGGACTTCTGATGGGCTGGCATTCACTGAGGTCTGTGCGGAGATGCCCTCACTTCTCTAGCTCCATCCATGGGATGCTTTTGGGTAAATAAATAAAGTTCAGCAAGAGCAGAGAGCCCAGGATTCCGCAGGACAGGAGTTCCTTCCCTCAGACTGGGTTTAGCCACTGATTTAAGCAGGGGGGCTGGCTGCAAAAAGCATTAATATGCTCCCTATGTACCCTGGCTGTGCTCACAGCCGGGAGATTTGCATGTGAAATCTCTGCTCCTGGAGCCTCTACACCCACATCCTTAATTAAGCAATGCCACATGTTTCTGCTCTATAGGATAAGTGAATATATGCAACTCCAATGCACAGGAGAGAATTTTGTAATGATTTTGCTGTTTGTTTAAGCGAGGAGGAAGTTTGCTCGGTGGGTTTGCCTGACCGCCAGCTACACTTGGTTGGAAAAATACATAAATAAAAGCAGGATGCAATTTCCCATCTGGGGTGAGCTGCCAAGACAGCGCCTTCACTGGCACGTGGGGAGAGCTGGACATCAGGGAGGCCATAGCCCTGCTCCCATCTCCTGCTGGCAGGGCCAGGGTTAGCCCACATCCAGTGGTCAGCATGGCTTTGGGTTGGGGCACGCTCAGGGGAAGGGGAAATGGGAAAATTGGAATAAAACCAAGCAGCACATGTAAAATTCCCCCTGTCTTGCCCAGCCCTCTGGGGGTGAGGTTTGCAGGGGAGGATAGGGGAGCACATGCCCCTGAGCTGGGGATGGCTGTAGGTGTTTCTGCTGCCCCATGTCCCTGTATCCCACCACACTGTCACCACGGGGTCCCCACCAGTGCCTGGCCTGCCTGCCACGGGGATCCTGCCTCAGGGATGGGATGGCAGGCAGGAGGACGCTCACTGCATCTCCTTCAGTCCTGAAAATGCATTGGGAAACCTCCATGGACCCCTCCTAGGAGGAGATGCTATTAGGAGGGCCTAATTTTTAAATCCTGTTGACTCTGCCCAACGCTGGGTCAAGTGGAGCTTGCTAGTGTGGTAAAGACCACGCTCTCCATGGCCTTTGTGAAGTCACAGGAGATATTTTTTTATTAGCCACAGCCACTGAGACAGGAAAAGAAGCTTCAGAAGAGGCACCCTTCCTTGTTGTGCTGCGGGAAAGATTATCTGAATTAACATGAGCTCCTTGGCTATTAAACGGAAATGGGAAGAAAATTCTGCAGTGACTGCTAAATTGCGTGTCAGCAGAAAGGGGAAAAAGCAACGTGTGTCATTCCTATTATCATCTCGAAATCCATCTTCCCTCTACATGCCATGACGGTGGATAATCCCCCATACAAACGCCTGCATTGCTAATATTTGCAGGGGCAGAATTCCTACTTTGGGAGAATTTTGCTCTGCATATCTTATCCCCCACCTTGAAGATGTGGTCTGAGATGATTGGAAACGCTGAACACGCTGTTCCTGGGGGTTGAGTTTTGCCACTGGCGGCAGCAAACTGGCCTCTGAAGTCCAAGGAATCAAGAGATTATTGGAATGCCAAGTCACTGCCTGTGTGTCCCTGGGTGCTGTGTGCCTGGTGTGGGTTAGACCTGCTGACAAGGACAAGGGGTCTTTTCAAACGGGAAAATGGTGCCAAGTCCAGCCAGGGTGAGGGGAAAATGGCAAATGTTTGTACCCAGGGCTGCAGGAGCACATCTTCAAAATGAAAAAGAGAATCTGCGCTGCTTCACAGAGATCAGACAGGAATGCCAGGGCATGATAAATTTTGCAGCATCTGCACTTTTTTAACCCCTTGGTTGCATGGGATGTGATCAGGTGTTTTGCTGTGGTGGGTTTAGATGTGAAATGAAGGTGGTGAAGGGGTCCCTGCTGCCGAGATGGGGCTGCATCTCCCGCAGCTCCTCCTCAGGGATGGGGACTTGGGGCTGTTGGTGACACAGGCCAGCTCCAGCTTCCTGCCCTGTAGGTTTGTCATGGTCATTACCAAAGTGGCATGGGGTGGATAGGCTCATGCTGGTGGGAATTTAAAGCAGGGCATCACAAATGAGTGATAATGTGCAGTTTGTCAGCCTTGGCAATGAGCCATGGCCTGCCACAAGTCTGCTTTCCAGCAGATGTCCCAGTGGGTTGAGGGAAGTGGTGGCTGTGATCTTGGTCACAGCTTTGGTTTTCCAGGCCAGGCTTTGGTGCTCTTATGGTGAAAGTGGGCTGTGTGTGCCAGGTATCACTAAATGGGCAGGTTTTGGATACTGCTGTGTGTGCCTTGGCTTTGCATTACCACCCTCACAACAACTCATTGGCTGTGGGAGAGGAACGGGGATGGGTTTGTTTGCAGCTGAGGAGTCAAGACATGGGAATGAAGTGAGTGATGGAGAGCCAGACCTTGTGTGTGCATGCCTTTGTGTATGGCATGGAAAAAATCTGGACTAACTCCCTCCTTGAGAAAAACAACCTCAGCACTAATAAATCTCCCCCTCCATGGCCCCATCCCACTTTGCCTGACAGGGACAGGAGCATGGGGATGCCCAGGAGGAGAAAAGCACAGAGGGGATGTGATCAAGGGTGAAAAAACCCAAGCTAATGATGTAGACATTTGCGCAGAGGTTAAAAATGAAGCAATAAAACCTTTACACAAACTTCCAAATGCTTCAGCAGCCACACGCCGCAGCTCAGAGCAGGGAATAAATAAGGGAAGGTGCAGGCAGGCAGAGGGAGGCTGATAGAGCCATCACTCCTCAGTGGTAGCCTGAGAAATATGTCCCCATGGTGTCCCCATAGCCACTGAGGGGAAGGAGTGGAGAAGTGGAGGCTTGGCGTGTCCTAATGCCTCCTGATGGGTTTGGGCCATCCTATGGGGAGCAGGAGGGATGAAGCTTGAGCTGAATTTGCTAGGTCTCTTTGGCATGCAGCTTGCAGGGTGGGTTTATATTCCCTGGCAGCCTGGCAAGGGGGAATTGTAGCCTGTGTGTGGGATGGAGGACTTACCGACCACCCTTTCAGAAGGGGGGTGCAGGAGGGACACATCCCACTTGAATTTGAGGAAAGGTGAGAAGCAAACAGGGGATTCTGGGGTCTCATGATTTTTCTCCTCTTGGATGGAGGGGAAGGGCTCAGCCAGGGCTGGGAGCCCGGGGGGCTGCAGAGTGCTCTGCAGAGGGGTGGCAGAGGCTGTCAGGTGGCCCCATCCCCATATCCCCATATCCCCATATCCCCATATCCCCATATCCCCATGGGTGCAAACACCTCCTGTCCTGGTGATGCCTGGACAGCAGTTCCCCAGCTGTAGGGCAGCAGGGTCTTCCCTGGGATTTGGCTTGTGGAGAGGCAAATTCAGCCCATGTCTGGTGCAGTAATGCAGGGCTCGATGCTCAAAGGTTGAGTCCAGGTTGGTTGGGTTAAGTCCAAAATTGGTCCAAGATTAAGGTGTGTGCAGCACTTCAGGTGTTCTCCATAGATCCAGCTCTTCCTCTTGTGCAGGGATCACCGGAAAAGCTGGGCAGGATTTCTGTGCAGAGGGAGAAATGTGTGTATGGTCAGGCATCAAAATCCCACGAGCTCAAATGCCGCAGCACCTGCTCCTGGAATAAGGTTCACCAAATGTGAGGGGAATTCCCACGTGTGTGCAGCTGATGGTAGGAACCACTGTTATCTTCCAAAAGGCTTTAAGTGGCTCAGGGTAATGGGGCTGTTTATATCCTCTTGGCCTAGGGGAGGTTTGAGCTTTATCCTGCCTTGTGAGCTGGAGAAATTTGTGTAGCTAACTTTCTGATCTTTGGGCTGACTTCCTCTCCTTTGCCTGCCTTCAGGAGACTGTTTCCCTCAATTCCTTCCCCAGCACCATTTCACTGCACCCTCCTGCCCTGAAAAGATTTGATCACTGCTATGACAGAGGAGAGCAATGATGAAAAATGGTATTTTCTGAGCACATACCTGTTACTAAGGCTGGTATATGGGAGATCCTTCGGCCCTGCCTTTGGTTTGGCTGTGTCTGGAATGAGGGTGTTTTGGCGACGAGATGAAGCCCAGTTAAAGCCCAGCATTTCACTGGTCCACAGCAGCTCTTCATCGTGGACTCCCCCACAAAGATGTTATCCACAGGGCAGGGAGAGCAAGGAGCAACTCCTGGGAGGACAGGGACGATGCCACTTCCCATCTCCCAAGGCTTTCATTCTGTTTGCACTGACAACAGGCTTTTCTTAGCTGTGTCTCTGATTAGAGGTTCATCATGAATTTCCAAAGGCAGAGACCTGCTGCTGGGAATGCCTTTGGACTTCCCAGGTGGGTGCAGCCTCCCTCCTCCCATCTTGCTGGACTTTCTGATGGTGAACCAACAGCCACAGACATTGTCTGTGTCACTCTGGTCCATGGGGAAAGCCCCTCCTGGCATTGCAGCCAGGAGCTCTGGGTCATCCTGCCCTCACTGTTCTGGAGCTCCTGACTATGAGCCACATTCAGCACTGCTTGGAACCTTTGCTTTATAAATGAGTGTGGAAAAGGAATGTGAGTGTGTTGCAGCTTCCTAGGAAGTTGTTCTGCAGCCTCTGCAGATGAACTCATGGTCTCCTTAGCTTAAGGCCTGGGTAAAGAACTAATTATTTGGACCTAAGCTTAAATCTGTATCCACAAAGATGGATTTGTGACTCTTGCCAGCTTCCCCTAGAGGATCGCAACCTCATTTTGTTCCTCGTGAACTTCTGCTGAGGTGTAAAATAACAACAATCTTGAGAGCTAAAATCGCTGAAGGATGGATTAAATTATAATGCAATCAGTCCAAAAGACCTTCTGTCTGCAAGGAGCAGCATTAGGCTGTCCCAGAGCAGGCAGCCTGTCAGGATTACCCAGCCCACTCTGGCTTTGTCTCCACCAGGAAACTGCTTTTCCTGGGCAGTGCAATTCCATTATCATCTGCTGAATGCTCCTCAGGAGTCCTGGCATCACCCTGCCCAGGGCAGGACTCACTCTGAGAAGGGTTCTATAAACCCACGACATAAAAAGGACAGATGGCAATGAATATTTTGAGGTCTGCAGCACATTCCTGGGGAAGGATTGCTTCTGACCTGCCATCTCCATACGGACTTTAAATTGTAACTTGAGCAGAGAGGCCAGTCTGGAGTCTGTTAATATGTGTTTGGAGAGGATTTAGCATAGCAGGGCTCCAATCCCCACTGAGATTTTTGAGAATAAGCTCCTATAAATAACTAGGATGGAGCCCATGGGATGATTTTCAGACATTTGAAATACCCTGGCCCATGGCCTGGCAGCCCTCGCACAGCTCGGGGAGCAGCTGAGAAAGCAGGAGCTGCCTGGCTGCTCCAACCCTGCTGGGTCCTGGCCTGGTCCCCACTCTGCTGAGCCCTCACCCCAGCGGGTGACATGCTGCTCCTCCAGATGCCCCGTGCCACCACGTCTCACTGGCAGGAGGAACAGGGCTTATTTTGGGACTCTGAGCACCTGGTGGGATGCTGGACAGCGACCTCACAGCAAACAAGGCATCCCACAAGTGCCAGTGCAATAGATGTGGAGGCCCTCATGGTTCCTTGTAGCTGGCTGCAAGGCCTCTTGGAGGTTCTATCCCTCTTCAGGGCAGGTTTAAGACCTCTTTTCCTGCCTGAACAAAGGTAACAGGGGCTTAATTACCTTTCTGGCTTTGTTCAGTTTAGCTTCTCTTTGTCAACGAGTTCAGCTGTCTGTGAGGAGCAGGGGGAAGCAGGCAAGGGGGATGCAGGCAGAGCACAGCTGCTTTTGCTTAAGAAACCCTGCTAAAAAGACATCTATTTGGAAATAACCCAGTGTTGCCCTCTGCTCCATGCTCAGCCTGCTGGGAGCCTCTGTGCTGTGGGCTGTGCTCATTAGGATGCTTTGAGAAAAGTGGTCCTTGAGGACCCTGCCCTGGTACTCCCCTGCAGAAGGTAGGCTCAGCCTGGACGTCACCTTTTGTCCATTCACCTTTGTTTTTAGGCAATGAAATGTGGAGTTTCTCTTAAAAAAGCCCTCTTCTAGTGGCTGAAGTCTACAGGCTTACCTGTAGACCTTACCCAATCATTCAGGCTCCCAAGAAGGAGGGAGCCTGAATGATTGGGACTGAGCTTCCATCTGAAGAGAGGTGGCACAGCCAGGGACTTCCCAATGATTGGACATAATTTCCAATTTGGCTGAAGCCTCACTTGTTTCTTTGATAAGTCAAGATGAAAATATTTTGATTTTTGTTGGCTTGTTTGTTTTTACGGCTGTTTTGTGTTAATTTTTTGGGGGGGAAGAGTTTTCTGTGCTGAAATAGTTTTCTTTGTAAAATGTCAAGTTAAGTAGGTCCACCCCTCCCCCCACTGCATGTGCAGTTGCCTCAGTGCCACCAGGGTCCTTCTGCAGCTGCACAAGTATAAGAACAAATGGGAGAGACAAGCATGAACAGAAGCAGAACAAATGGAAAGCTAAGATGCTCAGTGAAAAATTTAGAGAAGCATTTTAGGCAAGGAAAAGGTTGTTCCTTTTCTATTTGTTATATGCCTTGGAAGCGAGGCATTGCCTGCTTGCAGGGGGCTGGGTACCTGCAGCAAAGCCCTGCTCTCCATTTGCATGTTTCCTTGCATCAAGGCAGGGAAGATGATAAAATCCTTTTGATCAGAGGCTCTTAAATAGCAGGATTCTCCTGTACAAACATGTTTCCCTGACCTGATGTACTCAGGAGTGTGTCTTAGCCAGGGCTTGGGGGCTTTGCACAGCACATGGCTGTGGTGGCATCCCTCACTGGGGCAGGAGGTAATGAGAATTTCATGTCAGACTTGTCCCAGGTCCCCTGAGCCAGCACGGCCGTGGCACTGCAGCGATGTTTGGTTGTTCTGGGATGGATGTTTGCTCTTGGCTTCATGCCTTTTACACGAGCACAAATGTAATGTCAAAAGAAACCACTTTGGTAATGTACTTGGAAGTTAAATATTTTATACAGTACTATAGGGATGTGATGTATCGCCTTCCTGACACTGCTTTTTGCCTGAGGTCTGGAATTTGGGGTAATCTGTGGGGCTGGATTCCTGCATCCTCTCCTCTGTGGTGGCTCATGTGCCTTTTTCACAGGGTGCTGAATTCCTTTCCGACCCTACAAAATGCTAAAAGCAACTCAATCCCAGTTCCTGGTAAAAGGCGAATTCTGATTATCCGGTGGTTATTGTTTGAGCTCTCAGGATCAATAGCACTATGTTAAAGCAAGGTACTCACTCCTTCTCAAGGCACAGCGTGAGAGAAGATTTGTGATGATAAATGTACGTCAGTCTGTGAGCTGGGTGCCAGGACCTCAGCTGGGGAGCAGCAAGGAGACACAGGCCAGGGAGTCCTCACACGAATGAAAATATCTGTATGTCTGATTTGCACTCCATCCCAATCAATATGGTTTTCACAGACCAGGATTAGTTGGGTTGCCCTTTCTACTCTGAGGTAACTCTGACTACTTCATAAAGTAATGAGTTTGGCTATAGATAGCACAGGTTAATGGCATGGTCATTATGTACTCGGTTATAAAGCTTCCATGTGGCCTCAGATATTATAAGTCTGGCTTGTGAAGATTGGGAGTATTGTCAGAGACCCAATTCTGCCTTATTCCTTCTGCAGCCTGCCAGGGATTTTTGACAATCCACTTTTAGCACCTTCCAGCACAGGTAGAGAGAGACTTTATCTCCCTGAAGAAAACTGCTGGGTGAACACTAACTTGTTGGTTTTTATTTGCCAACATTTCTGAGTGTTTGGAGGCTAAAACAGAGCCAGGATAAGTACAAACCAGAGGGGCTGTGCTAATTCTCCAAACCAAGGTAGGTTTGAACTATTTTGAATGACGCTGACTGGACACACCCAGCCCAGCTATCTGTCCTTCCCATCCCACCTCCCAGCTAATCATTGTGCCTGGCTGCCCAGCTCAGTTCAGCAGCTACCGAGTGTTAGATGATGATTCTTTGCATTTTTATTGCCAGACCTAAAGACAGATTTTTAAAAGTGCCAGTGACAGGCCAGCACCACACCAGGGAAGTCCATGGCACTGGATCTTGCTCACCAAGGCAATCCAGGAGCTGCTTACACAGCGATTTAATGGCTAAAAATGCCTCGAAAGGCAGCTGCTGCTCTAAATGCGCTTCCTGTAGGGTCAGTGTGTGTGGTTTGGGGTTCACAGCTCTGCACACAGTGAGAGCCAGGCCCCAGGTTGTGAATTCCCAATTAGCTGGTGGGGGGACCACTTTCCTTTAGCTGCAGGTGGAAATGACCCTTCCTAAAGCCACTGATTGCTAATTAACACAAAACCTTGAAGCAAGGTTTCCCTTCCAGCCCTGTCAACTGAGTGCAGCTCACCAAAGCCTCCAGGCATTTTAGCAAAGGTTTGGGGTCATTTGGGTTAGGCTTGCTTAAAAACCACCTTTGCAAGGAGGTTGATGAAAGGTGTTGATGGAGACGTCTCTCCTCCCCAGTCCTCTGATCACCATCGAGAAGGGGATGCATGAGGGCAGCAGAGGGGAGGGCAAACCTGCCAGCAAGCCCTGGCTTTTTACAAAACCCCAGGGATAGCCAGGAGAGTCTATTAAATTTGTATCTTTAAGTCCTGGCCATGGCACAGGGCCCTTCTCACCTTCTACTCTGTGCTGTGCTATACTGTAACCTTGTACTGGTGTACCCATGCTGGGGACACTGCCCTTGTCACAGCCACCCCCCCCACTGCTGTGGCCCTGCTTGCACAGAGAACTGCAGCAAAAAAAGAGAACAAAAATCTGTTCTCATTAAAAAAAGAAAGCAGGGAGGGGGAGGGCGAGGCAAGGAGCAGGAGAGATGGATTGTGCTGGGGCGCTGAGTGCGGAGCAGCCGTACATCAACCATGGCGAGAGGGGAGTGGGGGAAAATCCTACAGCTCTCTCGGGACAAGGGTTTGCTGTTGTGAAACGGTGCTGCTGCCCGTGTCCCAGGGTACCTGTGCCTCACCCTCTGCTCGGGAGCTGCTCCAGCCCCGCTGCTGGTGGGGGATCCCCAGTTCCCAGACTCTCAGGCTGGGAGCACCCAGCTCCCATCCCCTCTCCGCTTTGCACCGACATCCAAATCCTTAATGTCTCATGAACTCTCTTTCCCCATGCAGATCGGCCCTGAACAGGAGCAGAGGACACCATAAATAATAACTGGAGCACTGCTAGGTCCATCTGAGCAGAGGGCAGTGCCTGTTGAAGCCTGTCCTCTTTGGGTGCCCTTGCTTGTCCCCATCCTTTCAGTTTATCCCACATTAAGAGGAAATGCTGCTCCTGGAACTCCTGAGTGCTCCTGGCGTGGTGCTGCTGTTCTGGTGGCTGGAAGAAGCGTCGGGGGTATTTTCAAGTGAGCTAGTTAAGGGAGCTACTTAGCTGGGCTTGGGCTTCCCACAGGTGTCCACATGCCCCTGTCTGTCCCATCCTGGTCCTCTGAAGCGTTTTTGACCCTACTGATAAATAATAAATGCAGGGAAAGAGGCCAAAGCTCAGTCTCAGTCAGCACCAGTACATGGTAGTGCTGGGCAGAAGGGATGTGCACACCGAGGGACTGTGAAGGTGCTCAGCTGCACACAGGACCTCACCATGTCATCAGTACAGCTGAGCACATTTTTCTTTACACGTGGAATGAATTTGCCAGAAAAGAGGCCTTTGGGTTCTTTTACTTTTTAATATAAATATTTTTTGAGCCTAGTAAACATCTTGGCCAGTGATTAATAAAACATTTCACCTTCCCAATGCCTCTCCTGCCCTCACCCAGGGGCTGTTTTGAAAGTAGTGCAGTATGGCATACAGAGTGAGGGTTGATCTTCTTGGCTAAAAAACCTGTTCTGTATTTAAAAAGAGACGTGGGGGTGGGCGGTGGGGATGGGAAGGAAAGGGCCTTGGTAATGCAAAGGTTTTAGTCTGGAGAACAAAGAAAAGTTCAGTTATTTCATTTATTGAAAAAAATCATAATCCCTGTGTGCTTCAGTTTGATCTGAACCAAATTCTATTTCAAATCTGACTTGGGAGAAAAAACCCCAACCCAAGAGCCTACAATAATAACTGTAATAGTAATTGTTGTTATTTTTAATTTTGGTACAAAAGTCCCTGGATTTAGGGGAGGGCAACTGTTTCCATCAGCTTAGGAAAACTATTCACATGGTCAAAGTTAAGCACGCAGCTAAATCATTTGAGGAACAAGACTTTCTGCAGGCAGATAAGAGCCTAATAACACGATGATGAGAGCCCAGCCTTCCACTGATAGCAGAAACTAATATTTGTGATGCAACAGTCTTGCATTATTCAGTAGTTAAAGATAATTCTAAGAAACAGAACAGCTTGAGAACTAGCAAAACTATCAATAAAATATTCTTAGCTGACTCCGGGGGGAAGTAAATTGCCATGTACAGGATTTGCATTCATCTTAATGTTTATTAAAAATGAGACAGCGCTGCTTTCCACGCGCTTGGCCAGAACAGCTCCACGGATCGCTGGAACTGTGTGTCCTCCTGGCCCCAGTGAGCCCCAGGATCTGCTGAGGCCTCACCAACTCATGGCATGTGTGCATTGGTGTTGGGGTGAGTTGGGGTGGACCCAGCTGTCCACCCAGGGCCTGGACAAGTCCCCAGGGCACCGTGAGTGATGGCTGCCAGCACTAATTGCTAATTGTGTGCCCAGCACTTGCTACTCAGCCCAGCAGCACAGTGTTTGTGCCCCCTTCTAGGGGTGAAACTGCCAGGGAGAAGCAGCTGAAGAAAAGCAATAAAGATGGCCCTGAAGGAGAAGTGCTGCTGTGCACAGCAACGCTGACATGAAGGGTTTGCACACTCACCTACAGCAGCATCTCCAGTCGTGACTTTGCTCCTGCACTTGCAGAGAAGGTGGAGAAATACAACTGGGAGAAGGAAGCTCGGGTTTCCTCTGCAAGCCATCAGATGGCCCAGGGTGCTCAGTCATTCCTTAAGATCTTTTTGGACCCTTCCTGCTCCCTGGCAGTCAAAGGGCAGTGGGCAGGTGGAGGGGCTGGATGTCCTGATGTAGCAGTCAGGGGTGATCAATGTGTTAGGAGCAAGTAAAGACCCCTGAATATGCTGGAATTACAGTGAAGCACAAAGATCTGGTGCTGCAGGAGTGGAATCACCACCCAACTATTTGCACCAACAGTTTAGTGCAGCAGAAATGGGTTGCTTTGGGATGTGTGAGGAACCTGCACCACCCCATCCATAATCCAAACAATGACACGGGCCAGAGGAGAGCCACGCTCCTGCCTTTAATGAATGAATGCAAATTCCTGCAGGAGCACACAGGGTCTCCAAAAACCCCACTGGTGTCTGTGCACCTGGGCCCACACCTGCAGCCAGACCGCCCCTTGCTGTCTCACTGTGAGTATAAGAGCCATGAGCAGTGACTGAGCTTGGGGTGGACATGCGGGGAAGGAAAATGAAATTTTAAAAAAAAATTAAAAAAAAAAATAATAAAAAAGCAAGTGAGACTATTCAAAAGGGGGACTTTATTTTTATTACACTGGAGCCAGGCGTCAGTGCGCCAGTTCAGCTTTGATACACAATAAATCAGCAAACCTGTCACTCAGTTTGGAAACCAAGATTGCAGTGGCACTAAAAACACATTGAAAACATTTACTTTCTTCCCTTTTTTTTTTTTTTTTCCTCTTTTGTTTTTGGTACAAAAATGGTACAAACAACAATACAAAATATTTGTGCTGTTGACGGTTACAAAAAAAGGTTTCTGAACTGGGTTAACGGACGCAAACTTTTGCTTTTGCGCTTCAGCGTGAATACAGCAGAACAGCAGAAGTCTTCCTTGAGAACAACCACACTCATGCGGGCTGCTACACAGCTTCTCCATCGGAAAGGAAACATGCAAAATCATCATTAAATAAAAAAAAAATAAAAAGAAAGTGGAAAGTGCTCCAATTATACATCTATATGTTGTTGTTGTTTTTTCCCCTATTAGATTTGTAGCTTCAAGCACTAACTACGTTATGTACACTGTGTGTGAACAGTTGTATGTGGGGTTGGAGTGGACTGGAAAGAACTTTTATTTTCCCATGAAACCGAGTTAATTTGTGTGGGAGACGCCTACGTTGTCTGGCTGCTGTTTTATACACTTGCATTCATCGTGACACAGCATTTCCCCCCCCCCAATATTTTTTTTCACACTTACAATGAAGAACTCCAAAAGACATCACAAATAAACGTTCTGTATTTTACCTTTAATAATGTTTTTCTTTTTTTAGATTAAACAAAGTTGCAATCTTGGCATATTGTGTGGTACAGACGCTGCACTGACCATTACCATTCTTCAATGCCTGAGCGTCCACCCTACGTGGAGCAGTTACAGGCGATACAGCCACCTCTGAAATCCCACCTCTAAAGGCTGGATTTGGACCTGACTATCCCTAAAAACCCCATCACCATTGTAGAACTGCCAACGGCATCGCCTGGTCCAACAAAGAAGGGAAAAAAAATGGAAAAAAAAATACAAAACCAGAAGCGAAACCATGACTAGAATGTGGGACACCTAGAACAGAGTTGCCTATTTACTGTCATTATTACCTGCTGAATCTCCTCCTTGCCCTGCAAAGCATTTCTGCGACTGATGTGGCTCCCAATTTTAGGCTACACGATAAACAGACCACCAGGGCTGTGGGTCATGTTCTGCCAGGGGTGGCTATGGGTACAGCTGTGACATTGGATCTGCACGGTCCCTGGCTTGGGGATGTGCAATCCTCATCCTTAGGAGGTAGGGAGACCACCAGACGTGTCCGGCCCCAGTGCCCTGGGAACTCACTGTCCCCATCCCTTAGGCAGCAGGGAGAGCTGTGGTGGTGTCCCCTGGCAGGGCTATGGGGTAATAGGGCGGGACAGTGGTGTTTTAGGGACAGGATCCCCTCCACCTGCCTGAAATCAAGTCCTTCCCCACTGCCTTGTAGTGTACAAAGAGTGGGGATCACTTCTTCAGTTAGTGTAATGTTTTGGTTTAGATTAGTCAGGGAACAGGGACTCTGGTCTCAATGCACTAAAGCCTCCTGTGGCTTCTCAGAATTAACAGCAACTGCAGGCTCAGCCAAAGGGTTCTTTGCTCACCACAGCTCCTTTTGAGTCACCATCACCTCCAGCTGCAGCTGGTTGTCACCATGTCACATCAATGAGGATCAGAGGGGTACAGAGTGATGGCAATCTTGTCAATGGGACCCCTTGGATTAACGTAAATTTCCTTAGCTGGATTACAAACCATCAGTAATATTAGGAAGCAGAGAGGTTTGTAAAAAGTGATCTGTTTTCATTGCTGGATGTGCCCCGTGCTTACCTTACACTGGTCCCACTGTGAGAAAAGGGGCCTGATGCTGCTGCTGCTGCTTGTGGGGCTGTAAGACTCAGGGGGTCAGGATGCAGGGAGGAGAAAGGGGAAGAGGAAAATAAGGAAGAGGAGGGAGAAGTCCTGCAGAGGGAGACTGAGCAGAACTGGGTCAAAACACAATAACCTGGTTGGTTTGATTTATAGGCTCATGGGATTGGAATGGCTGGATTGCAAATGCTGCAGAAAAAATATCCGCTGATTTAAAAAAAGTTGCCAATGGAAACAGGTTGGTTTACTTTTAATCGCTCAAACAGTTTTGTTTGACTTAGGTTGCATAAATGTTCTTAAAAACCTGAAATGTTTAGGCAAGCTGAAGTCAGACAACATCCCCTTCATGGCTAAGTCGCTCCTTTCACCGCTGCGGACTGTGTGCGCTGCCGATGGCCCGGAGCTGCTGTCCCACACCGCTGCCAGCCCTTTCCCTACCTGAAATCCTCATCCCAGCCAAAGCCACAGAGGATGTCAAGCACCAAGTGCTCTGGAGCAGGGATTGAGCTGTTGCTCCCAGGTAAGTGGTGCCAGGTGGATGGCAGGGCACAGCTCACAGCAGAGACCTGGCATTGTGGGATCCACATGAGCGTTCCAGGAGCCGCACGGAGCTGGGAGGCAATGGCACCAACCCAATGGACGGAGAACCGTCGGCATCACCCAGCCCTCGAGCTGAATCCTTCTCCTGTGTCGGTGATGAGGTTACGGCGACGGACACCAGCAGCAAGAAACACCAAGTGCATTTTTATTATTCACTATGCCTCTGCCTGGGCAGTTTCTGCAGAGGTGCAAAGCCCCGGTGGTGAAATACTCCAGCCCATGGCTTTTCCAAAAGAAAAGGAGAAGAATCAAGAGCGCCATGGGTAAGGAACAGAGGCTGTGGGACCATGCAGCCTCTGTGCCAGGCAGCTGGGGACAGGCTGTGAGGTTTGCCAAGAGTGGTCAAGAGGAGGGGGACGGCACACAGCAGAAGCAAACCAAGACTTCCATGGTGGTCACACGAGACGACTGAGATCACAACTACAAAATAGGAACCGGAAAAGTGTCACGTGCTGCCAGCCTATGCCTGTGGTGTGACATCCTCACCTTGCTGCTGCCATCAGCGCCGTCCCCCTCCTCTGAGGTCCACACTTTTGCCTCCTGGTTTCCTCAAGAACCCTGGGTGAGAGTGAGTTTGCTCTCCAAGCCATGACAAACTGACCCATTGACTGACCAACTGACTGACCAAGACAAAAAGAAAGATCTCACCCTCAGTAATTAATAACATCCTGGTAATGCTGAAGTCCCCTCGGGCAGACTTTTACCACATTCCACTTCATACAAGACACATTTCAAATGCTCATTAATTTACAGAAATTGCATTTTATAGAAAATATGATACAATGAAATATAAAATGCACTAGGAGCATTTCAAAAATCTATAGAGACGATCTTGCAGCCCAGTTTACCCTCTGAAAGGCGCCCACTCATCACCACAAACTCTCGTCCTCTCATTCTCACTCTCATGTGCACGCGCTCGCTCCCCCCGCCTCCCCCCCTTTAACTCTTAGCATTCAACTTGAGAATTAATAGAGATATCAAAAAAAGCATGATTATCCCCCGGATAATCACCTTCCAATACTGTGCACATTCTTGGATTTAAAGGAAAATATATCTAAGCACTTTTACAAGTTTTAGCGAACCCACTGCAAAATCGTCTGCAGAATATAAAACACAGGTAATCCAAGATTTCATAGCACATTAATTAAGTGGCTCATAATCCATTAAATGTGGTTTATATTACACATCCATGCAGTCTAAATCATTTTACAAACATTAGACATAAACCCACTAGTCCAAATCAGTAAAGGAAAAATGTAATAAAAAATGCTAATAACTATTTGTTATTGGTTAAACTGACCCTACATATAAACTAGGTAGTTTGCTACCATTTATAATACTGATGTTGAATTATGCCTGGATGCTGTGAAACCTCTTGCTTACTTGGCAATGCTTGAGCATATTAACCACAAGATACTTAACAGGCCCTCGTTGCATTTCTTTTCCAAAAAAACACATTTACTACAGATAGCAGCGCCTACCCATCAAATAGAAAGGACACACATTAGCTGAGTTACACGATGTTGTTGAGCTTTGGCTACTAATGCTCCAAGGTATTAATGTGGTACTAGACTAACTCCATACTTACGGATGGGAAGAGTGTGGGTAACCTGTCCCTGTCCTTCGCACTGCCTCGGCCGCGAGCGGAGCCGCCGCACAAGCCCTGCCTCAGCCCAGGAGAGCAGCACCAGTGCTGGGCATCCTCAGGGATGTGGGACACCACCACCACCACCTCACCCCGCCGCTGTGTCCGTCGCTCACGAGGTCGTGGGAGCCAAAACACGGTGATAGCAGAAAAACAAACAGATGGGCCTTTGGTCATGTCACGATTTACTTTGTAGGGTTTAGGCAAGGGCTGTCGGAGATTCCTGTTGCAATAACCAAAGGCTTTATCAATGCTATAGTTCTATGCAGCTACATTGAGTGTGACCAGGGGCCAGCAGAGCCCCTGGTCAGTATTTTGCATCTGATAACACTGAATTATATACAACATGATGACTAGTTCACCACCTGCTGAGGCTTAAAGATGGCTGTTAAGATTTTGACTCAAAACATCTTTCCCCCCCCACCCCAATCCTCTTCCACCCCAGAATGAATCACCCCCTTAAAAAAACCAACAAAACCAAACGAAACAAAAAAAGGCAAAAAAGAAACAATCTCCACAGTTCCTTTTTGTTAACTCCTTCCCAGCTAGAACTGGCTTAGGGTCACAGGGAGTGCTGCCCAGGATGGTTGTATGTTTGTTTTCATCACTCCTGAGATTGAAGGGAATCTGACACATGCACCAAAAGGCACTTTCAAATATATATATATATATATATTTTAAAAACAGTGCTTCTGTTCTAAGAAATTCAAGTTAAGACAGAGTGCCTTTCACTCTCTTTAGTCATAAAGCAGGTAAACGAGCAATATCCCAGCTGACATTAAAAAAACAAAAAAAAACCCAAAAAGAAACCTGCAGCAGAGACAAGTGTTCATGCGAGACAGCTCAATATTCTAAGAAAAAAAAAAAAAAGAAAGGAAAAAAAGGAAAAAAGAAACCTCCTATATCACCACTAAAAATAACAATACAGTCAGCAGGGGATATTAATTAAAAAAGCTGCCACATCTGTACAGTTCTTGCTCCTGCATCGGCTCTTTTTGTTAACGTTGTCTGTGGGTTTGTTGTTTTGTTTTTTTTTTATTCCTAAACTTTTTTCTTCTTCTTTTTTTTTTTTTAAATTTTTTTTTTTTTTTTAATAAGATGAGGTCAGTTTAATCTTCCTCTCCTCCCCCGTACATGTCCGCCAGCTTCTTGAACCTGGGCCCCCAGTCGTTCAGGTAGTCGTAGTCCTGGTCCCCGGAGCTGGAGGAGTTGAGGGAGCTGACGGAGCCGGCGGTGGAGCCGCTGCCCTCGTAGTCAAAGACGAGCAGGGAGTCATAGGGGGGGGCTGTGGGGTCATTGTCGGCCGCACGCAGGCCCTGGGGGGGTGAACACATGGTGTTAATGCCCACCACGGGGTTTGAGGGGGTCTGGGCTGGGGGGATGTTTGCGATCCCTGCAGCAAAGCTAAAAGAGAAAAATGAGGGTCCCAGGGCTTCCCAGATGCACCTCTGGGTAGAGACCTTTCAGCTGCCCCCAGCAGAAAACCCAGTAACTCCCAGTGTCCCTGAAAAGGAGTTGTATTGAGTGGCAGGGGAGTTATTTCCATTGTTGATCCTTTTCTGGATCTGGAAAGCTTTCTGTTCCAGCCAGTGTGCCTTTTCTGGGGTTGCCTGTTCAGATTTCCGGCTTAGCCAATGAAACAAAAACCAGCACCCTTCTTCTCCCACCAATATTTTAATTCTGATGATTTTCATTCCTTTAGGAAAACAAAATAAAAAAAGCAAATTCTGCAATTAGGGCAGGTGTGGGGTGCAGAATCCTGGGCTGAGGGCTGGGGAGTGTTGCTACTCCTTGCGGTGTGGGCAGCAGTGTAGGCAGGCCATGGAAATGGCCTCGGGATATGGAGAAAAAAAATTGCTTTGCTGCAGAGCCCAGCGTCAGGAAAAGCCTGGTGGAATAGCCCTGCAATAAAGCAAATGTTCCACATTCCCACCTTCAGAAGCCCTGGCCTTAGCGTGGGGAGATGGGAGCTGGTTTCAGCAGCAGGGGCGTGTGTAAGAAGAGCGAGTCTTCACAAGCATGGATGTGTGTAAATGTGAGTGAAGGATGGGCAAAGGGACAAAGGAAGAAGGGATTTTAATGATAAAAATGAGAAAAGCACAGCAGGAAATGCATGTAATAATAGAATTAAATGGCTGTAACATTTATTTTTCTGGCTTAGGAAATGGATAGCATGCTTTGCCTCGGAGGAAATAATGCATTGATTGGTTTGTAACCACTCAATCACTCAAAACTAAAACTGAGATAAGAAATACCAAATGGATAGATATTTGTACAGGCAGATAAAGGAGCAGTAATCTAACATAAAATAAAGCAGCCCTCTCTGATCTGAGTCTCTCTGTGCTGCAAACTCTTTGAGGCTTTACACCAAACAGAGCTTACGAGGAAGGCACAGACCGCTGAAATAATTACAAGTCCAGGAGCCACAACTGGCTCACTCTGCCTGGGTGCTGAAAAGCATGGTGTTTGTGACACCCACAGGACAGAAATCTTGGGCTTTTTGCTGGTTCAATGCCCTCATTAAGCTAAGCCCTGCATACTTTGCTCACGCCAATCCTTTCCCTGGCTGGCATCAGACTTCTGGTGTGAGCAGTAACACCACTTGGTCTGTGCAGTCAGGGAAACCTGACTTTAGCTGGCTAATCAAGCTTTGAAGACGTGACACAGGACCTCCTATAGAACATACCTCATTAATAAAATCACCAATATCACCCGGATGTGGGATTACTGGTCTTATAGGATACTGCGGTTCAGCACCAATAGGTCTTTCATCCACCCTTCTGACTCCGGGTGTCTTGTTCAGCACGTGATCCATGGTCTCTGGCTGCTGGAGCTGGCTTAAATCGTAATCCTGTGACAAATGGGAAGACACAGTGTGAAACCCAGAGCTTTTCGTTCAGATCACCTACTCACTCAATGTGCAAACAAGTCGAGGGCTCTAATTCTGTTTCAGCTGAAGTTCGATGGCAAATCTTATCCCTGGATATGTAGCACCTCTATCTAAATTACAGATAAATTTCACCTCTGAGTAACTCATAAAACTGACCTCCTAAGAGTGTATCTTATAAATCAGATCAAGTATTTAAATATTTTCTGAATATTTCACACAGCCTCTAAATATTTGGGACAAAACCCTGGCTTTTGTTTGTGTGTGCACAGGTGTATGCATAACTTTTTTGACAAAAGACATAATATAATGTAGAGACACAGTGTTGGTAGACATGTTATTGCAATTACGTTTCTACAGAAGTAAAAACATTAAAATGTGTATTGTATTTATGCATGTAGGCCTTTCAAAGTAATTATACTCATTTTGCTTGTGAAAAATCCCAACAGAATAGGTTTCTATCACGAAATGAGAACCAGGTAATATTTCATTAAAAATGTATTCATGTAGGTAATGGTGTTTTGCTGCTCTTCCTTTGCTGTTATTTTTAATGAATCCTTTCTAAAATATTTAAGCCTACAGTGTTGTTGCCGGAAACCAGATACTTCATGTTCTACCAGGAAAACTATCCTTGTGCTCAGACAGGGATGATTGAATCTCCAGGAGCAACATTTATAAATAACTTGACAGCAACAAGAAAAAAAGAAATGCTAATTGTGAGGATTTTTCTGAGGAATAAGAACTTTTCAAGATTTGGGTAAACTCCTGCCTCAAAGTTTGCCATGGCAGCTCTCACTGGGCTCGCCCGCTCATCTTTGGAGGCCACCTGGACCTCCAGGGCAGGATGTGCTGTAGTGGTTTTGTGGGATCCCTAAGCACTGACCTGGAACCACGCAGTCCAATTCAACAAGCAAAAATAAAGCCATTACACAGTGTACAGTCACACAATTTGCATGAAGATCACATCTGAGAGTGTCCTGGGCTCTTTACTCGCATTTGGTAGGAGTAAAAAACTGGTGACTTCAACGTGAGTGAGCAAACTTTGCTATTTTAGCTGAGGAATTGGACACGTAGCAGTGGAAAAGCATATCTCAGGCCAGGGAAGTTTTCATGCAACACCAGCATCGGTGTCTGTAGGAAGAACCACTGGAGGAAATCTGACATGTTCAGGCAGCCTGTGGCTCAGGGCTCTGTCACCCAGCAAAGCTTTGCCACTGTGCACTTCGTGGTGAAAGAGAAAATCCCCAAATCTCTTTAGACACTTCTCACAAACCATGTCCAGAAATTAAAAGATATTAAAGGCACATTAGAGATGATTAAGTAAATGCAGGGAAAGCCCATGGAAGCTCAAGGCTCAAGCAAGCCAAGGCAAGAGCCTGCAGCCACAGGGCTGGGCAGGGCAGTAGCTGCTGGCTGGTTTTATGAAGATCTCTGGTAAAATACACAATTTTAATGACTTAAATAACAGAAATACAATTTGAACATGAGTGTCAATTGAGTGATTTATAGTTCTTCCCCAGGAAATTGCCTAGGGGGTAGAAAAATCCACATGGCACTGGCCTGCTGGCATGGTCCTGCTTGAACAGGAGAGTGTCCCAGTAACATCCTGAATCTCCTGGACCTGCTGGCTCTCACCACACCAGGGAAGCCAATAAAGCTGCCTGGTCATAAATAAAGGAACACAATCCTTTGCATGAATTTTACTGAAGATAATGTGGTTTCTGCCTGTTTGAGAGTACAGATTGCACAGCTGTTCCTTGGCCACAACTCACGGGCTCTTCTCACCTGATCCTCCTCTCCACCTCCCTCTTCGTCGTACTTGAGGATGTTGTCTCTGACGTCGTCCTCGGGGTCGATGAGGAGCTGCTTGGTGTGGCGCTCCTTCTCCCGGCGCTTCATCCACACCACAAAGAGCAGAACCATGGCTGCAATGGGGAGGAAGCTGGGTGAGCTGGGACCTCCTGCAGCACGAGGCCAGGCTGAGAGTGTCCTAACATCTCACCTGCCCCTGCCCACTGCAGAGAACCTCACTGGCTGCTGGCAGGAGGAATAAAATGTTAAGCTATTGCATGGTCTAATTTTTAAAGGACAGATCAGTGAGAGCTGTAAATACTGTGACAGAATCCCACTACAAAAGTTTCTTTAAGATCCATCACCGAGGCTGATTGAGCTGATATATATCAGGAGTAAAACACAAAATCAAAGGAGAAGAAACCAGAAAGTGTGAAAACTGCAGCTTTCTGAAAATATTTGATCTAAATGCTGAGTTTTCAGGATTAGATTTCCACCTTTATTTTATTCAGGGCATAAAGTAAAGATGGAGGGAAGAGAGCTGCACAGAAGGAAATGGGTACAGATACCCCAAATTTGTGCACAAGGAGCTGTTCCAGCAGCATGGCACAGGTTCAGCCCATTCAGGTCACAAGCCCTGACTGTGACAGTCTCTGCTGTTTACTGCAGTTGGCCAGGCAAGACTGATCTAGGGAGGCTGCACAACATTGGGTCCTGTAATCCAATTTGGCCTCCCTCATATTCTTCTTTGGTCCATGAAGGAGGCTCTTTAGACTTCTGAGATCAGATTAGCCAGGACATTAGCACATACATTTGGCCATCGACTTGGAAAGCAAATCTCAGATCATCTGAAATCCTTTCAAAAAGCAGGGCTAGCTTTGCAGAACGAGGGAGAGCATATCTGGTAGCACACAGCCAAGCTCCTCGGGCATCAGCATTCACATGCCAGGCTTGGCTAATCTCTCTCAGTACAGTAACAGAGAGAGATGAGCAGTTCTTGAATCATGAGAAATTTTTCCCTTCCTAACTTTACCCACAGGAAACACTGCCTCACTGCTCCACAACCTCACCCTCCAAAGGGACACCCTTGTCCCAGGGGCTGTGTGATCCCTGTGAATTATTGCATGGAAGACGACCTGGGAACTCAAGTCTCCACTAACATAAGGCAGGCAGATCTTGTCTTCTTCAAGAATGTGTTAAATGTTTGTTTTCATTCTTGTACTCAGTAGCTGCAAATAATGCCATGAAGGATGAAGTTAAGCCTGGGCAGCTGATGCAGTTACACCTCCCACTGTCTGCCCTCCCCCCCCATTCTCCATGCAAGCCCCATGCTGAGCTGCAACGGTGGCAATTTGCAGGAGAAGAGATCAATGGATGGACAGTGGATGTGGGAACAAGTGTCCCACATTCATTTCACCTGGGTCAACCCTCAACTGTGCCAAAGCAACGCAGCCAACACAACCAAACCCAGGCAGGATGCGAGATCCCAAAGCTCACAGGTTTTAGCTGAGACCAGACCCTGGGCACATGGATGGGCCATCCAGCTTGCAGGAGGAGGTGGTTAGGAGGATCCAGATTCTTCCTCCCAGCACCAAAGTATTTATACCCAACAGGCATTCAGTGAAGTGAGCGAAGAGGACCAGACAGCTAATTACCGCCATTGTGTGCCAACTGGCGGCCATCCCTGCCTGCCAGCTAACAGAATTGTTTTCAGATAGTTCAGCATTTCTTTAATGCTTATCCTAGATCTATTCAAGAAAGAAAAAAAGAAAAGGAAAGAATATGTAACTCTTATCTGCAATATAAAACCTCAGCTATTTAGCAGACTATTTGAACTCCTTTTCTCATTGTTCATTTTCAAGTCTCTCACAACAAGATACCTGACTGGTCCACAAAGACAATATTATAATGGTTACCGGGGTTTATCTTTTTATTTCCTTTTTTTTTTTTTTAATGATACTTTTTCATGCACTTGTGGAAAAAAATGTGTCATTAATGCCTTTAGAGCTACCTTGGAAAAAAAAAAGACCTTCAAAGTGTCAATGGTGGATGTAGTGCACTCTCCTTCCTTTTATTCACTCTGCAGAATGGGAAGTGCTATTACTGCTGTTAGAACCATTTTCGCTCTGCATGTAGTTTTCCTTGAAATCTATTGTCTTCACCCTTCACAATTTTTTACTGCATTGCTCTTCTAAATGTGTTATTTGTGCAGCTAATACATCAGGTAGCAAGAAGAAGAAAAAAACCCCTCTGAGCAAAGGTAAAGGCATAAACTTCCTTCACAGGAGCAATCCTGGATCTCTCCCCTTGCTTCTTCTTCCTTTTAGAGTCATCCAACTTTGACCTACTGACTCTAAAATGGACAAATAGCACAAGAAAATCCCCCATCTGCCTTTTTCTAGGCTATTGTTTAGAGGTCATGATATGAAACAGATACAAAGGAGGCAAAACACTGGAAGGATGTAACTGTAAAACTGATCATTGCAAATTACATTTTTCATCACTGATACAGTGCTTTGCAGCTCTCCAAGATAAAAAAAAAAGTCAATTAGAATTACAATGAATGTAAAAATAAGCTTTTGTAATAAAACCCGTAATTTAAAATGGGATAATGTATCTGAAAATGGAAAGAGGAATCTCTTAAATCAAATGTCCTTCAGCTGAAGTTAATTTCAGTCAATAGGATTTTCAACCGTTTAAAATTGTATTTTAGCACTGGATTTATTCAAGAGCAGCAAAAAGAAGACCTGTGTTAATCACCTCTGTGGCTCCAATGCAAACTTTGAGCCCAGGGGAAACAGCAAACCTGCACAGCAAAAGGAGGTGGGGCTGATGAACATATACATCTTCATCGGGGTGTGCGACCACAGTGCCCCAAAATCCACCCCGGCTGAAGGGGGCAGCCAAAACTGGGAACGAAGGGCAGGAACAGGCACAGGGATGCTCCAGCAGCTTGGCTGGGCTGGGAGAGGAGCAGGGTCAGCACAAACACCCAGTTCCTTGCTCACTCTCCATCCTGATCCAGCAGATCAATTACACACCAATACATTCCCACCACTGGCTCGGGATGTGGATGTCTGTCCAGGGATGACCCATTCTCCTAATGTACCATGTCATGGCCCCATTAGGTGACATTTGGAGCATACGTTGCCCTGTCTGCTCTCTGTTTAGATGCACTGGGGGTAAAAATTAAATGTGATTTAGCACCATAACTCCCATTAGCTTTAATGAGAGTCCCATGGATTCACCCTGTGTTTCTTGATGAATATTTACCTCACTGTTCATTTCAGCGCTTGTTTTTATCTATTCCTACTGTGCCAACTCCTGCTTGAAGTTATAATGATAGAATTTTTATTTTTAAGTGTGCGCACACATGGTTATTGGTAATGCTCATGGAAGCTTGGGACTGACAGCATTCCTGGGCAAAAGGGATAGTTTTGCCTTGCGTAAAGGGATGGCCAGTCTTTACCTGTGATGTATCCCCAGTCCTCCAGCGTCCCTGACAAATTTGGGATCCTTCCTCTAAAAACACTCATAATCCCCCATGATCCTCCAATCTGAGGTCATTCAAAAAGCAACGGGAATAACTACCATTCTTCTTTTCCTTGGAACAACCAGAAAAACACAGTTATGCACTGGCTCTGAAAGGGACTAGCCAGACCCTAATAACCAGTGTATCTGGTACTGGGAACCAGTATATCCACAGCCAGTCAGGGGCATGAGAGCTATGGGAGAGCCTGACACAGGGATTTGGAAGGGGCCTTCAATCTTTTCCGGCAAAATATGGAGGATCCTATCACACTCACTACTTGCAAGTTGTTGTCAGGTGTAATAATGTTTGCAAAGCTACTGGAAGTCTTAGAAAGACAGGTCTGATGCAGGCAGAGCTCATTTTGCTGATGCTGCAGCGAAGGAGGTTTGAATGCAGATGTGTGAACCACCCCCACAGCCCAAGCTCAGGGATCTGCCCTCTGCATGGAGCGTAAATAATGCCAGCTATAGAAACAGGACAACAGGGAACAGGGAAACATGAAGGAGGATAGATTTAGAGCAGATACTGGGAAGAAATTCTTTACTGTGAGGGTGTGGCACAGGTTGTCCAGAGAAGCCATGGCTGCCCCATCCCTGCAAGTGTTCAAGGCCAGGTTGCACAAGCCTTGGAGCATCCTGGCATAGTGGAAGGCGTCCCTGCCCATGGCAGGAGGATTGGAACGAGATGAGCTTTAAGGTCCCTTCCAACCCAAAGCAGTGTGTGATTTTAGGGCAGGCCCTGTGGTACTCACTCAGTAAGATAATGATGCAGATCAGGATGGCAATGATGGCCCCCGTGCCCAGCCCCGCAGCAGCCACGGCCCCGATGGTGGTGCAGTCGCCGTTCTCGTCACACGGGCACACCTTCACCTTGATGACAGAGGTGTTGTACAAGGGGGGGTTTCCTGAGTCCGTCACAATGATGGGCACATCGTACACTCCTGCTTCCAGGTACATGATCCGCAAACTGAGCTGGGCATAGTCCCCTGCACACCCAGACAGACAGACAGACAGATGAAAGACAGTGGTAAAACCTTGCAGCTGCACTTGTGCAGGGTTTCTCTGCTAGAGCCCTCTTCTGAGCCCTGCAGAAGAGGTTATCAACAACACACCTGGCCAGGACAGCTTCAGACCTCTGGCAAACAGTCTGGCCAACAACCAGCCCGTGCTTTGCAAAATACTGTGTGTTCTCACTGCTGCACTAACCTACCTGGATGCCATTTGCAAATCCAGTTGTACGTGTTCAAAACGGCATCAAACACAAATAGGAACACATGGATAATGCTTCCTGAGGCTGGGCTGCCCCCGGCCACTGGGCAGGTTCTACACTCACCCACGCTCCCACCTCAGGATTTTGGGAATCCACTGATGACAGGCACAGCTAGGTAAACCCATTGGGATTGAGCCTGGAGCTGTGAGGGCACAAGTTGTTGCCCCTGGTCTGGCACCCTCTGCCAGACCTCAGTGAGAGGGACCAGCTTTGAAGCCAAAATCAGCCCACAGTTCCACAATATTTTCCATCCTCTGCTGAAACTACCAATAAGCAGAGCAACTAGGGCCATTTGTGGCTGCACTCTGCAATATAAAAATCCTTCACATACTGGTAATCTTCACACTTACCTAGCCCTCCTGGTTCCATGGTAAATTAAAAGGCTGCCTTTATGCAATTATGGTCAGAGAAATGAACATTGATCCTGATTGTGGCTTATGACAATTACACTGGAGGAACATAAGGAAGACTGATAATAGCTTTTTTCCCCTTGGCCATTATGGATGATTTATACTCTGTTCACTACTGATAACTGTTCATAATTATGAACTGCATTAAAAAAAGCCAAGTGCCAAGGCTCTTAGAGTTATGCTGCAGGTCTGATACAAATCATTTCTGATTAACTATCTTGTCTATAATGTCAGCCGTAATGTGCTTTAAAAAATAAAAATCAGATAAAAAAAGCGAGAAAGTTTCGAAGTTGGAAGCCGCACGTGGGCTCATTAGTGAACCAGAGCCCAAATGTGCTCAGGATTGCCTGCCCCATTTACCATTGAGCCGTGTGATGGTCCAGTTCTTCCTCACCGCAGATGGCACACTTGGCAGCTCGAAGACGAAGGGCCCCACGTTTGGATCGATGTCAGCGTCCGCGGCTGTGATGTTGATGACATTCAGGTTTGGCTTCTCGCAGATCTGCGCCTCCTTTGGCAGCAGCTCCGGAGCGTTGTCGTTGATGTCGATTAGGTAGATCTGCAGAGTGCCGGTGCCGCTGGCGGGGGGAATTCCTGCACGGGAGACACGGACCTGTGACTGCCACCAGGGACTGGCAACACCACGGACCAGCCCCTTCTCTGCCTTCCATTCCCAATAAACCAGGATTTTCACCCTGCCTCCCTGGACCTCATTAGGGACATGCTGCACTTTCACGGTCCCTTGCTTTACGTGGTATTATTAAAACTTCCCCAAGCCTCCTAATGTTGCTGTTTTTCGCTCCTGCAGAACAGGAGGTTGAGTTCTGCAGATCTGTAGCCTGCAGCAGTGCCCCTAGACCCTGAAACTACAAGCAGGTGATGCCAAGTTGCTCCTGCAAATCTTGGTAATGGCTGTTTGGAAGAAGAAAAACCATTAGAAAGAGAGCTGACAAGAGGAAAAAGAGGGCTTGGAGGGGAGAAAAACCTACATAGTGTAACCCATGGGTCAGCATTTACTGTAGCACTTGCTGGCCAGTTTTCAGCTTTGAGACCATTACTCTGCTTCAAAGAAAGCCCACCCCTCCAGTATGTCCCACACCCAGCCCTAGCTTTAGTGGTGAGAGGTCCTGCTCAAAGCCCATGGTATGAGCCATCACCAGACACATTGGGTGATGCCACTAACCCCCAGCAGCAGTGTTATGTCCCAATACACAGTTCCCCATACTCTCCACATCTGTCCCAACCAGCAGGGATGTCACAGCATGGCAGTCCTGGTCCTCCAGCCCCTTCTTGATGGAGAGGCACATTTGTCTGACTAATGACCACTTACACAAAGTAGTATCTGCCCTGGCAGGGGAGAACAGCCTTCCCAGAAAGGGTGCAGTGCTTTTCATTTCTCTCCCCACACATTTATCTGGCAGCTCTGTGTTGGCCTGCCCTCTGCCTGCCTCTCTCCTTTGGCAGCATGGCTTCAGCAATTCTTTTTCAAGTTTGTATTTTCAGTTCTGGCCCTTCCTCCCAGTGCTAGATACAAAACTACACAAACCACTTCCCCACCAGGCTTCTGCTTCCTCGGACTTTCCTTCCTACATTCCTTCCTCCATTTCTCAAGGGAGCCTCAAAAATTCTGAAGGAACTCTGGAAATCCTTTTTTCAGGGTTTCCACACAAGCTCTTCAATCATGGACTCTCATCCTTTCATCTTGGAAGCATGGGGTAGGTCTCCTTCTAAAACAATGTCTTTTGATCAGCCTTGAAAGCTTCTGGAGAGGCAGACAGCCCACCAGGATACTGGGGCTGAACATGAAAACTGACTTTTGGGACCAAGCAAAGTGATTTTACTGCATCCACGTTACCCAGAATATCTTCTGGGATAAAAGCAAGGCTCCCACTGTAACCTCTGAGACAGACTGAACACAAACCCTCAGTCCTGAGAGACACAAACTGGCACGTGGCTGACATAACCTGCAATTGCTGCACACACAAATGCACTTTTGTTGGGCCATTGAGTATTGTTGGGCTCCGAGTCCTGTTTTTTTTGTTCCGTTGTGTTCCTGAGTGCAGTTCTGGGGCAGTTTCAGGAGAAATGAACAGTAAACAATTCTTTAAATGGTGAAATATTACAAACTATGGCACATTTCACATTATTTCAGCTGTCTAATACGGAGAGAGCAAGGACATAAAGCAGGTACTGATGTATGATGAAGGATCTTTGGACTTTATCCTCAGGAGATGAGGACTGCAATAGTATCACTGACTCCAGTGGAGAAGCTGGTCTGATCCCTGAAATTAAGATTGAAATACTAATGACAAAAGGAAGAGGAATATACAGCCTCCACATCTACATGTAACTGTTGCATTCTCTATCACTGCCTTTTTCACAGGGCCAGTGTCTGCATTCCCACAGCAAGGCATAAGCCAAGGTTTTCATGCTCAGCCCTCAGCTTCCTGAAACCTGTTGGAATATGATATATTTAAGTTCTCAGCTTCCCTGGGAGATTGGCTGAAATTGGCTGCGGGGTTCAAACACTGCCAGGCTCCACACCTGTGTGATCCAAGGGACTGTCTCCTCGGAAACCAGGTTAAAACTACGCTGTTGATTAGGATTCCCCTTTTGCCCTCCTTACACTGCAGCCAAGACTCTTCTTAAAGACAGTACCTCTGCACTGTAGCCCAGGGAGAGAAAGAGAGCACGTCCAAGGAGTATTTGGCTAAACTTCTCCTTTATCATGTACTGAGAGCAGCAAAAAGAACTTCAAGGAAAGAAGATGCTGCTGCTTCTTCAAGAAAGAGAGAAAAATCCCCCCCAAAACCCTTGACCCAAAGCTTTTCTTTGATGAGTACGTGATGCCAGAGAACCTGGAACCTGGGAGAAATGTGGTAAGAGTCTATTAGCCTAGATGGAACTTTAGCTGTTATCCTAAGCACTCTAAACAGAATTTTAAATAAGGTGTTGCTTTATGTGCATTTTGATGGCTGCAATATACTGGTGATAGATTAATTTTACAGAATAAAGAGATTTATCTAGGCCCTCACTTTCTGAGCTGCTGAAATGATGGATGTGGAGGCGCTGATGCACTACAGCATCAGCATCACAGCCAAGGAAAGGGGTTAACTCCACATCATGTGGCACCAAGTGCCTGGGATTTGCAAGGTCAGATGGTGACGATTAGGTTGGTGGGTTCAAACTCTACCACTGCACCTGTGAACAGCCTTGGCCAACTCATTTGACCTGTTCTGCCCTGTGGCTTTTGCAGATGAAGACCACTAGACCCTTTCGGGAATATTTTGAATTTCACTGTTCTGGCTGCCTTCATGGAGGGGAAGCTTAGGATGGGGCTGTGGGGTGAGTCCTACCATTCAAGGCACAAGGAAGGGTAAAATGCACTTCTTGGTACAACTCCTCAGCACTGAAACTCTTCCATGAGTTTCCCTTGCCCCTGTGACTCGGGATGCAATGATTGAAGTGATGCATGGAGCCCCAGAGGGAGGAAGTTTTCATTAGCCCTGCAAGCACCACTGAATCTGCTCATAATGGCCATGGCACCTCCAGCCTGAGGGATCACACAAACACTGCCCTGAAAGCACCTGCAGAGTATGAGCAATATACTTAGGTGCTCACAGCCAAGCCCAGACTTAATTGTGCTGCTGAAGCAGGGCTCTGGTTTGAGTGCTCAGCACCCTGGAGGTGAGGGTGGGTGAGGGGGAGGAAGGCCTTCTCCTTGTCCTGGGAAACTCCTGAGCTTTTTCCAGCTGCAAGAATTGAGGAATGAAATACCAGAATGGCCACATTTGGGTGTGGTTAGCAAAGTTCATCAACTCCTCCTAACCAGGATTAGAAAGAGAAAAGCAGGGCAGCAGCACTGGGCTGCTCACCCTTGAGCGAGGCCAGTGCAGGAGTTTTCAGTGCTGACTGGACCAAAAGAACTGAGTGATCCTTAATGAGGAGAGAAGAGCCAACAGGACTTCTCCAAGAGACCTGGGTGGCCTCAGTGGCTTTGGTAATAAGCACACCAGCACTGAGATGATCGGATGACGGCTGCGCATCTCAGGAAGGCAGTGGCCAGGAAGAGCCCGGCTCCAGTGACAGCCACACCTTTATGAAAGCCACCGACTTATTTTTAATACCCTCCTGACATCCCATAAAATTATTTCTGGTTTCCTGATGGAAGGCTTCCTGAATGCTCTGATCAGTGCCTTTGGGAGGATTACCAGGACCGGTGTGCTTGGCACCCCTTGGAGAGCACATCCCTTTGACACTTTTTGAAGTTCAGGCTACACCGCTACACTGAGCTCCCCAAACCAATTTTCCATTTGTCCTCCCTTTCCCTTAATAACGCTCTCCGTATACTGCGCACATTTAATTTACTCCAGCAATTTCCCATCCCACTTTCACATTTTTGACCATAAAAACCTGGGAAAAAGATAACTTATACTGACAACTCTGTCAGGGCATCATTTCTCTTAATGCATCACATTAGAGTCTTATTGAAGCATGAACAATGTGAAGCCTGGGCTCACCGTTGTCAGCCGCCAAGAATGTGGCCTCGTAGACATTATTCTTAATGTAGTCTGACTCTCGATCAAGGACAGCAGCAGTAGTGATCTGACCATTTGTGGCATTAATGTTCAGCCAGTTTGCAGGATCTGACAGCTTAGAGTATCTACAGAGAAAGGAAATAAATACATGGCAGTCTTTTCACTGACATATCCTTAATATTGCTTGAAATACGTTTTTTTCTGGACTCCTGACCCATGATTCAAAGGACCTTTGGATAACTGGTTTTGTTGACAAACACAATGCTAATTGAGTATCCGGTTTTTGACCTTTACAATTATTCAATTTTTCAATTTCTTTAGTTTTAAAGGTTTTTCTTTCCACTAAGTGGCACTTACATGCCTGTTTCCTGCTGCTAGGAGAGGACATTTCCTGACATCTTGCAGATGAGGAGAAATGGGGTCTGCAATGACCACTGCATTCGTATGCCTGAATTAGAGAATGGATTCCTGCTCTGTCCTGCTCCTGACTTTGCCCTTCTGCAAACAGGTTTTTAAAGCCAAGGTTATCCCTGTTTTCTGCCCACCACGAATAAACAACAGTTTGGGAATACCACACCACCAGAGTCCCCTCCCAAATACTCAGTCAACTCACAGCTGTTGTCTATTCATGTCCCATGCAACCAGCTGAGAAGATGGTTTGTTTTGGGCAAACTTTTCCTGTGTTCTCCAGATCAGTGTGTTCAGTTCATCTTTCTCACTTGCTTGTTTTCTTGCTTTTATTTAATTCATTGCTTTTGATTTCTACCTCTCAGTTTTGTACTGTTTGAACTGAGATGGACCATAACTATCTGACTGGAAGCTAATAAATGGGCAGACTAAAAATTGCTGAAATGAGCAAACAGAAGCTGAGCTTATTTCATGGGTAACTCAGACCTGCTGATAATTTGATATGATTATCATTAGATACACAGGTGAGAGCACTACTGGCTTCTGGTGAATATCCCTTTCCAGAATTGGGCTGTTTGAAGCAGAAACTCAAAGGGAAACTTGAGCTGCGTCAATCCATGTGAAGAGGAAAGCAACACACAGCTGGCACAAACCGCTGCCAAAGGATAGAATTACATTTCATGGAGCTAGACTCTTTGGGATGTTTTCATTCCAATATCACTGCTGTGAGGCTCCTGCCCTTTGTCTGTTTAATGACCAGGGATCCAGCCTTAAAGCTGGCTTTGTGAATGTGTCTGTGGCTAATGAGGATAACTTGAGGTGTGACACTGGCCATGCCAAGCCGTGCATTACTGGAGATGCTCCTGCTTCCTCATCTTCTATTTGTAAAAACTCTGTTTCATCAAAGACTATTTAGAGACTGAAAATTGTATGCAAGGCTCTAGCAGCTGGATCAGCTCTGCAAAGTGCTTATCATGGATCTGTAGGCTTAGCCTTTTGGGTATCTTTGTTCCTAACTCACCAATGTCAACTGTGAAGTAAAAACTAAAATACCTGTTTTTACATCTCACAAAGACAGGACCCCAAAAACACCCCACTGCTTCTTGCAACACCTGGGCATTGGCTGTCCTGATGCAAAGGGAGAGAGACTGTACTGGGGTTTGGAAATTAAGTGCTGGTGGATGCACAAAATGTGTGTGCTGGAAGCCCTAGAAAGAAACAACTCAAGTAACTGGCTGTTCATATTCACAGGAAGCCTTACAAGACCCTACACGTGCCCTGTGCAATGACAGGAACAGCAGGCGCTCGTTTGGATTACAGATCACCCCCCTCCAGGTTAGAGGGAGTACTCAATCAGAAATGAGTTGTTCTCTCCTCTGAAAACCAGCCTTGGTACAGACATCAGGGAAATAAAGACCCTTCAAAGGCCAATATTTCAAAAAGAACATAAGAAAAATGAGCTTGTTAGTTAGAATGGTCTCTTTCCTCCAAAGTCCCAATACCTGTCTAAAGACAACAAGATGAGGCAGTGAATAAACGATCATTTTCTAGACCAGACAGCTCCGTGCCAGGTGAAATATTTCAAACTCTTCCTGACACAAAATGTCACAACTGATGCAAGTTTAAGTGGTCTCAGCTGTGGTCACGTTGTATACTCAGGTTTTGCCAAAAATACTGCAGCCCTCACAGACTTAGCAGTGCTATTAGCCCTTACAGACTTTCTTAAAAAAGAAACCAATTTCTGTGGATGTAGAAGCATCCAAGAGCAGGAAATGCATTTCCTGTCTGCACAGATGGAGCTGAAATAGTTGTGAAAGTGTCACAAGGGCTCTCATTTTCACCTACACTTTTCTGTCAATTATTTCCTGGTGGGAAGGTGTGTGAGCTGGGATCCTGGACTGTGGATTCAGTCCCCAGTCTGCCCAGGTGGGACAAAACAGAGTGAGTGACACCTTCTTGGTCACAGCATGAATTAAAAGTCATCTTAAGCTGCTTGGATCAAAATCTCACTTTTACAAGGTTAACATTTTGCCAGCTGAATCCCATTCACAGGGAAAGCAGCTAAGGAGGAGCTTATGTTTGGCAGCTGCTCTAAAGAGAAAGGGAAGGTTGGAACAAATTGCACCTACTTGCCTACTAGCAGGCAAGGGGAGCATTAGTGAGATACAGACCAAGTGCCAATGGCCTGTGAGTGGGTGTTTGACTGCTCAGGCAATACTGAACTACTGACACTTTAAAAGCCTGCCCAGCAGCTGTTTGTAACCCCACCAGCCTTGCTCTGAGCTAGTGGACAGCTCCTCTTGCACTGTGCTTTTAAGCCAGGTTGAACCTAAATCCTCTGGAAGCAACACAAGGCATGATTAAAAATCCCAGCCATTCCCTTTGACAAACCAGGCCTAGCCCTTTCTGTGCCTCAGTTTCCCCCCATGAAACAGAAATACTAACGCTGCCTTTTTCCAAACCTCTGTGTTTATGAAGTGCACGAACCACACAGGCCAGAGCACGCTGGGTGAGGCAGCCCTGACCCCTGTAACAATGCAGAAACCTGCTTCATTTGAAGGTGTCACCTGCCCCACTGCAAGCCAGTAACACGGGATCCAGCTCTGTCTGCTCTCCTTAGCCCAGCTGCTCAGAGCCTGGCTTACCTGGAGCAGGGGGACTGTGAGTTTACAGGCGTGCAGGACACTGTGCAAGCACTCGACTGCAGGTGCCACTCCCTGCCAAGCATTTCATTCATATCCCACCAGTCAGTTTGGAAATTAGCTTTCAGCTGTAGGGGAGCCCCTTGGCTGCCTGGTGTCCCACCTTACTGCCTGCTGCATGAAGCGATCGGGATCCACTGCCGAAAACGTTGTCAGGACCGTCCCTGTTGGCACCCCTTCCTCCAGCCTGATTAACTTGTGGTTCGTTGGGAAATACGGTGCTTCGTTGACATCTGTGACTGAAATGGTGACTCCTGCTGTCGACTGGAAGGACATCTGGATGCCACTGGCCAGGGGAGCTTGGTTCGATACCATCACTGTCAGCATGAAAGCTCTGTTCATCTCGTAATCGACTGCCTAAAACAAACAAACAAACAAACAGGCAAGTATAGAGCCAAGCAGAGAATAAATTCTACGTTCTGGATGGAAACTGCAAGATTAGAAGGCAGATGATATCAAAGTCATTGCCTCATCTTGTTTCCTCCTGAGCTCAGTACTTTTGAAGGTGTAAATCCAGAGCAACTTCAGCCTAGTGGAGGGTTTGGCCTTCCAGTGCAAATAGTTAAAAAAATTCCACAAAGGAAAAACTGCAAATAGCAGGGAGCATTTTCCCTGTGTTTCACTCCAGTGCTAAGTGGTTTCCAAAAGACAACCTGCCTGTGAGAGCTGAGCATCAAATGAACAAACCCACCCAGGGCTGCTCTAATGCAACAGGTGGAGCCTGTTAAGAGGGATGGGACAGGCACTTAGCAGTGCTATTAGCACTGAAAACTGCTGACTATGGAACCAGGACAGTCTGGACTCGTGAGCCTGAAGGGCTCTTTATTTTCCCTCTTAAATGAGCTTCTAAGTAAAGGTGGAGCGGCCAGGAAAAATCCCTGGTCAGGTTAAGCAGGTGGTCCTTCCAGTGGGACCTCTCATCCTCCTGCAAGGCACCTCGTGGTCTCTGGAGGTTGCCTACAGCTCTTACAGCTGGGTTTTGCTGCTGGGAGGCCGCAGATCTTTTCTCAACACACTCATGAAGACAATGTGTCTCAGGAGCCAGACGGAGTGAGAAGCCTCTGCTGGCACGACTGACTGAGCCCAGTATAATAATAATTTCTAAACCATCCCACTAATTATTATGAGGGAAGTCACTAATCATCTGCCAGAGAGGCTTGAGTTATGCAGGATCACACCTCTGCTTGTTAAAAACTGCTTTGCCGTGATTTATAAATTTAGAAGCGTATCCATCCTCCCTAATACCTTCTCCAGAGCTGAGTCTGCAAAGCGCTCACTCAAGGTGTAAAACGCCACAGCTACACCGACTTGGGCAGGGATTTACAGCAGCAAAAGCTGGCTGCCATGTCCTGTTTAAAACCCAGTATTGTCAGGAGGGAAATCAAATCATAGGAGGCTACACGAGAGAAACAAATTTCAGGGGCAAAAGGTAAAACAGCGGAATCTCTACTCAATTGAAGTGCAAATGTTCCCGATGCTAAATGGCTTCCTGACAGGCAGGGCCAACATTTAATAAATAAAAGGAAGCATAAAGATTCCCAGTACACCCACCCGTGCTGACTCACGGACTTGTGCTGCATTCAAAACCGATGCATGGTAAAAGTTCCCATTTAAGCACTATTCAAGGCCTTGAAACAATTTGACTAATGCATTTCCTCAATTTCTTTTCACACCCCTTAAATTTATATTCCCCCAACTTTCTTCTTTTTTCTTTTATTCATGCTGGTCTGTTTGCTAACCTGCCCGCAGGCACTGTGCACCTCCCTCCCCACAGGGGCTCAGAGGCGGCTGGGGGCTGAGCTGAGCAGCTCCATGGGGAATGATGTGGGAAACTCCCTGCTGCTGATGCTCAGGACACACTGACCACACACAACTCTTCTAGGATGTGGCCTGATGCAAAGCAGTGGGGTTTTTTTTCCCCCCAAAATGTAGGGCCATTCTCTCAGCTTCTTCCTCTTTCTTCTGGGAGCAACAAAACCAGGGCTGCAGAAAAATCGTGTAAGGAGCGGGGCTGGACCAGGATCAGCCACCCCAAAGGCTGTCCAGGAGGCATCAGTGTCCCCATACAGTGTCCACCACACTTCAGTCTGCAAGACAGAGCTGATCTGCCCCCATCTCTCCTGTGTCCATTGAGTTGTATTTCACACAGTTTTGTTGGGAAAAAAAAGGTAAAATCAAGAGCCTGTGCTGTCTCTGCAGTGTTTGGGCTATTGAACCCCATGGGACAGCAGCCCCTCGCAGCCAGACACTGTCCAGCCCTAAGGCAGAACTTCTTTCACACCTTAATAAGCAATTTATACCAGAACAATTCATACCTCTGCTCCCTAGAGCTGCCTCCCTCTGAGGATAATGGTGCACAGAGCACTGTGTGTTCCTCACACCACACTCAGCCCTTCCACCTCCCTGCATCTCACTGAAAATGCTGTATATTGGTCATCTGACGTGGTTCTAGGGACACGGTGGGCTTGGCATTGCAAGGTTAACAGTTGGACTTGATGATCCTAGAAGTATTTTCCAACCAAAATGATTCTTTCATTCTATGACAGCAGGCTCCTGAAAAAGCCCACAGAGCTGCTACATTTGGGCCAAGGACACATGGGACTGTTGCCTACTTTTCACTTTTATGTCCAAGAAGCACTTGACATGAAATTAAAAAGCAGCACTTTTGCAGATACTCCTTGCTGGATGTTTGGTGTCTGATCTGGCTGGGAAATATCCCCCTGGAGATGCTGCACATCCTCCTCCTTCACGAGCACCTCCGACCTGGGTGCAGCAGAGCGATGCCGAGGGCTTGCCACGTGTCCTCCTTTTCTCAGGGTACTTTTAACTGAAGTGAACAAATTTGCCTGGTGTTATAGTTGATGCAAATAATAACTGAAGCTTCAGCAGCATCTCCATTATAAATTCACAGCTCTGATCCATGCAGAGTTTATAATAACATTTTACTTAGCTGGCTGCCACAGGGCAGCCACTGCTGCTCTGGGAGATTGTCTTCAGACTCTGCGGTGTCTCATCTGAGTGGGAAGTTTCTCTCTCCCCTTGATCAAGGCTTTCTTTGAAGATTAGGGTCTTGCACAGTTATGGAAATGGTTTGTAAAGGCAAGAACAGAAAAGGGAAATGTTGTACTTCTGGTGATCAGACTGGAGCTACCGATGGGGTTTTGTTGAGGGCAGCTGCAAAATGGTTCCCACGAGCATAATCTGAACTCCAAAGGGAAATCTGGTTTGGATGGATTTCTGGCCCTCCATTTCAGGCCCCATAAATGCTGGTGAAGTGGTGGGATTCTGCACAGAGCCCCACTCCCTGTGCTGTTGCTGTGACTCCTTTGCTTGCAGCAGGAGTTACGTATAAGCGGCTTTGAAGAGCCACGTGAAAATCCAGCCATGTAGGGTCTGTAAATAAATGGTTCATTACTTGACTTAATTTTTTACCTGTGTTTTCAACCCACATCAGTGATCAAACCAGCAAGAGACTGCTCCCACACCACAAAGAACAAGCTCTGACTGGCCACCCAGTCTGATGAGAGTACATCCCCCAAATCTTTAAGCATATTCACTTATTAACTGAGAACGACATATTTCAAAGAAGAAGGTGGAATCCTAAGAGTCTTCCCTTCTTCACCATGAAAATTTAATCACAAGCAATTTCACTCATTCTCCTTGCTGCAAATACACCAAAAAGCCCCTCAGCCTGATAAGGCTAGGGAACCCTGGTGCCCAGGGGGATCAGGTGAGGTGATGTACTGAAGACATCCAATGCAATTTCAAGCTCTGGGCTCAGCTCGATGAGATTGGATTTTCATGTGGTTCTCTGCTTTGTGATCACTGTGGGTTACACAGCAGTGGAAAGTCAACACCAGCATCAATGGTGTCTTGACAAATCTGCCCTGCTTTTTGCCTGCAAGTTGTGAATAAGGGATGGTTCATTATGCACAAGTCCTTGTGCGGAAGTGTTGATCATGCAAATCCCCTGTTGTTCACTTTGATGTGCCTTTAAACTACAGTCCTGACACTTTGCAAGATTTAGAACAAGGGGTCCTTCCCTGCTTGCAGTGAAAACGTTGGCATTTCGATTTCAGACTGGCTGCTGATGTCAGTGGAAGTTAAATTTTTGCACTTTACTTAATTGAATATTTTCTGTTTAAGCAGAAAATATACAGTACTTACACACATATATGCAACCATATATACATGTCTAAGCTTGAAGAGGTTTCATAATGTTGCACCAGGTAAGGCTGTCAACCATCATCACAGAGCAGTAAAAAGTGATAAATAAGAGGACCCTGCTGAAATACCATCTGGCAGGTAGGATGATGCCTCCCTTGAAGTTTCAGCAGAGCAGCATCTGCAGACACACACACATAGCCCAAGGGTCAGGGAACAGGACAGGCTCACACATTCCTGCCAGCGTGACCTCATTGGCATTTCACTGATGCCATTTTTCCTAAGACCCAAACTGAGCACATTAGGAATGACTGCAACTTGTTTAGCTAATAACATGGAAACAGAGCTCAGCACAGAGCTATTCTTGGATCATGCTGCTCTTCAAACATTAGTATTTCTACCTATGTTGTTGATTAAAACTTTTTGTAAGGGAGGGCCAGACTTATCAGAAGGTGCTGTCTTTATCCACCCCAGCAGGTATTAATCCTTCCCATGTGCAGTGCATGGTGTGTGTTGTGCAGCTCCTACACTTCTCAACAGCCTATGCGTGATGTCTTCGCTGTTTTTTGTAGTCAGAGGGAGCATCCACAGGCATCTTATCTGGGAAGAGCTTCGGGGAATGCTGAAGGGATCCAGTGATGTCCTGGCTGTGTGTAATGACTGCAGAAACACTCACTGGCCTCAAAACTGAAAAAGGAAGCGAATGCTCCAATGAAGATAAAGCCAAGTTCTTTGGAGGCAAGGAAGGAAACACAATTTGATATTTGCTGCAGGTATCTTGAGGCTTCCAGCTCTCCCAGCACATGGAGGGAAGACAGGATGGTGGATATTTACAGTCTGATTTCTTGGAGTCTTTAGACAAGATCCTTGGCTGATCCAATCTGCAGGGTGGCTTTCACTTGAGTGGAGCTGTCCTGAATTGAGGATCTGTCCCACTCGGTGTGTTTATCACTTAATACCTTATATTCGCTTAATTTCCTTATAAAAGGAAAATTTCTCCTGCAGTTTTCCTGCCAAACAACTCAGTCAAAGGGAAGATTTCCTTTCCTTCTGAAAATTCACTCCTCCTGAGATCTCCGCTGCACTCCCTGCTTTCACAGAGGCTCACTTGACTGACCCAGGCAGTGAAACACTGCCCTTGATTCACAGCAAACAGGGGCTTTTCTGGCTCAGGAAGGGCAGGGCTGCCCAGCCCAGGCCTGTTCCCTCTTACAGAGCTCAAAGAGCCAAAGAGATGCAGGAGGTGGAGGTCAGGCTCGGGTGCTGGGAATCCCTTCAGCATGTGAGGCTTTTTGAAAGCTCATGGTGGGCTGGGCTGAGCTGGGAAACCCAGAACCAGTGCCATACGCTGGAGGTGAGAGTATTCAGGACTCCTACATGGAGAGAGATGGGAAACAACAGATCCCAGTACTTCCAGGCAGAGAAGGCATGAAAGAAGTGCAGGCTCCTGGCAATCCCTGCAGCTGTAAGGGTGACAAACATGGTGTGCTTTGGCCTCCCCCTTACCTTCACCACGGTGACCATGCCCTCGTTGGTGATGGGGTCTGTCCGGATGGTGAAGTGGCCGGAGGGGTCCCCGCTGATGATGCGGTAGATGGCATTCCAGTTGGGAGAGTGGGGCTGGTCCCGGTCCATCACTGTCAGATTTGCCACCACAACCTCCACTCTGTTCTCAGGCACTTCTCCTGAATACTGCAAAAGAAAGACAGCAGTGGTCACAGTGGGAGCTTTCTGTCCATCCTCACACCTCCCTCCCCTCTCCCTTCCATCACCATGCCCACTGGGAAACCAGTCCCATTAACGGGACCATGCAGTTATTTGTAATGAGCAACACATCTCTCTCTAAATCTGATTTTCCTATTTTTCTCCTTTGAGTATTTTCCCAAAGCCTAACTTCACCTCTCAGCCCAAAGGAGAACAAACCCACTATCACACGGCTGCTGCACAAGATTCAGCAAATGCTCCAAGGAAACCAACAAAAACCATTCCTGGTATTCTTGCTCAGTTACATCAACCAGAGAGTTAATTATCAACAGCATGGGAAAATGGCAGAATAAAATGTCTAAATTTTTTAGGACGACTATCTCCATTTATCCCAAGGTATTTTGCCTCACTCAGATTTCAGTGATGCCATTTTATTGCTTCTTCAGTGATTTTACTTCATTTTATTTCTTTCTTGCCCTTGATTTGATTCTGTCTCATTATTTGAAGTGTTTCTTGTGATTTTGCCACAGCCTTTCCTGGTGCTTAATTCTCTCACTTAGCACTGATTTCCATGGAGCATGTCCCATTCAGGCACATCCTGACACATTAACTGCATTCTTTTCTGCTTTCCAGTCCCTGATTTATCACATGGCTGATCAGGGATCCTGGCCTGTGAATACTTCCAGTGTTTGGGGCTCAAAAGCTGCCAGTAAGACACATTCCCAAATTTTCAACTGTCCTCATGTCTCAGCATTGCCTATTAGCAGCACTCACAAATCAACACTCTGAGTGACATATGGCAAATTAAACACTGGGGAAATGCCGGGAGTGGCTGGCTCGGTGTCTGCAACTGAAATCCTGGCCCCAAACTGCAGGAGCAGAGCACTTCTAAAATCTGGCCTTTGGTGTGCACAAATGCCAGGTTGTGTAAATGATAATAAATCACGCCTTTGTTAGCACAAGAGTCCGTTTCCCCTCCTAACCCATCCCCATCCTTTGGCATCTCTCCATTACGGATGCTTATATTTAGGATATATTATTCCACCGCTGACAGCAAAAATATTCAGTCTGCCTTATGCTAATGTAAACTTAAATTTGCCCTTTAGTGGTATCCTGAATGGCATCTTGCCCTCTTTTCTGCTATGCACCTGTCCTAAACAAGTTTTCATTAGTGAATGCAGATGGCATCTCTTTCCAGCCATGCCGAGTGGTGGGGAAGAACAGTGGGAAGCTGCAGGATAATTCTTATTCCACTACATGCTGCAGCTCTTCTTTGCTCTTTATTTCCCCTGATTTCACTTTTTCTTTACCCATTCTCTTGCCCAATTTGTAGTCTCTGCAGCACACAGCTTAAGCAAGGGAAATATATGGAAATTTATCAAAAGCCTCTTGAAAAATCCATTAGATTATGTCATATGTACACTCTACTATCACCCTTGTCTGAACTGAAGGAGATTAGTTAAACAGGATCATCTCTTCCTAAATCCACACTAGTTATTGCCCATTACATTAAATTAATGTTGTATGGCACAGCAGCAGTGACAAGCTCATGAGCCCCCAGCCTCTTTTAGGCTGCACTGCCGACAACAAGGTATCATATTGTAATTCCAAAGGAGTTAAACACTCCCTGAAACCATCTCGGATCTTCAACCCAGGACCACAGATTTTTTCTGTCACTCCCAGGCTTATGCCCTGCAGAACCAAATAGAATTATGTCATCAAGAACAAACCATCAGCTGTATTTAACCCATTTAAGAGGGCCAGTCCTATATGATCCCTGAACACCTTTAGCAGGTCATAACCCAGGGGCTGCCAACGAATTTGGGTTACATGGAGGTCCCACGTAATGGATTTTACAGCAGCTCTTCCAACAGCCATCACATCTGTTTTCAGCCCACAATGACAGAGCTTACACATTTTAAAATATGAGGTTATGTTAACAATTATAAATACACAAGCACATGCCAATATAAAGCCTGGAGGAAGACCACAGCAGCCTATAAAGCTTTTCCATTGGAGTAAATACCACAATGCTCAGCACATCCTGGGCAATCCAGGAGTTCATCCACTTGTTGTTGACCTCTGTTAGGTCCAGTTAGGAAATTATCAGCCCTAAGCAGCACTGAGAGTGGCTATTGCCTACTGCGCTTATAAAGCAAAATGTTTTTCTGATGAGAACAGAGCACCTTCACTGGAATCAAAGGAGCCATCCAAAGCTATTCAGGGTAAGAAGCAAATCTTGGAGAGATGTGCCATGAAGAAAAGAATAATTTTCATCAGCTACAGATCATCAGCTACTGGGAATTCAAACTGCAGTCTGCCTTTCCTCCCTCTCACACTCCCCCACTATCATTATTATAGGTAAATGCTGTAATGTGTATTGTCCACAATTGTCTTTACCTTTAATAAAATTAAGTAATGACATTAAATTACACCTGCTAAAGGAAGGATGGCAGCTCAAAGCTACCCACACTTCTTTAATGTCATTCCCTCCCCACCCTGGAGTAATTCAGGATAATGAACATCTTTCACTATGCCGCTTTCCAGCATTCCCTCTGCTCTAAGTTCTCTTTCATAAGATTACAATTGATTTTCAAATAAAGAGAAGCATATCTATTCAAACAATGTAAAACAATGGGCAACAGAGGAGCTGCTGGAGTAAACACAAGATTGATAAAGCAGTGCTTGACCTATACCTGTAGCATTTACTCATATTCCCCTGTATTTCATTTAGCTTCACTTTCAACTGTTGCATTTGAAGTTCTTTATTTCCAGAGTGCTTTTTTAAAGACCATTCACAAGGATTTCTATGGCTGATTGTTACACACTTTGCTTCCCTTCTCAGATAAGGATTCCTTCTGAAACTGGCATGTTCTTAAATCCTTAAATTCTGTAGGGTCTTTTTTTCTTCCCCTCCCATAAAAGCCTGTGCTGGCAAAACTCCTTCTCCCACTCCTCTGGAGCTGGCCTCTCTGAAATCATGCCTTGCTGAAAAGGAAATAATTCATTCTGATTTTTGGGCTGGTACTAAAATTGGTTAATCCCAGAATTTGTCTTTCATCTCATTTGGACCTGACAGCACATAAACACACAGACAAATATAATTCTGGAGAAGAAAGGGGTTGATGTAGGGGACAAATGATAAATTCAGACCATGACTTGACTTTGTGCAATAAATCTGGAGTCTGGGCAGTGAAGCCATGCACATCTGAGTAAAACCAATTAGCTACTGCAGCCACTCCTAGGGAGGTGTGGGATTGAGACAGATGAACACAAAGATAATTATTCAGGCTTCCTTCTAAAGGGAGCTCCTTTTTTCCAACGTTCTTACTTTTTTCCCTGGCTGGTTTTGCTAAAAAGCTGTGAAGGCAGAGACTTGTTCGCATGAATGTCTGCAGGAAAGATCTTTCTGTTGTCTCCAAGATTTGCTAATGATGACACAATATTTGTTCCAGGCAGCAGTGGTTTATGAAGGCTGAATTGCCTGGAGAAATAGTGTTTCATGACCTATAGCTATGGATTAACACAGAAGAATAAGGGCATTTCAGTCCTCTTATTAGACTCTGAGCCCTTCCCCTGACAGCTATGGCTGCTGCAAAGTGCTGAATCTTCTCTCTAGGTCCCTTAGGCTGGGAGAAACCGAAATGAGAGTGAGTGCATGTGGTGGTGGGGAGTCCCATCCCTCCCCAGTTCCTGCTGCCAGTCTGCACTCAGGGGGCTCCACGGGCCCACGCAAGCTGTGGGAGCAGGCACCCAGCCTGAATAAAACCTGCAGCTCCTCCCGCTTCAGGGCATCCATCCAACCCCTGCTGGCATCCCAGGCAAGGGTTTACCTTTCCTGCATGATATCTAACAAAGATGCTTGAAAAGCAGGGAAATTAATAAACAACTGCGGTCTGGTTGCAGCAATCTGTGTAAAATGGAGGAAAAAAAAAAAAAGATGAAAATCTCCTAATAAATCATTAATTGTGATGTGCTTGCCCAACTGCAGCACGGAAACAAGCAAATGCCATCCTAATTGATTGCTTCTTATTCCATCTTTATAGGCCTGCATTTTTTATTGTGGGGGTTGAATAAGCCCAGAGGTGTAAAAAACCTCTAGATTGTACTCTGCGTATCTGCCAACTTGATATTTAGATCAATAACGCTCTTCCCCTCCCCCCCGCTATTCCTACTACTGGTAATTTAGCTTTTCTTCCTAGCAGACTAATTGCTGTTTTCTTAAGCCTTACTATCAATTCTGTGACCTTTAATTTCCAATATTGTTTGCTGTAGGGATGACTCTGCTGGGGCTGTGAGCTATCCCAGCCCCTCTGCGCCGCGTGGCTCAGCCCCAGCTCTCGGCTGCTGTGACAGTCACACAGGGACTGACTGCGAGGTTCTCCCTCCACTGTGTGCAAAGGAGACCATGAGCTGGCTCAAATCCCCACAAAACCCCTGTAAAGTCAGTCTTATTTTCCAAGTCAGGCTTTGAGATGCTCATTTCTGGTTTTATTAAACAACTCACTCCTGTGAGGTCTCGAGTGATGAGCACCGATGTCCTCACTCCTTTTTGAGGCTGCTGGGCATGACACCAGCCAGCAGTCTCTCCATAAACCTCTTGGCTGTTGATTTTCCAGGCTCATGACCACAATATCCCCTGCACTGCAGTGTCCCTGCTTCAGCTTCACATCCACGTGGATCTGCTCCACAGTCCATCCATGTACGCATTGGTGCTCCTTCACAAAGGAGCTGCCCAGGCTGCAGGCACTGCCTCATGGTGGTCAGGCAGGAGTCAGCCTTGCCCAGCCCAGTCAAGGAAGTGCATAACAATGAGTTCACCAGCTTCAAAAAGATGCTTTGGAAGTTTTGCCTTTGTCCTCAGCAGTTTGTGCTGTTAAAGCACCTCACCTGCCTGCAAAGGAGCCCTCTCAGCTCTGAGCATGGTGTGGTGGAGACAAGGCACCCACTGGTTCACAGGGAGGTTGTGCAGGAAGTTTGAGCGATGCTCAGCGTGGTCTCCGTGTGCTGATTTCTTTTTCTTTGGGCAAGTTTGAAAAACAACAGCAAGGCTTAAAGTTTAGCACTTCTGAAGCTGATCCCAGGCTGGAGCACAGACAATCTCTGTCGTGTTCCTGCCACAGGTGACAGCCACTGGCTTTACACTTTGTCTTTGTTGGTGTTATTTTTTCAAAATCTCAAGTAATGACTAATTCTGGATCTATATACGAGTTTTACTCTTTGAATGTGAAGACAAAGCTGGAGCAGAGGAGAATAAAGCAATACCCTCTCTTTCAGACACAGCAAAAGAAAATCCTCTCACTTCAGACTCCGGTGTGAGCAAGGAACGTGTAGGTTTCACCTTGGTTCAAAGACTCTTTGAGTACTTGCCAGGAGTTCAGCGCACATAATAATAAAAGGATATTAAAAAAAAAAGTAGTTTGCATGTCTAACAAAGAGCACTAATTTTTTTTTCATTATCAGATGTTACATTCTTTTGATAGTATGAAAAGATGCCGCAGGAATGATGACACAAGACACCATTCTGCTGCAAGATAACCATTTCCAAATAAATATATCTTAAGAAATGAGGTTTGAAGTTTGCATAGAAATTTAGATATTTTATAAAAATGCATTACAACACAAAGGAGCTCTTTACAATGTTCATATGAAAGGTTTAAAAAGAGATTAAAATTATATCCTTGGAAGGCATATAGCCTTGTCAAGAAAAAAAAATTCTACATTAACCCTGTGTAGGAAAGTTGTACTTTATCTCTATTTCAAAGGCTATAAAGAACCACTTTAATCAACCTGCTTGACTTTGGGGACTTGCACATCTCACTGAAACTCATGAAATCTGGCATAGTGTGGTTTCCAGAACACAAAAGCCTTTAATCCGTAAACCGACACTCTTGTACATTCAAATCCTGATACTAGCTCCTTGTTAGGAACTAAAATTGTGAATTTATCCAAAATGGGATCTCATCTCGTCTAAATGATGTAGCCTTTGCAACAGTGACCTTTAACAATGGTTATACCCAACAATGAAAGATTTTATATCAGGAGCCAGTGGAAACAATATACATTAAAATTCTGATCTGATAGCACAGCCCTTTATTTTCCAGTTTTAGACAAGGATCCTTTGAACATTTCATTTGCTCTCTTGTCTAACATACCTTTGTTTTTTGCCTACGGAATGAACAGCAGGAAAAGGTGGCTGATACTTTTCTGCAGACTATCTGATTGTCAGGTATAATTAGTAATGCTCTTAAATAGAGACATAGATTTTAAAACAGCTGGAACAGCCTACAAAGCCTTATTCTTAAAAAAAACCCCTTATATGCATACATTTATATAACAGAACCTTTTTGCACAGACACATCATGGCTTTACAGTGCTTGACAGCCCTATGCTTCCCTTCAGCTGCAGAACCAAAGGCTAAAGTGACTTGCCTGTCTCCTGAGGCAGCCGCAGAACAGGCTGGAGCCGCGCCCTGCGCTGGGGCAGAATCCTGGGAACATCATTAATTCATGTGTTACTTGATAAATCCATTAGGTCAGCCTGGATTAACCTATCGATCTCCCCAGTGCATTGTCACAGAGCCCTGTGATCCTTGCTGAGCTGCCAGGATGGAAAAGGCCCCAGCCGCGAAGGCTGGCGGGGAACTGGGATGAGCTGGATCACAGCACGGCTCTTCCCAGGCTCTGAGCTCCACTGGGGAACCCAAACAGGTTTGTATGGGCTGGGGAAAAACAGGGCAAAAGAACAACCAGAAGCTCTACCACCTCAAATCAAACCACCACTGTTCTGGATACTCTGACCTCAAATTGCCAAAGTAGTGCCCCCTGCATCCCCCACCACAGCACGGGGCAGCTTCCACTGTACTTTTACTCTCTAAAATAACCAGCTCCCTAAAAAGAGGATGCAATTAATTCATTTGTTGGCATGTCAATCCTCGCATTTCCTTCTCCTTCTGCAAACTGCAAAGCAGCAAATAACCACACTGCTTTGAACAACACTTTGAAAACATGTTTTTCCTGATTTGCATGTAAACGAGAGCAGCAAAAGTTGTGTGAGAGAGCTCAGCTCCTAAGTGAGAAAAACGTACTGCACAGGTCTGGCTCTGTATCTCTTGGTGAAATGTGTCTAGAAGGGGATGTTTCAATTCAGGCACCTGCAATAAAGTTTCATAAGGAAGGGCCTTAAGCTGATAAATCTGGTTTAGGATTTTCTTATTAACTGCCCATTCCTCATAATGAGTTTTTAATTTAATTTTTTTTCATATTTTAAGGCATATAAAAGCTGCTCATGTGCTTCTGAGATCTCAAGATGGGTATTTGGGAAAGGAATAATTTTGAGAGTACTGAGACTGATTTTTTACATATGCTATAATCCTGGCATTGAGATTTTTAACAAGTTTCCCGTGCAGCACAGCTCAGCCCTTCTGCACACTAACTCCTGCTCCAACCTCCTCTGCACTGCAATTGAAATCTCTGTTATTCCCAGATTAGTCTCAGAATTAGCACACAGGGGGTTTTTGCGTTTTTTTTAATGAGTAGATTGGAACTCCATCATTAGGCACTGGAAGATCCTCTAGTCTGGCCATAAAAAGGGTTCCTGACTGGACAGAGCACTCTTGTAAGGAGAAAGCCACTGAAGCAGGTGTTTTGTTCTAGAAGTGTGGTTTATTCTGTGGTTTAAAGATGTGATCATCTGCACTGGCGCCACAACGGCCAATTTTTTATGTCCTTACTGATGTTTAAAATATAATGGCAATGTCTGCCAGTGGGGCGAGAACTTGCACTCACAGGAGATTTGTGCCAGGGTTTCTACAGGAAGGGATGGAGTCCCTAGAATCTCAGCATTACAGAATGGTTTGTGTTGGAAGGGTCCTTAAAGGTCACCTAGTCCAACTCCCTGCCACCTTCACCTAGGTGAGAATCTGGCACTCTAGAGAAACGCCTGCCTGTTTACAGTAACTCAGAGCACAGGAAAGACTAAATTCAATGCTGTGTAATTAATCAGCCTTGCCATGAAAAAGAGGCTTCTCGCTGCAATTTTGTTTTCAACATTTCCTGTGGAATGGAGCAGAGAAATGCAGTGAGAAATGCAGGATATTGGGTCAGAGAAAACATGGAGTCACTCTCTAGTTCTAAATTTAGGAAAGAAAACAATATTATTTCTCCTTTATTTTTTTTTAAAAATTAAAACCTGTTACTGCACTATGCTGAGCAGTAGGAAAAACTCTACCATGCTCAAGAAAACTTTGTGAAACCTTTCAACCATTCTCTGATTTTAACCAGCTGTTCTCTGTGTTGTGACCCTTTCTCCTACAGCTGAGAAGCTCTGAGACATCCTGGACAGTTAGAAAGTTTTGATAAGAGAAAACTCACTCACAACACTCCCAAATCCTTTGCTAAATCTCCCTTTTTTCCCCCCCCAGCATGTCACTAAAGATTTCATAAGTGAAATGTACTTAATGAAATTCCAGATATATATCCTCTTAAAATGACAGCCCTCAGAAGCAACTGTTTTTAAGGCAACAGAATATTGAAGAATTAAAAACCTGCCGACCCAAGGAAGCCAGCCAGCCTCAGGAGGAGATTTATTTCAGTGCCTTGCAATAATGGAGTTACAGAATGTATTTAAATTTCTCAGCCTCACACCAGTGCCTGAGATGCTGTGGACTTTTAAGATCGTGAAGTAATCCAGCACAAATGGGTGCTTGCCTGGGACATCTGGCAGACATGGACATGCCACAGCTGTGTGGACATCCAGCCTAACCAGGATTCTGCTGGGTAACTACATTCAGAGAACTGAATTGGGCTCTCCGAGGCCAGGTCTGGAGGAGAATTAGGATGTTTCATATGTAATCAAAAGCAGAAAGAGGCACAAAATCTAGAAGAAACCATTCAAATTTGAGGGAAATGCTACAGGTGGAAAAATGTCAGACAAGAAACGTGGGTAGATATGTGATATAGGAGCATCAGTGTCTGATTTCTCCTTGAAATTTTAGCCTGACTGATGCCCCAGAGATGATGAGAACAGCGTCTGATCCACACACCCTGATCTGGTGGCAGAGCCCTCGGCGATTTCCATGGCAGCACAGCACAGAGTCACAAGGACATTTCCCTCTGAGGTTTCCTTTAGCTCCAGAGATTCTGTCAGTCCCTGTCACACCTCACTGCACACAGGTAGCTCACACCTCCCTGGAACCTCCTTCTCCCTGGACAATTCCATGGAAAGCACGGGATGGGGATGTTGTCTACGGCTTCTCCCTCTAGATCCTGCACAGATTGAAAAGGGGAGGAGAAGGAGGAGGGAAATCCCTGCTAAATGAGACATTGAACCAGGAGACAGCTCTGCCAGAAGCTGCAAATGAGAGGGCTCATGACAAATGGGGGACAGCGAGCGATGGCTGATGGGCGCTGTTGTGGGCCAGGGGTTGTCTGTGCTTTGATAACATTATATGATATTATAATATTAATTAAAACTTTATAATGATATTATTAATATCATTATAAGATTAATTATAAGATTAACCCAGCTGCACAAACCTGCAAACCAGCAGGTTAGAAAACCCGAATGTTAAATCAATTGATGTGTCACATCCATGCATTGTGACTTATGCCCACGGTGCTGAGGATGGATGTGCCACTCACCCCCTGAGTGACAGCTGCTGAAAGCACTGCAGAGACAGGAGGGCCTCGTGCTGTATGTTCCAGGTGGAACATATGCAGGAAGCACATGGAATCTGTGCTGCTCCTCCTGGCTCTGCCTCCCGTGTGGTGCTGCAGCTCTGACTGACTGAGATTACACTCTCCAGCATGGAGAGGAGGTTGTATTATTCTTGATTTTACACCAAGTAGTACATGTGTCCAATCTGAGAGAGACCAAGAGAGTATTTTTTTATATCCCCCCCCGCCCTTTTTTTTGTGACAGAAAATTGAAATTTGTAATGAAACTATCATTCTGTTTTTTTTTTTTTAATCACTGGTCTCTGGCAATTCTAAACTCTGAGGTCTGAAAAATTCATTACCACTAACTTCCATCAAGGGTGTTCCTGAAACCAAAATTACTTAATCAACTCAATTTAGCTTCTTGTGTAGACCTAATTCAGAAAAACTTTATCTTCTTGAATTGTTATTGCAATTAATTTCTCCCCCCCTTTCTTTTTCTGCAGCAGACGACATTTCAGTAATTAGATATTCTATAAAAATGAGTTATTCATTCAGAATAGCTTCACTTTTATATTTGATTAATCATATTACCACTGAGGTCTGGGTTTTGTCTCCAAGGAAAGTTTAATGACCTCATTTTAATCCTTCTTTTAACCACCAGGCAGGTATCAATGAGGAGAAATAAAATTATCTTCTTTTTTCTTTTCCTCTGCTTTATTTCACAATCTTAAGATTACATTTGATGCTTTTTCTGTGTGATTGACCCATTTACAAGAAAGAATCTAGCTGATTCCAATTAGGTTCAGGGCAGAATCAGGCTAAACAGAGTCTTGAACTGTGCCTTAATGCTCAGTGGAAAGGAGAGGAACCAGAACTGCTTTACCACGTGGCAGCCAGTTTAAAGCTCTGTACATGATTAATTTGGTGATAATTTGAAAATGAATGTACTGAAAAGAAATAAACAAAACAAAAGGCACTGTAAATTTAGGTTTTGATTAATGGGGTCTATTAGGAAGAGACTTCTATCAAGGCAATCACATTTTTTTTTTAAATCAATGCATATATACCCACACAATGTAATGGAATAATTCATATAAACCACAGTTTATCTGGGAGTAGAAACTTGGATATGATTGATGACTGTTTGCCTTGTATCAGCATCTATCTATGCTTTGGATCCAGCTATATGCACATCTATATTTTGTATTTATACATTTACATCTCTGTATCTGTTTTGCAGACTCCACTAAGCAGTCTCAAAGGTATCTCATCCTTTCTGTCATATGTTACACTGGTGTAAACGCTCAACAGACATCACAGAAGAGGCTGATGCTTCTTTCATTAAGACATGAGGAATTATTGCTTTCTCATAAAGTGAGAAGTATCTTTCATTTTAGATGAAAGAGGATATAAAATAAAGAACAAAAGTTGAGCATCCACAAGAGAGCAGGAAGCGTGTCCTGTGTTCCCTAGCACTGCACTGAAAGGGCCTCCAGGCACTCAGAGATGCTGTGCCTGTGAAAGACACAGAGCTCCCAGGGAATCTGCACTTGGAGCTGGGGATCACCCTCATTCTCTAACACAATGAGACTGTGTGGGCTTCACCCTTCCTCAGCTCCCTTAGACAGGCTTTGCACCGAGGTAGGGATCCATCCCCAAAGGTTAGTTTGACTCCAAAGGCAGATCCAGGTGTAAATAATTTCGTAACCATGGTTAATCTGTGTGTCTGCAGGTGCAAAGCCCCTGGAATTTTTGTGGTGAGTTCAGCACAGGCCTGAAACAGGATGGGAAGAATGAATATTGTTTCTCCTTGTGCTCTGTTACTGCTACCTCCCAACCTAACATCCTTTATCTAATTCATTGTTCACGGCAAAGGTTTTCATGGGGACATGCAACGAGAGGCAGAAAGCCCATTTCAATTTATAAGCACTGGGGACTTATTTAGGAAAACTAGACTGATTTGTGGTTTTTAAGACTTCACTGACTATATATTTAATGGAAATGCACACAGAATTAGGTAGATGTTCATGTACCCAAATGCTACTGGGCATATTCGATTCACTTGAATATGATAATTTATTTCAGTTAGAGGATGACAGCTCTATAACAGCCCAGGCTTTGCTGGGTAGTTTGGCTGAGCCTCGTTTTGACTGGAAAATTGCAAGTGAACACAGTCATCTGGGAATTTCCGTGAAAGCATAATTGATTTTTAACAATAAAGCCTGTCTGCAGGACTGTACAGAACCCCTGGGTTTGTCTTCAGCTGTAAAACACCACAGTCCTGTACATTCCCTTGCCACAGCACCTGGTCTTTCCCCTTGCCAGCTCTGACCTGTGCAATCTACTTGATTTCTGCCTCTTGTGACAACTGCCTCTAAATTATGCCACAGGCACAGTTTTGATGATTTAAAAATTCTGTATGATCCGGGCTAATCTACATTCAAATGTCACTGCAGACTTTCTGAATGGCGCAGGTGTAGTGACGGGGACAGTGAGATCTGAATGGACATTACATATGCAGCTTTAGTCTGTACACTGGCAAATCATGTACACAGTGCTCAAGATTTAAGCCCTTGATCTTTTCCAGGGTTTAGGAAGACGGAGGAGACAGATGGACATGTGCCAAGGTCCTGGGAGATAGTAAGCTACCCACTTTCACTAGTTTTTCTTGGATCAGCCTCTTAAGATCTCTTTTTAGGAAGCCCTCGTAGGCATCCTGGTGCAAATTTCTGTCTGCAGGAAATCCCAGTGACATCCCACTCCTGCTGGGTTCTCCCTCCACAGTGTAAGATTAATTTGTAAAACATGAGCATGCATGTAAAAGGGATTTCTCATAACACTCCCATATTCTGAACGCTTCCGGGTACATCTGCCTATAAATGTGTTTAGGAAACCCCAAGGCAGCCTGACGTGGATACCAATTTTGATTTCCTACAACCATTAAATACCATTTCTCCAAAGCAGACCTATTTGCATCTTTGCATCCCAGTCACTTGGAAGTCACAATCTCTCAGCCTGAAGGAAAAGCTGAGGGTTTTCCCTGCTACTTTGCTATTTTGAAACTCACCATTGAAAACGGAGCTCAGCAGGATTTCACTGAGGGGGCTGGAGCCCACGCAAAGCATTCACCCCACTTGCAAAAAAGTCACATTTTTACAGTTCACATCAGGTATTTCTGTGCAGTGCTGCTCTTGCACAGGTTGCTGCACAGCTATATTCTCTCCTCAAACAAACAACGAACGTGAGAACAAATGCATACGGAACAGGGAATACAATTTTGGGTTATGCTTTGTTTCCACAATTTTGGCAAGTTTACAGAGCAGGAGGCTAAGTGAGAGCTACACCATGGCTGTGAAAAAGGAAATACTAGTGCCCTTGTTCAAGGCACTGAAACTGGATTACTACATCCAAATTGGGTCAGAAGAATGAAAACTTAGCAGAGTGTGGAGCACAGCAGGGTTAGCAAGAGAACCAGGGAAGGGAAGCTGAAAAGTAGAAGGGGCTGGAGGATCTTGGCTTGTTCTGCCTCACAGAATGATGTACACTAGTAAATCATGGGGGAGAGGGGAGAGAAAATGGGAAGGAAACATCAGAACAGGAGAAGGAAGAACTATTTCGGGTAAAGGACAACGGCACTATGGCAGCGATGCTCTGAGAACATCTTCACTCTCAAATTCCAAAGCACTTCTCGGAGTGGGCTCATTAATATCTCCCACAGTACTCGAGGAACCAGGACACCTGCACAGACAAAGGTCAGACATTTTTGGCAGTGTGGTGCCAAAACCAAGAAGCCCTTTTAACTCGGCTCTCTCTCCGTGTTCTTTTGTTCAGGAAGCGCCGAGCTCTTCTCTGAAGATTCCAGCGCTGCCTGATCCAGCCCAGCACGAGCCACGTTAACTCAGCCTCACTGCAGCAGCCAGGGGTGAGCCTGGTCTGACAATATTAATTAAATAGGCCAGTCAAAAACTGGAAAGAACTGCTTTTCCCAATGTGCTTGCAACAAGGACTTGCTCCTTCACTGATCAGCCAAGTCCGTGTTGTAACCAGATTAACCTTACCCAGAAACACATCCCTCCTGCTCCAGCACAGCCTCTCTGAATTCAGGTTACTCCAGACCAGCAACTCTGCTTTGAGTTCAGCCAGTCTTTGGCCAGGCAGCCTCTCCCAGGCCAGCAAATGCCACCAGTGCCCTGTGAGCTGGGAAGCATGCACCCATCCTGATAGTCCAGTCCTAAACCTTTGGAGCTGTTCCTAACTGGTGTCAGTGTCAGGCTTAGCGAGCGAGGCAGGGAAAGGGATGATGTCCTAGAGCTGCCTCTTTAAAACAGACTCCACTGGAATTCAGCTTTGGAAGAGGAGATTCTCAAAGCAGTGCCAAAGGGCAAATTTTAAAGTAGCTTTAAATAAGACGTCCTAAGGCTCAGGAGATTAAAGAACTTGAATAGCCCAGTTTCTTTCTTCCCTTTCTTTCTGCACCCCGTCTAATTTTTTTTTTCTTTTTTGAGAGGTTGATTGCCAGGCAGGTTTTCCCAAGAATCCACAAGCTCAAGCAATCATGAGCACTTTAGCCCTGTGAAATAATATTTCCCTTACATGGGCTACTATAAAAACAAGTTCTGCACAGTAGGCAAATTTAAAATAACTTTTAATTAACATTTCAGACACAGAAGTCTGATCATGCAAATTCATCTGCGTCTCCTCTCTGCGCCTGATTGTTCCTGATTGAATATGATAAAAATAGACTTTGTATGAGTCAAGTGTAGGCATGGATTTCTTTCACTTCTCCTCCCCTCTGATTATGCATTTTCTCAGATAAAGTGGAAATCCTTGGATGGCTATTAACAGTATCATGGGTCAGACTGGAAAGGGCATCCTGCCTGAGAGGAGTTAAAGATTCCACTGGAATTAGAGGTGTTCCTTCTGTGAGCAAGAAAGATGCTTCAATCTTACATAAAACCTCACCTGAGACTATCCAGCATTGTTCTGTTTCAGCTGACTTTTAATCCCTGAAATACCAACACTAATTTCACTGCACCCCCTGTATCTGAGGTGAGCATCTGGCCAGAGGCCACGGATCTATATTAATATGGAAAAACCACAACTCACTTGCACACGGGAGATAAATATTTGAAGGGAGACTGAGGAATTTCCCCATAATTAAGACATGTCAGAGGACATGACCCTGTTATAAGTAACAAGGACTCTGGATAATGGAGGGCACAGTGATACCTTTATCTTACAACAGTAGAGAGCCAGTTTTCCAGTAAAACTTCCTATAGAGCCTTTGTAACACAGTCCAGTTAAAATCTTGATATTTTACAATAGCCGGTGACTTGGCAGATTCAAAACCCACCAAAAGTTCCACAGAATTGAATGAGCACAGCTAAAAACTCTCAAAGAGCCATGGAAAACTTGGGCATGGAGGATTTAAAATACCTTTTTCTATGGCATCTGACCCAGAGCCTGCGGGCATGGGCTGGCTGGGCACACTGAGGAGCCAGTGCTACCTCTCCTCTTGGTCAGGGGGAAGAGCTGCCTCCCTCCATTTATTTTTGCAAGCAACAACGTCACATTGAAGAACACGACACTGTGGACAGGCTGATGTCCCTTATCCAGCCAGAAGATTATTCCCTGGGTCACAGTCCTGCATTAAATCATTAAAAATGCCCCAAACAGCTGCCTGTGATGTTTACAGCATTTCAGGGGATGCTCCACTCTTGCGGTGTCTCTCAGGAGACACTTCCCCACTGTTGGCTGCTCTCTGATGCTTCTCAGCACAGGCACAGTTAGCATTGCAGATCAAGGAAACATTCACAAAAAAGAGCTGGAAAGGACTAGAAGAGGCACCTTGTCCTCGCTGTACTCCAGTGCCTTGCAGCTCGATGCAGGTAGGACTGGTCACAACTATCAGGACTGGCCGTGCTGATGGGGACTGGCCTTAGAGTTAACAGCAGACTTGAGTTCCAAATTGTTTCATCCAGAGACTCTGATTTCCTTCCTCCCATGTAATTTCAGAACCCTTTGTTTGAGAAGGTGGGGCTGCTGCTTCTCCTGCCTTTCAGGTCATGGGCCAAAGGATGTGAAACCCACTGACATCAATTTGCATGGAAGCACCCAGGCATTCTGGAATTTTACTGAGATATCTTCATTTTTGTACCTTTAAGGATCTTCTCTGTGATTTTATTGCTCTTTTACGACTTCTCATCCAGCACTACACTTTGATGCCAGCCCATCAGGTATTTTGGATGTCCATTCACCAACACACCTCTGCAGGTCACCGACTCTGCTGGACATGTCATTTTGGCATTCCTGTGCCTGCACTTCCACATGTCCATACACGCAGCCTCTCCCCCCTGCCCTGTGCTCAGCTACAGACGTGCCCTGACTCTCTCGACCATTGCAGTGGCTGTTTTCCTCTCTCCCATCCCGTTGTTAAATTTTACACAGCAACATTAATTCCTGCTGCTGAATACATGAGCTGTGACACCAGCGTGGTGCAGTGTCCTCCTGAGCTACATTCCCATCCAGAAACGATTAAGTCTAAAACCACCCTGGCTGAATGACAGGTAATTTAGGAGCGCTATAGGGTGGGCCTTCGTATCTGTCTGGGATGAATACAGCTCCTGAGTTCCTCTCATCTGGCAGCTTGCCAAGAGCAAGCCACAGTTTCAGTTATTCAGCCTATTTTTGTTTTTACAGCAGCATCTCAATACAACTATTTAAAATAAAAATATACAATATCTCTCCAAACAGTCCACAGACTTAAAAGAGACCATGGGCTTTCTTACTCTCTGAGGAGCTGTAGATTTCCTGGAAAGTGATTTTTGCTATTTTTTTAGAGGCGTTAAAATGCAGATTAGACTATTTGAGGACAGCGAGGAGATTCAGCTCAGGCTTAAAGAAACTCATCAGCCTGATGCTGTTCTCTCTGCCAGTAAGGGAAAAAACATATTATACTTTCATACTCACATGAAATTCAGCCTGGCTATACCCGGGAGTATATCAAAGATATTTGTTTCCATAGAATCAGAAAGTATTATTGTAAAACACCCTTGGTTTTCAACTCTTTATAGAGAAGTCCCATGTGCCACTGTGTAAAGCCCTTTGGCCCTTGCAAAACTCTTTCTTCGGTGATTGAAATTAGAGAAATAATGGTACACATCAACTCTGCTTAGAGGAAGAGTAGCACTTTCTAATCCATTTAACACAATTCTGTGGGTAATTCTCTTGATGGCTTTTATTCTTTCTAGGTTTAACACATACCGAGACATTAAATACTCAGAATTCACCTGAAAGCAGATTTCCATTATCCCACCTTCCATCAGCTTTGAGAAGTGTTTTGGAAAGCCATTAAAATACACCATATCTGGAGGGATGCTGCTCTGCTGAAGGCACCAATGTGCTCATGCAAGTAACCCTGACCCTGCTCACCCTGCTCCCCAAAACCTCGCCTCCCAACCTGCACCTGGAGACAAGGACCCCGCAACCTGGGTCATGTGAACAACCTGTGCTGAAGTGACATGGCCACTAGATGTCATTCCTTTTTCACTCAAATGGAGGGCAGAGAAGTATTTACCTGGCAGAATAAAGTCCCCCTCACACACCAGGGAGCAGCGGCAGTGTTGTGGTGCAAGGTCCCGCGGCCCCACAGACACAAACCTCCTTCCGGAGAGAATAATCCTGTCCTGGCAGGAGAAAAGACCACAGAGCCCAAGATCTGTGCTTATTTTTATGGCTCTTCATAATTGTACCATACTGAAGGAGATATTTAAGCACAACTTTACAACACAAAGCTTGGAGCATCCATGACGGACACAAAGCACACGTGTGCTGTTACATCCACTGGAGCAGCAGCACAGCCTGGGCACTGATGCCCAGACCTGAACACGTGTTGAATGCTCATTTTGCTGTGACTCAGGAGGAATTGAGTGCCTTTCTTCTCCTTAGAAGCTAGGTCCAAGTCACTTCATTAGAAAATGTGGGCAGTGTTTGGGAATTGAGCATATCACAGCCCCAAGACCAGCTCCTGATGGAGATGGGAAGGAAGGACCCAGACTCCATAACTGACATGAATCCAATCTGGGTCCACAGGGGCATAAAATGGATGACTCTGCATGACTTCCTTGAGTTCTGCGACACATCTGCAGTTTGCAAGAGTATAACTAAGGGTAAACTTTGGTCCTACGCTAATAAATATTTAGAGACCCTTTGGGATGGAATGAAAATTCAGAATAATATAAATAATAAAACCATTCCTCCAAGGATATTCAGTGACTTGAGCACAAAGAAGTTAGACCTTCTGTATTTGGAAAGATTTGATGTCCATTTAAGATACATCACTTACTGCTTCTTGTTGACCCTCATATGAACACAGACAGGGGGTACACAAGCATTTCTCATTCATTAGCATATAGACCTCTGCACTGCTCTGTGGTTTCTAAATTTACTATGCACATTTCAGTCTACATCATTTCACCTTCCAATTCTTCATTTTTACCTTAACCAGCTCTAAAAATTTTTCATTTGCAATCTCTGTTTTTTCCCCCTTGCCCTCCAGTAATACCTTGGAACATGTGAGAACAGAAGAAGACTGTGCTAATAAAATAAAAGAAAAATGTTTAACTGATTAAAACCAGATGTACTGAAGAATGTCTACACATTTACTGCCAGCACACACAAATACATCTGTTAGAGCTAACAGTGAAATACAAATTTTACCAGCTACCTGTTACCATTTAGAGTACTTACAGCCCTCTTGAAATCATATCTGAGCTATAAACCCCAAATATCTCTCACTGCTCAGGATTTCACTCATAAGTATTAATAACTCTGATATGTCTACAGCCAATTGCTGTGAAACAACTGCATCCTCTTTAGTGCAATCAGACATGGGCTGTTTGCCACATTATTTCAGCTCCTTCAGCACCTTGGCCAAATCGGTCATCAAATAGTTTTGCTGCTTCATGGATCAGTCTTTTCCCTTTTTTCTTTTTCTCCCCTGAAAGCCTTTATTCCACAGCTATCCATCAACGTTCCTTCTATCTGCCCAACCAGCTTGGAGAGACAGCAGATAGCACCATCCATGAATTCCAAACACTGTGGCCATGCATCACCCTGCTGATGTGTCGATACTCACAGTGCTGGTCGTGAATTCAGGGGGGTTGTCATTCACATCTGTCACTGTAATGATCGCTGTGGCCGTGTTTGAGAGACCATAGTTAAGATTTCCTTCCATATCTGTTGCTTGAACAATGACTATGTACTGCTGAACTTTCTGGAAAGAAAAAAAGAAGAAAAGGAAAAGATGAGAAACAAAAACGTACCCTGTAAAATGCCTTGATTTATTTTCCATGTACAAGTGCGATCTTTAAGCAGACTAAAAAGTTAATTGGATAAAAAATGTTAGTAAAAAAAGATCAATAAAATTTTCTACAGTGTTTTTGAAGTGATTTTTGCATAGATTGGTGGACATCACCTGTCTCATGGGGAAATAAAAGTCTTATGGGCAAAATTCCCTGGTTGAAGCTGACATCTTTATTAACTTTTAAGCATTTTATGCAACATTAGTTTCTGTCTTCTGAAAACCAGTAAAAGTTTTGTTCATGTGTTTTCACTGAAAACATTGCTAACAACACTATACCCCCCAAATTGACATCAACACTGCCTGGCAGCCCTCCAGCTCATTCTGCTCACACAGTTTGATACCCACAAAGCATTAAAATGCTCTCCATGTTTCAATTCTTAACACAATCTTGGTAAATAAGGAGAATTTAAGTCCAGTATAGAAGAAAAAAATAATTCAGTGCAATAAACAGCAGTTCAGCAAAACTAATTTAAATTCCTGAGCACCCCTAAAACACAGCTCTCAAAGGAAAAAGCTCACAGAGCCAGCCATAAAAATCACACAGTGAAGTTCGAAGGGATGCTGTAAGTCAATGCAACTGGAAAATAAACCTGAATAAAATAGGAGAGGCCATCTGATGTTGCACGTGTACACATCTCTCTGGGACGTCTCTTTATTTAGGAATATCTGCCTGCACCAAGAAAAGTCTCCTCATCTTTACAACCGGCCTCAATAATAAATTTTCATTTAGATCTGCAGAATTTACTATTGATTACATGTCATGCTCACAGAGCACTTTACAGGCAGATAGGAAAGCAAATCTCCTCTCCTGAAATGTGGGCAAAGGGATGCACAAGAACCAGGGAAGGACCCAGCCAAAAGCTCAACATGAGCATGTTCCTTAAAGCTGCAGGTGGCACATCAGAGAGCCCAAAAAGTGTGTAAACCAAGTGGAGGCAGAATTTCATGCAGGAAAAGCTTTTTTGTGAAGTCAAGTGGAGGGACTTTGATGCAAGGAAAGACTAACTACTCCCAAAACACAGCTCAGGTACCCAGGGCTGCTCCTTCAAGGTACCAATGCTACAAGTGTGTGTAAAATGTCAAATGTCCTCTGAAATTTCAAAGGGCAAGAATTAGGTCAATTAGGTCTCTTTATTCCCATATAAATATCCTTGAAGTGCTGTAATTGGCTCGATTCTTTAATTCTTCTGAATTGCCAGAATAAGAGATCTGCATTTTAGCTTTATCTTGATTCCAGGGCTTTTAATTGACCTGCTAAATTGACAAGACATCACACTCAGGGATCCATCAGCACCTTGCAACTGGAATATATTATGGAAATGCACTTTCATTATCTCTTCCTATCTTGTATAATAAAACATGAGGGAGAAACTATTGTTAGCCCTTGCTTTGCCTCATGCAAGAAGGTGCTGTTCATTACTCCATTTGTAAAGCACTGCACAAAGCTGAAATGTCCTTATTAGTGAATGTAATTTCTATTTCATACTTAGCTTTTCCTTCCTTATTCTCTGTTATAGACAACCTGGGAGGCTGATGAATTATTTCCTAACAGGCCAAATACTTTGGTTTAAATCACAGAAGGTTTAAATCACAGAAGTGGGGAGGATACTTAAAAAAGTAGCAGCAATCAGATTACACATAAATGAGAAAAACGTGAGTGTGTGCATGTGTGTGTACTTACAGACCCCAGGTTTACAACAGACTTGTTTTATTTAACAAAGCACCATTCACTGAGCTCTGTAGCACAGTGTTAAATAACAAACCAAAAACCTGCACAAATTCAGAACACTAAATTAAAGAAGTTTAAAAAGAAAGATATCGATCAGATCATAACACAAAAAAAAAAAAAAAAGAAAAAAAAGAAAAAAAAAAAGAGAGAGAAGGAAAATGGCCAGAATTTAGTAATGTGCCAGTGTACCAGCCACAAAGAGCTGCTGTAGAAGGATAGGAAGAAGGAAAGGATGGTATCTCAGGACACCAGAGGCAGCTGCAGCCATCAGGTACACACCACAAGTGAGCTGCTGGGGGAATCCTACAGACATTCCCAAAGTTGCACTGTTTTCCATCAACTGAACACAGAACTATTGTGTTTGGAGCAAAAGCGGATTCTGACATGGAGAATGGTGTGGGAAGTTGTATAGAACTCAGAAATACGAAACCATAGAAACATCTAGGTTGGAAAAGACTTTTAAGATCAAGTCCAGCCATAAAGCCAACATTGCCAAGTCCACAAAAAGGAAACAGTCTGAGATCTGATCTGCCAAACCTTCAGGCACATGGTTGCCATCCACATCCAGTTCCATCCAAAAGGCTCCAGCACTGTGGGCATATAAGGGTTCTCCTTTCAAGTGCCTAGTTTTAGTTTATAACTAATTCAATCTCCAGTGAGATTGGCCCCAGCAGATAACAAATTACTGATTTTTTGTTTTTCTCTAGCTAATATTTTTGCTTTTGTGCATTAAGCTGATTTTATTGAACCATTCAATCAATTTCAATTTAAGCATGTCCTTCCAATTTGTCACATCATCTCCAGGGGCATCTCAGTTTGTTATCCTAATAGTATTATTACTGTTACCACCATTAAAAAAAAAAGGCAGCCTCATGCCCCCAAGCACAAGAGACATTTTTTCGATGGCATTTTGATCATACAGAATAATTCTCCTATTCTCTTTCTTTACAAAAATGACATTTTAAATAGCACAGGGCAGAAGCTACAGTGTAGAGGTAAATCAAAATGGTCCTAACATTTATTATATGTTTGCTCTGACGGTGATGCTGTGGAACTCAAGAAATGAGCCCGTGGACTAAGGGGGTCTAGACTAAAAACCCAGCCCCAATGAAGACTGTGGGAGGTCCCGTAGCAAGTATTTTTAATAAATCTAACAAACTTTCATGCTACAGAAAAGCAAATGTGCTGTTTCTACTTCAGCCAAGGAAAAAACCTCATCTTGGTAAGTGCAGAGCTTTTAGTCTGACCTAAAAACTAAGAAGGGCTTTTGAAGGAAAAAATTATGAAGGAAGGAATAATTAAAGGAACTGTGGCAGATCTAATCTGTCTGCTCTTCTTCTGTCAATCATCTGATACAGTGCCCCAAAGAAACACATCAGCTAAATTCCATAAGATGGGAATTAGTTGAAGAAATTTGTTTAGCTGGTTAATGGGAAATTAGTCAAGGGCTTGGTTAAAAAGGTAGCAGTGCAGGAGGAATGGCAGCTTGGAAGAAGGGCAACTAGATAATAGAAAGATGTGATTTAATAGCACAAAATACAGGATAATGCAGCAAGGCACCAAAAAAATAAAACTTTCCTAGAAGTTGTTTTATTGGGTGTAAGGAAGGAGGGCTGTCCCCACGTCTCACCAGCTCCCTGCTGCCGAGCAAGGCACGAACGCCGCTGGCAAACACCCTGTGTGCTCTTAGCACGGCACATCTGGCAATCCTGATTCCCTGTGCCAAGCACCCAGAGCTCATCGGGATGCTGAGCACAATCCAAGCTCACTGCTGAGCCCCCTGGATCCAACCAGGTGCCGGCACTGAAGAGCCCATCACTGGAGAAGAGCCTGGAAGAGCCTGGCTTGTTTAGTCTAGCAAAATGAAGGCTGATAGCAGATATGATTGCTGTCTATAAATAACATCAGGAGGATAAACACTAGGAAGGCAAAGAAGCAATTTAAATTAAAGGACACTGTTGACACTAGAACAAATGGGTATAAACTGGCCATGAATAAATTTAGGCTGGAAATTAGTAGGTCCTTCACCACTAAAGGAGTGAGATGCTGGAACAATCTAATACAGGGTCTGGTGAGCAAAAACATTCAAAAGAATGTATTAAATTAGGGCTAAATCCCCTTGGCCTAGGTAGGAATTATGACAAATTGAGCTAAAGCAGAAGGCAGATCTCTCAGCATTCTTTGTGTACAAACAACTTTCTAAAAAGAAAAAGAAGAAAACCCCTTTCAGTCCAAATAGCATGGAATGTTCATGTGAAAATGGTTTAAGGCTTAACACTGATCGTTATCACTGAACCAGCCCTTGCTGTTGGCACACACAAAGGACCAGGTGCCCCCAACAAAATTACAGTTATTGCAAGTGGCTCTCCCCATCGAGACAGAGGCTGGCACGGAAAGCACCGGCTCAAATCCCTGGCTGAGCTGAGCACAGTCTTGCTGAGAGAGGGTATAAACAAGAGTAAATCATATTCACAGACAGAGTAGAAAAGAACAAAGTATTTTAAAATCCAGTCCTAGTAATGGAGTGCTACCTGTGATCCCAATTTTCAAATGTGCACGCACAGTATTTGAGAAACGTGGCTATTGCCAGTTTACACAGGCAATTATTATACATCACACACGAGCTGGGGAACTGTGTATACCAAAGTCCAGAAATGCAGTAATTATGTGATTAAATTAATCTGCATTATGGACAAAGGGTTTGCAAAATTAGGACCTACATTTTCAAAGCTCTGTACAAATATTGTCCAATTAATTACTACTTCCTGAGAAATGTATGACCAGCTAATTTTAGCACCACGTCTGGTAAAGCAAACAAGGTTACCAGGATTTAGGATGTATTAGCAGGAATCTATTGGTGAAGGAGATAGAATATCTGAATTCTATTTCCTCCCATGGTTATCCTCACATCTTCTTTTATCTATGTGATCTTTCATCTCCCCTTAATTTTGCAACACCAATGAGATGAATATGAGATGTTCTTGTGACTTGTTTTCTCAATCAGTTTTTCGCATGCTAGTGAAGACTTGATGTTCACATTTTTGGTATCAGAGATGGCAAACACACCATTAATAAATACTGCACCAGAGCCTGGAAAGCCAATTTAAAAACAAATAAACAAACTCCCCCACAAGCCTCTGGGGTATTTGATTTTATGAGCTACCTGTGATGGCAGGGCCCCAGGCTCAGGCAGTGCTGGTCTGTCCCTGTCCAGCATGGCACAGTTTACTCTGCTGGGAACAGCCCTGTGCTCACCAGGCTGCCTTTCTTCCTAGCAAAGGTGTTGGTGCGACAGCCTGGCCTGCGATGTGCTGGTCAGACTCTGTGTATTCCTGTGACCCTCTGACCAAACCAGCCACCACCCAAGTACCAATAAACTCCTCTGTGTCAGGAAGAGCCTCAGTCCCAACACCCACAGCAGTTTCATCCACACCTCCCATGTGGAGGAGCTGTTCCACTCACCTTCAAAAACCATTTTTTCTGATACAAATAGCCAAGCTCAGGATTTTCACTTGGCCCTGGAGCTATATTGACATCCACCTTTAACAGGTTTCTCCTGGTGGCCTGATTAGTAACCAGCAATTAAACTTCTTTTTAACACTTTCCCTCTCTGCACCCGGACCCGTAACCTGGGGTATCTCACACCTTCAGGACTCATCCTCTCTTAAACTACTGCACTTTATGACAGTATATTAATGTGTTAGAATTTACACCTTTTAACCCATTTGGAACCACCAGACACACCATTAACTTTTCCAGCTTCTCCCAGGGCGGGTGTTGAATCTCCCACATAAGTGTAAATGGGACCTGCTCCAGCTTTTAGCAGCTATCTCCTCTTTTGTGTGGCAGCTTCTGAAAGCAAAACAGCCTCTGGTGGTGGGTACAACACCCAGCAACAGTGAGCTGAGCTTTCCTATGAAAGCACGAGGAAGTGCTTTAAAAGTTACCTGAAAGAAAGCGAATATGATCTTTTTATCACACAGAGGTTACATCATCAAAGAATGCCAGAAAGCCTTTCAGGAGTCTACTCTGTTTGGCCTTTTAGTAGCGTGAGACCAAACAGTTCAGTGGCTGCTGCCCAGGGCTGCCTTTCCTTGTGTCATTCAGACAGGGAAAGTGGTGAAGTGGAAACCCTTCCTGCACTAGGTACAGAGCAGACCCCACCAGGCATCCCAAAAGCCTTCCAGCATCCTGGCCACATCTCCCTGGAGCCTCCCAGACAGAAGGTCTGTGAACCAAGCAGAATTGCTCATCCACCTCATCTCATGGTGAGTGCCAGGATGCTGCTGAACAGCTCCAGGAGCAGGGCTATTGACTGAGCATCTCAGCTCCGAGAGAGATCTGCCAGTTGTCAGGGATACACAGGGAAGCTCAGAAATAGCAGCTCCAAGCACTGAAAAGCCCTGAAACAAAACCAGAAAAAAAGAAAAAAAAATAAAAAAGGAAACAAAACCTACCCACAGCAGATAAATAACTGGAAATGGTAACACAGACTGGGGATCCTGATGGATCATTTTAATGATTCTTTTAACAATGCCTGGTGCCAGCAATACTGTGCATAGGAAGGGCTGTATTAAACTGCAGCAGAGGTGCTTTGAGTGCAATATGTTGCAATCACACTCATCTGAGATAGATACTTTTTTCTTTTTTTTGGAGTTTTGTCCCTAAGGGATTAGACATCAAGCCTGGGCTATCAAGGTTTTGAAAAAATACCCAAGCTGCAGTGGAAAATGTGAGATTTCACTGACACAACTTTTGCCCAAAGAAAGGGGCCTACAAGGAAAATATATCCACCAAAACCAAAAAGTGACCCAAACGCACCTTGCAGAGGGTTTGCCAGGCTCTGACCCCAGCTGGCCACCACTGGTGGCAGCAGCATGTTTAGAAATGTGCTGTGTCCAGGATTAACAGCAAGGTAGGGTTTGTTATTAACCTGATACTTGTTCTAGATTTCAACTTGCAGAGGGTGGGCAACAGAGGCCACAACATTTCTTATCACATATTTCAGCACAGGCATTTGTCAAAACTTGAATGAAGTTACTCAGGTGCTATGAGCTGACTTCAAAACTATTATTAGAATTATTATCAAAATTATTGTCAGAAACTCTGTTATTACAGTATCTCTGTCCTTGGATAATATCAACTTTTCTGTTTAGAAAGACTGTCAATTAATGAGTTTCTCATATGGTTCTCTCATTTAATACCAACATTAGAATCACAGAATCACTAGAAATGGGCATCTCTCTTTTCAGTGATCCAAACTCCAGATCAGATGTAAGTCCACAAGGAAGCGGGAGAGAAATAAGGAGACTGAGTTACCTGCTTCTGACAGCATGCAAGGGGATGGCAGTGAGCTGGCATGAGCTACAGATACATTTCATTAAAAAAAAGAGATGTGATGAATATCTTGGATAATGTATTTCGATTCTGACTACAGCCACTGTACCAAAACAGAGGAGGGTTGTGATTAAGGCTGCAGGCTGCAGCCTGGAAGACCTGGATTTCTTTAGCATTTTCCCAAACACTCCCCAAGTGACCTTTAGCCGGTGATTTAATTTTTCTGTGCATTAAAGACATTGAAAATAACACTTCAAAATGAAATTAAAACTCTTTCTTATCTAACAGGGATACTGTGAGAAGAGAAATCCATTTGTTGGCTGAAGCACTTGGCCACTGGGATGAGGGAGGCTGCAGTGCTCTCATCTCCAGCCCCTTCCCTCTGCATGGGCACTAGCACAGAGCTGGTGTCCATCTGCATCTGTCAGAACAGGAACCCCCATCAACACTTTACAGCCTTTATGCCTCAGAGATTCCATGTCATCTCACAAAGAGCACTTAAAAGCAGACCTGAGGAATAATAAGCCTTCTAACTTTTGGCTGAGGTAATTTCTGTAAAACCATGAAATTACATTTGGCTTTTCTTGGGTAGGGAGGTGAGCAATAGTTCAAAGTCTGGGTGGTCACACGGCAATTGGTGCTGCAGAGAGGTGCCCTTCGGTAAATATGCCAGCAGTAAATTGATGCTGCTTCCAGGTGGTTTCTGCCACACACTGACAAAAGGAGTGAGTGCTGAGACAGAAAAAACTCAAAATCTCAAGGCAGAGAAGGGAAAGTAAACAACAATCTCAGAAACATTTTTTTTTTAAATAAAAAACAACCTTCTTTGGACTTGTGCAAAGCAAATTCCTCCTACAGCGTGTAACTTCTTGGTGATTACCCAAAGGCCAGGCTTTAGGATAAAAAAATATCCTAGTTATGTCCATTGCACTCTTATAATCCACAAAACCTTGGCTGTCAAATGCTGCCAGAGCAATTTAATAAACAGGGAGAATGCCTTAATGTATTCCGAAACCTGAAAACCACCCATCATTAGCCCCACATGCTGTTTTCCTACTTTCTCTGCTTTAAGCCATTTAGCTGCTACAGCTGTTTTTCTTGTAAGCCTGACTTCTGTTTTTATCAGCCTGATTTGTTTTCTGGTATATCACGCTTGATTAGAAAGAGGAAGAAAAACCTTTCACAATTCAGGTATAACTGCCTTCTTCTTTAAGCTCTGTCAGGCTGGAAGCTTTGAAAAGATCATCAGGAGGATCAGTGTAGGTGAATAAATATTCATAATATTGCTCATTATTTATACTTGGTCTCATTTTTGAAGATAAGCTTGAAATTCCACACTTGTGACACCACTGCTGTAGCCAGACCTTTTTATTCTGAGGAACATGAGGTTTTTTAGAACCTATCAGTGCAGCAACTAAAAAAATAAAATCAATGTAATATATTCAAACCATTTTGTCTAATCCTGTATGGATACATGTGGCATGTACAACACTAAGATCGGGGATTTTAAAATTATTGGCAGTCAGGAGCACAACACAAGTCTGGGGCATCTGTACTGTGTTGACTCCTTATGGTCTGGATAAAATAAACTCATTTGGTGTCATTCGTTATTCATTGCTGAGAATTATTTTAAGAAAATAGCTTGGCTGAGTTCCTGCTGGCTGCATATCATCCGTGCCTTATGAATTGAAGGGAATGTCCAAACAGTGGAGGAACAGGTTATAGCCACAAAAGCAGCTGATTTATTAAATTTGGCAGAAAGAAAGGTTAGTGGAAAACAGTCAAATAACAGAGAAGAGATTAATGTGAGATGCTCCCTATTGTATTTCTCTTAAGAGCTGTTTCACCCAGTGTGGGCAGGGTCATGTTGTGTCGATTTGCTGAGGGAGAATGTGATTGACAGCTTCTGGAAAAGAAATTCAGTTTGCTTCTGAAGTTGGAAATAGTAAAGGGGGCTTTTGTCAAAACCAGCTCTGCCTGCATAAGGCTTTGTTTCCCTGACTTGGAAAAGGGCTACATGAAAACAGGTGCAAAGGAAAAGATCTCCAACACTGTGGGAAAATCAACTGAAAGCTTAGCCTGTGAGCGAAGGATTTTTTTTTTTCTGGCTGGAAATTCTGACCCATGACAAGAAACAAAGGCATTTGAGCCTGAGCAATATTTGATCTTGCTAATTTTGTATATATTAATAATGTTAAAGATGTAACACAAAATAAAGACGGGCAGTTGATTCAATACTGTTGTACTATGCCTTGGTGTAGAAGGGCTACAATTCAGACTGAATCTAATGGAAAAAACACTCAGGTCCAGAGCAAAATACAGTAATAAAGTTTGTGATAACTTATCAAATGCTACACAGCTACAATTACTTCAACGGTACAAATCACTCACTGAGCAGGATCTAGGATTAATGGAGGATAAAGTGCTATACTTTTCTGGAGAAGGCATCTAAGCTTTTTTTACAAGCTAATGATCCTGATGTTTATATCTAGTTGTATTAGACAAATAGAAAAGAAAGATTTTTTATTAAACATTGTATTAATGGATTTGAGTGAAGTCACAAATGGGTAATTATGTGTACTCTTACAAAAGAAAGGCCACCAAAATGAAGAACTATTTGCAGAGAGCATTATTAACAGCACAGGGCTTCCCATGCAGCTTGCTGATGGTTGTCAGCACTCACTGCTCTCTGGAGTACAGCATTTGGGGAATGAGAAACTGTGATCCCAGGAAAATATTGACTGTTATATTGACCCATCATGGGTTTGCAATAGCAATTGGCTGCAGGATATTTGGGCAAACTTACTTTTGGGTTCCATTATACCCAAAGACCAAGCAGAGAAGCAGCACGGTGAGGTCTGAACCCCAGCCTCTGGTGACTCAGAGGTTTTGCAGATGCCTTTTGAAGGGTGCCATGGTCCAGCTCTAGTGGGGCTTCACTGCCCTCCAGGTACCTGCTCTCTGCTTTGGAGAGTACAACTCACTACACTGCCTGCTCAGAGGGCTTCAGACAAGAGATAAAACTGGGCAAGTGAGGAACAGGAACAAATGACTTAATGATAAACTGAAAAACTGCTGATAAACGAAATGATTGAGACGCCAGGCTGGCAGAGTGCCACTGCGAGAGCTGCTGTGATGAGCAGGGATGTTTTCCTTCCCATACTGAGCCTGTCAGCCTTAATCAGATCTGCCTTAGCAGAGTCTCTGTTCATCCAGGTGAGACTCCAAAGACAGCAGTCGCTGCCATCCGGAGGAAAACTGCTCCATGTCAGCGGCCAGAAAGGGTCCGGTCAGAGCAGAACTCCAGAAAAAGCAGATTGATATATGGAGTGTGAAATTAAATGCCCTGTTTATTAATTTGAAAGAGAAGGGAGTAGACCAAGAAGGATTTTTGATAGTCATAAACTGTCTTAGCTGTATAGGGAGACCTTTGGAAGGGTACCTTGGGCCTTTTGTGGTGACTGTGGATGACAAGAGCATGGAGCAGCAGCCACGAGCCACTGCAATAATTGAAGGCAAAATTTAATTTTCCCAGATCAGGGCCTTAATCAAGCAGCATTTAATTTCTATGCTTTTTGTCATCTAAGGGATGTGCAGGATCTTTGCAAAGTGTCAAAGGCCTTTAGGTGACCAGGAGCAGGTTCCATCGTAGCAGGGGAAATTGTATAAAGGAATTGGCACTGTACAGACCCCCTTGACAACCTCCCAGGTTCCTGTAATATGGAATTAACTTCACATTGCCACGAGGTATGAAAGAGGAACTTGCCAACCACCTTTACGTGATGAAATGCAATTCTTGCAGTTACAAAATTGGAGGAATGTAGCATTTTCTTGGCTATTACCTGCAAGAGGGAATTTCAGCACTTCAGCTCTCTCCAATGCTGGCCACATTTCCTCTTAAAAAACATTTATGTAGGGAAGTGATGAATTTCATACAAGAAGCAAAATGACCCTGAATTTAGTAGGCTACATTATCAAATACTCAAAAGTAACAGACTGAAATGAAAAATTGCAAAGCATAATTCTGCCAAGATAATTAATCCTTGTTAACCCATGACCTGATCATATATGATGCTGCTCTGACGAGCTTACTGAAATGCTACAAATAATGCCAGCATATTTTATTTTCTTTGTAGGCATAAATATTGACAAATTCGTACTCAGTAAACTTCTGCAAGCTGAGAATTATTCCTGTTTCTCAAATGGGGAACAGGCAGAGGAATTCAAGCTCTTTTTCCAGAGGGATTCATCCATTTGGATAGTCCAGTTGGAGATGCTGAATGCAGTTTTAAGCCATTTTTATGCACAAAAGTAAAACTGTATCGATTAAATCCACCCTCACAATGTTACTTTCTTTCCCCCCACCCTCAGCTCCGACCTGTTTCTATGTGCAACACAGTCCTTTTGCTGAGTTGCACCAGCTCCCCGAGCAGCATTATTCCAAAAAGAAACCTTTTGCATCTGTAAATAAACTGACTGAAAGTTCTGGGCAGCAATTCATTGCTTTATGCTCAGTGACAGAACCAGTCCAAAAATGTAACTGCAGACTTAGGATTTAGGTACATGAAAAAGTTGTTGTGGGACAAGCTGGGGTGTGGATTTACAGTGCTTTTGTCCATCCATAGGATCTGCTTCATGCTACCAATCACCTGCCATAAACCTGAGGTGTCTTATCCCACTTCAGGGTACCACGTGTGAGCTGGAATTTGTTCAGGCTATGTTAGTTGAAAGCAATAGTCCTTATTCCAGTACTGACAATTTCTGGCAATTACAAAGGAAAAGGGACACTGTGGGATAAAGAATTCCCTCAAAACAAACTATTTTTGCTTTGGTTGTGATGCGGAATTCAAATGAAACCATCTCATCTGTGGTTCATGCTCCAAAATCTCAGCTGCCTGTACAACTCAAGGGCAACATCCCCAAAACCGCACTGGCATTTTCTTCAGAATCCAGTTTAACATCTTACCCCTGTAGGAGATTTAGAAGGAGCTGATGAGATTCTAAGTTTAATACTCTCCAAAATACTGGTGAGATGTGTACTTTTGGAAAAGCAAATTAGTATTTCTCCTACTCCTACCGCAGTGTGCGATGTTAAGTTTCTGTGCAGCTGCTCACCTCAGGTTCAGGTGTATGAACTTACACTAAGTAAATGTTGTATGTGTGATGCTGTATTTCCTCCACTTCTCAGATAAAACCATGCTGAGAAAGTAGAAGAACCAGAAGCTGAGGTACTTCACTGCAAGAAAGAAGCAGGGCTGTAACACCAGGCTCCATGTGGGCGTGGTGAGACCATCCTCTTCAGGCATAATGCAAAGGGATTGAAGAGTCTGGTCCTTGGTGTCTCCCAGAAGAAGCTGGAGGCTCTGATAAGTATGTGTCAAGAATTTCGTGAGATGGATTAACTCCCTGTGGGGAGTAAGTTGAAGTCATAAAATGTATTTAATTTTATCATAAGTTGAACTCACATTTGTGTCCCAGAGTGAAAAGGTTTTATCTCACCCCACTAACGGCAGTGTTTACCTCTCTCTCTTGGTTAATGGGAGCTGTATGGATTTTTTATTTCTTTTTTCTCATAGGAAATGTCAGAACAGTCCAGATTTAGAGATGTATTATCTGGCAGCAGAAACCAAGTGCTGTCTCACACCAGCTGTAGCAGGTCCTTACTTTTAGCCGTTAAGGTCTCTAACTAAGCCATTAGCCCACGGAATCACTGATGGGAGCCTTTCCCATGGAAAACACAACACACACCACAGAGGTCCCATTTTCACCACTCTCTTTGGAACAGAAAATACCATCCTGGGCTGGCACCTTCTTTGGTCTAAACATTAGAAGGTGCATGTCTGAGGGACAGGAATTATCCCAGAGATTCTGCATTGCCTTTGGAGAGATGCCATGAGCCGGGCTCCTGGCATGATGAGAGGGCGGGGGGGGGCACAGAGGGATAACCTGGATGCAGGAGCATCTCTTCAGGCAGTTTTCCCACCTGCTCTCCTGCGTGCATCAAGCAGAAGCCCTCTGCCCTTGGCTGTGTGAGGCAGGCTGAGCACAGGGGACAGACAGGGAATTCCTGCTCTAACAAACCCTCCTCCCTCTCCTGGAAAGCTGCAAACAGGCCTCTGGCCAAGCTCCAGGGGCAGCAGAAGCTGCAGGGATGCAGGGTTTTATGGGTTTGCTCCTGGAATGGCAGGTGGGGTACATTTGTCTGATGTTGCTTTTCAGATCCCTTTCCAAAGGGAAGGGAATGTTCAGCCCCATACCCAGGGGCTGGGTGTGCAGCAGGACTGGGCCTCGGGATTTTCACCAAAAGGGAGAAAAGCAAACAAACACAATCAGCAGATGGAAACCCTCAGATGGAAGGGGACATACTGGTTATTTATTTAAAGAGCTGTTAAGTCCTAATGGAAATTTTCGAGACCCATTCCATTTAGAACTAGCAGAGGTTTATTTAGCCCATATTTTCCGCTTGTTTTCACTCATTTTTCATGTTAAAGAACATTTGCTACCAGTACTCATCTCCAGCATCTTCAATTGTGTATTCCCCAGCATTACCCTGGTTGCTACAGAGACAACTGAGATGCCACAAACAACAGAAAGCTCTTCTGGTGCAGGAGCAGTGCTCCAAGGAGAGAAATAACCCTGGGAAACAAGCTATGTACCAGCCCTTGCACACAAACAGGGAAAAGGGGGGACATCTATGGGACAATCAATGTGCTGGACCCTAAGTCTAAACAAAGTATTTCCCCAGACCTGCTTCCCTGTTGCCTGTGCTGCTTTTCAAGCTGCACAAAAGCCATAATCCATATTCCTCTAGACTTGATGCCAAAGAACATTTTCTACCCGGATTTGAATAATGTGAATATATTAATTAAAGTTGATAATAGCTGATAATGATTTCCATCAGCAGTAGAATGTTGCTATATTTATCATTATTTATGAGATCACCGTAGCTCACTGTAATTTATACAGAGAAGACTTGAACTAATGTGACTTGACATCTTAACAACTTTTCTGATCACACCTTTAAAGCCACAGAACGTTGTTTTCTTGGACAACCAGATCATTTCTCAGTATGGAAAGGAAAGTAAACGGAGGAGATCAAGCCCCCCAGGTTTTGCTTTGATCAGCTTGCCCTTGAAAAGGAGTAGACTTTGAGACTGGCCACAGCACTGGCAAAAATAAAGGGACAATTTAGCATTTGTATTTATTATGAACGTTGCTTTGCAGAACTCAGATGTGGGCTGCAGACAGAAGCAGGGCTTAAAGTAAAGAGAGATGTGGGAGGGAGAACAGAAACTCTGCATCCTGTCCTTTCTAAAATTCCTCAGGAGCTGCCCCCCAGCTTCCCTATCCTGAGCAGCAATGCCCCAGGCGTTTGGGGCTGGCAATCCTCCCAGCTCCCCCTTGGACTCAGAGAAAGAGCATCTCCCCTTAGGCAGTGCTGAGGGGCCCTTCACAATGGGAACTTCGGCAGCAAGAAGCAAGGAGCATCTTGCAAAGGCCAGAGGAGGCAGCAGGAAGAAATCTGGAAGATCTCTTCTGCAAAGTCTTGGGCTGGATGGGTGGGCAAGGACTGGACTCTCCCTCAAGGAGGAAGAGAGGGGATGATCACGCTAAGGAAGCAGCCAAATCCTCACACAGTGGTGGATCAGTAAGGTCTACAACCCTGTGGGGTGGAACTCAGGATTGCCTGGCTCTCAATCTGGATGCAGGAGGCATTTTTCCCGCTGCTGCTGCTGTGCCTGGGCTCAGTGACGCAGGAGCATCTCTTCAGGCAGTTTTCCCACCTGCTCTCCTGTGTGCATCAAGCAGAAGCCCTCTGCCCTTGGCTGCGTGGGGCAGGCTGAGCACAGGGGACAGACAGTGGGGATCCTGGTGGGGAAGAACCTCCCAGAAGAAAGGTTAGAGAGTCAGACACTGAACATGAGGCACTCACAGTGCTTTCACAGTGCTTTCATGGTAGTATAACATAAAACCAGCTAAACTCTGACTTTGAAAATTCTGTTTTATATCAGGTCACTGGCTATAGACATGTGAGTGAAAATTCTGAAAAAAACCCACCAAAATATCAAAATAAGCATTTCCTATAAAACAGGTCCTAGTGATACAAAATTTATAAAACATGAATTCATAAAATATGCAAACCAGATTCACTTTTAGCCAGCACAGCCAAAACTCAGAAACATCCGTAACTGACAGACTGAGGTCAAAACAGTTCATAAAATAAAACAAGAAAAAAAACCATCCAGGAACCCCCTAATCTCTCAAAGCTGCTGACATCACTGCTTTTGGTTTCAGGACAACAGGAATCTTCTTAAACATTTGTTGTTAAGGTAAGTCTAAAATGATTGTCTAGCACAGTGTTAATTACATTGTACAGCAATCAAAACAGAGACGCCGAGTCTAATGAATCCCTACTCTCACCTTTGGAACTGAACTGGAGTGTCTTGTTCACCTCCTTATTAGCCCATAAATATTCTAATTAGGAAGCAACTCCAGATGAATAGGATTAGCAATAAGGACATTTTAGACTAGGTACACAAGAGATACTCAAAACTCTCATGTCTTATCTAAGGCTCTCCTGACATTTATAATCATGTAGAAACGCTAAATTTACATAGCTCTGCCTAATTAGACATGGTTGCAATTATGTTTGCGGGCTTCCTTTTTTTCCTGCCCAAGTATAACTTACACTGTCGACACAGGAAGCAGGAACTGAATAGAAGCTCAGCAAGAAATAAAAGTGTTTTCTGCTATTTATTTTTTCCTGGTTTTAATTTGAAATTCATATTTCTAAGATGTTTTTTTTTTCCCGAGTCCAGACAAGTTCTGGCTGTTATGGATCCAACTCCGGATCATTGTTGCTTTAGATGTAAAAAATGTGCTTTTTAGATCATCAGCATCTCAAGAGCAGGCACTAAACCAGGCCAAATTCTGCAAAAGGTGACACGTTCTGCCTGCAGCAGGTGGGTTGCTCGTGCTCTTGGTGAGAGCAAGAAACAAAGAAACTTGTTTCCTTTGAAAACTGTAAGGTCCCTGAAATTCTCATCCTGCTTATGAATTTTGCTAACTGCCCTGGGGTTTTTTGTTTCAGTCCCTCTTCCCTGCCTGAACTTGACATTTCTACAAGAATCCTGTGTTTATCTTCCTTGGCCTTCAGAAAGCTGGTGGGAAGCAGGTAATCCATCACGTTGTATTTCTGTGCAGCAAATGTTGGCATTATTGGGCAGAGATTTGATAAATGATGTGTACATTATAAAACTGAATTTCAATATATTGTCTTTGATGCCCATAATCACAGATAGAGTTCTTTCACCTCAACTCAAATATAAATCAAAGTAAGTTATATGCACTCAATTCAATGTGCTTACAAATTCCTCTTTCAGTACTAAACCATAACCACGAAAACTCACCTGCACAGAGCTCAGGCTGCAGCCAAGGTGGATGGAGATGCCCATACATATAAACCCTCAGGACTGGAATATTAGGGAATTCCCAGGGCAAACATCCACAGAACCTTTCTACTGACTGCTAGATGTATAATTATCTCTACTCCTAAATACCTTGTTTATTAGAAAACCAGCATCTTCTTTGACTCCCACATCATGTTTCTAGCTCCATGCCAAAGATCAGAGAATCACGGAATTATGGAGCAGCCTGGTTTGGAAGGGACCCTATAGCTCATCTTGTTCCATCCCCTGCCATGGGCAGGGACACCTTCCACTGACCCGGGTTGCTCCAAACCCCTTTCAACCCAGCCTTGGACACTTCCAGGGATGGGGCAGCCACAACTTCTCTGGGCAAACTGTGCCAGAGCCTCCCCACCCTCACAGTAAAGAATTTTTTCCAAATACCTCATCCAAACCTGCTTTTTCAGTTGGAAGGCATTAAGTGACTCATGCCAGCAGAGTCACACAGCCCTTGGAAGCCAGGTTGCCTGGTGGCAGAGGTCAGTAGCTCCAGGCAGAGCAGCACTAAAGAAAACTGTCTTAAAGACTCCTGAGGAATGAGAAAACAACCAAAGAACAGGAGGAAAACCTCCTGTTTCCAGCTTCACTGCGTGGGAGAGGTGGAAAAACAACAGTTCTGCTCCAGCAGGTTTATAGAAGCCAAAATTAAACAATTAGGAAACCAAGTCTCCTCCTTCAGCAAACTGAAGCGAAGCAGATCACGCAGCAAACTGACCCTTGTGAGCTCTCCAGGCTGTTCCTGCACAGCCCACACTGGGAACATCCAGCAAGGCAGCCCAAAAGCCCAAGTGCAGCCTCCCAGTGAATTCCATGCTCCAGCTCCACGGAGCTGAAGAGTGGGGGTGTTCCTGAGTATCTGCTTCTCAAAGGAAGTATCCAGCACGTTTTCTTTGGCCAGGACATCAGCCCCATGCCTGCTTTCTTATCAAGCTTTCTGATCAGGGCTTGTATCGGTCAAGGCAGTCAGATCTGTGAGCTTCTGATGACAGCCCAAGGAGCTGAAACAAAATCAATAACCATAGAAACCCCATCCCATCCCCTGCTCTGCTGTATTTAAGATCAATCAATATGCATAAACGACCAGTGCCAGGCACATCTGCACTAGTTGTGCACATAATCAACTTAGTCTTGTCTCAGTTTAATACAATTTTCCACCATATTAGCAGCCTTTATGATATCCTGTCTTTTCAAATAGACGTGATTCAGAATCACTACATAGTTCAATTGAATTATTGGAGTCACACGCAGACCCACACTCACATCCCTCCCAAATCTGCTCTCAGTGACAGCCTCTCCTCACTCCACTGAGGATGGGATTACAGCCATGTGTAAAGTGTTTGCAAGGAGGTGACATCTGAGGCCACAGCCAGCTTCCACCGATACCTCTGGCAGAAGAATGTGTGTGTGTACGTATATTTAACAGACTGGGAAAAGAAATGAACAAACTTATCAAATGCCATGCTGAAGCATCCATTAAAAACTGCACACACTTTTAATGACTTGGGTGAGGGTTGCTGTTGCATAAATTTATTTAACGTTAATGTCCCTAGTTTGCTGTAAATTTCACACTGTGAAATTACCAGGGCAGTTCTAATGGAGCTGAAGCCTCCAGCTGCACTCCATGATAAAGGAGGAAATAATTATGAATTCTTCTGGGAAGCCAAAGAAAGTCAAAGATCTCCTTCGAAACTGCTCCCAGCTGAGCTGCTCATCAGCCAGCTGAGGAGGTGCAGAGCCGCTCCCAGCGCCGGGGGAAGTGGGATGAGCAGGACGCTCCCGCTGACGATGGTGCTGCCATCAACTGACATTTAATTTGGAAGGATTGAAAGCTGGCGTCTGCAGCAACTTCTGCCAAGAAACATTATGAACAGTCAAGACAGAGCATGGAAGTGGTTTTATGTTCCAAGTTCAGATGATACTGTGTAATTTTACATCTAATCACCTAGCGCGAGACATAACCGGCACACACGGCTCCAAGAGCTCGTGCCTGCAGCTCTGACAGATGCCTGGATCATCAGAGGATGCTGCACCATGTGTGTTGTTCCATCTACAACGGCATTCTCTATAACCCTTCAAATCCAGAGCTAACAGCCTTTGCAAGAGTTTACAAGAGCGGAAAAAGGAAACTCCTCTCTTCCACCCTCCTTAATCTTCTATCCCTACAAATATCTCTCCCTTTCATTTCTGTTTTTCTCTGTTTCTTCTTGCTTCCTCCACACCACCATGGGCTCCTTTGGCCAACAGTGCTCTTCCTGCAGCAGGAGAGCCCACCTGGACAGTGAGCAGCTGTGGAACACCTGGACACCCCAGCCCCTGCCTCCTCCCCACCACGATGCTCCTTGCCTGGCATCCTCCCTTCCGTCAGCTTGGAATTCGAGCCCAGTCATGAGCAAACCAATCATGGCTCACCTCTGAGTGCACCTCTGAAATGATAAAACAACTCATTCCTGGTAAAGGAATCAGAGAAATGTAAGAAACAAAACCACCTAATGGGGCAGACAGGCAGTATTTATTCAGTTGCTCCTGGTGCGTCACTCATAATAACATCTTGCAGTGTACTTCAAGCTTGTTTCACAAGAACAAATATAATTCTTATTTATAATGCAACAAAGGATAAAGCAGATTCTGAAAAGCGACTCTCTGATTATTTCTTCAATAAAAACCATCACGTTTTTCAGATTATTCTTTCATGTTTTATTCTGGTTTGGAACAGAGACAGAACAGACGAGCATCTCTGCGCCTTGAGTCACTTGGTTTATTTCCTCATTTACAAAACCTGGGGACCTGCTAGAGAGCACTTCAGTGGTGCTCAAGGACTTTTGGACTTCGTGGACTGGATTTGCAGCAGTGAGTAACCAACAGCTGGCTCTGGTTAGCATCACCCTTTATCAGGTAACTGATCTGTGAGATGATAACATGGGCAGAGAGAGTGAGGCCTCGGAGTTATCGCCTCGGATGGTGACAAAGGGCTCTCCTGGAATAGCAAACACCAGCCCTTCCCAACAAACAGCAACCCAAGATGCTGCTGGGAAGCCTGTCAGCAGAATGCCTGCTCAGTGCATCAACATGCACCAGTCATTGGCTTGATGTACCGAAATGGGTTGAAAAACGTGAAATGCAATGTGGTCACCTCTTTGGACTTTCTGCTTGCATTCTAATTTCTCTGCAAAATATGTGCCATATTATTTACTGTGTCTTCTTTTAAGGTAGCTGTCACCATACGACTTAGAAACTCCAAACATACTAAGAATGGGATTTTCTGTGTCAAAATGTCCCATTGAAATTCAGACACCTCCTTCTCACAGTCTGTGCAACACTGTGAAGCAAACAGGGCCCGGACCTTATTGGGAAAAAATCCCCAAACAAATGTTGTGTTTATGTAATGATGTATTTATTTAGGGCCACTTCAATCAGATACAGCTGGTTAGACTTGAAAATAACTGCATGTGAAAACGCAAACAATAATTTATGTAACTTTAAATGAGTTTTTGCAAGATGTTTTGATGCATTTTCCTTGAATGCTCCCCTGCACATCTGGATATGAAGTCTGTAATTTAGCTTTCCTTATTCCCTATGGAAGTTGCATGGAAAGGACTGTGCCTGTGCCCCTCTCTGAACTGCCCAGCGTCTGGGGTCAGCAGAGTAACACAAAATCCATTTCTCAAATGTGTCAGTCAGCCTTTGAAGATGCTGATACTGCAGGCAATGGTCACTCTGAGTTACATTAACAGCTCTTCCTGCAAACACTGGAATTAGTTTTCAGAAGAACATCCCTAAATACCCATTTTGATATGGTTGGATGACAGTAGTGGCAGAGACCATACAGAGAGCTGAAGGGGCCTGAGGATGAAAACTGGTGGAGAATATTATGACAAAGTGGTTTTTCATCACAAGACGCTAAGAGTGAAACTGCTCCCAAGGACGGGCACTTGAAAGCTCTCCCTCACTTGGAATTTATTTTTACATTGCAAAGCAGTCCTTTTTAAAATGGTTTTAATGGTCTGAGCTAGCTTTGACAAAAATTGATCTTCTAAAATGTCAAACATCATTTTAAAAGACCAATATCAATGTGACATTTTTGCATCTATTAAAACAAAAATACTGAATCTCTCCAGATTTTTTTTTCTGACTGGTAATTACAGTTTAAAAAATTCAATATTTTGTCCTAATTGGGGGGTGGAGAAAATGTTGTGGGGCGTTTCCTGCTTAATCAGGATAATTAACATAAATGACTGCTGATGCTTCAATTTCTGATCTGATGGATAGCTGAGAGATTCTCCTGCTTTCTGCTTTAGGGGTTTTCAGACATGTGACCAGGGCCAAAGGAGCTGGGGGTGGGCTACCTGTCCAAAGAACCATCAAATGTCCTGCAGGTTTCCCTGCAGGCTCTTTTTCTAGGGTATTTTGCTCAACTGCTTTGCCAAGAGCTGATACCCTGAAGTCATTAAGGCACCCAGTGCCTCTCCAGCTCTCACTGGAGCTCTGCTGCTCATCTGTAGGGCAGATTTTCTGATAGTGCAGAGCACTGGTAAGGCCTCCAGATTGTCTCTTTATGCTCAAATATGCTTTCTTTCAAACCACATCTAGCTGCTGATTTCCCAGCAAATACTGCTCATTACCTTCTCTGTCAAACATCGTCTTCTGATATCAAACATAGGGGGGGAGAGAACTGCACATAATTTAGAAATCTAGTAATGCATTTCCCATCACACTCCTCTGCACTGCCATGGCCACAAAAAGATGGAATCAGCCAAGATGAAAGCATTTTCAGGGCTGAAGTTTAATGGCTAAAATAATTGCAGAAACATACACATCTTCAAAACAAACCACTTCCAGAATGAAAAATGCGTGGAGTATCCTCTCATCTACTACTTCACATCAGCACAGGCTCCCCTGTGAGCGAATACACACAATTCAGGGTAGGGTATTTCAATCACAGCAGATCCCTGTGGTTGGGCCAGCTCTGCTCTGCTGCAACCAAACCACAGGGTTTGCCCTGAGTTCAAGAGAGGAGGATGCTGCTCTTCTGATCACTCCGAAATTCACCTTCAGAAGGTGACTGACTACAGTGCCTCCTAAGAAGGCATTTTATCTGACATGTGCCTGCTTGGGCGGCACCAAACCCTCCCTTTAGAACAGCAGATACCTGGCAGAAAAGCTTTCCACTTCTACAAGAGTCACTTGCTGTTGACTTACAAATCCTGATTCCCATCCTCAGGCAGCAGAAATCAGTCTGGCCAGTCTACCTCTCTTTGGGCGTCTGCCCAAACCTTTAACCAATAAAACAAGATTCTTCCCCATAAACTGAGGTGAATTCCATGTCAGGATGAATATGAAACTACAGTCTATTTATTTTTCAGACAGATGTATAAATAAGACTGGAAAAAGCAACTTATTGAACATCTGGATAATATGAGTGCCTGCATTTTTATGCAATTAGTTCCCCTTCTCAATTTGAGCCATCAGATTTAAGGTCACTCAGTGACCTGTTCACTTTAACTGAAAACCACATTTATTTTTCTAGAAAGGTCTTTGGAGCAGAAAGCATTTTAAGTGCAAAAAATTAATAGCTTGAATAAAACATGATTGTACTGACATGTACTCTATTTAATGAAGATTTCTTACACAAAGTCTTCCGAATTTTTTAAAAACTGGAATAATAGAGCAACAATGAAAGGAAAATATTTAGCCTAAAAACTGGAAGAAAAATGGTGAGGTTACCATGACAAAAGAACAAACTGCCTCACTGCTTCGGCTCTGCTACTACAGGCTCCTAGATGCTTTAATGTGCAGTTCTGGGAAGAATAGCACACAGCTCCATCCTGCCTGCACGTGACACCTCGCTGGCCTTATCCACAAGCCCTCTCTCAGCCTGCAGTGAACGGAGAATAGCCCAAACCTCGGTACCTGATGTTGTGATTATTTATAGCCAGCCTAGCAATGCTCGCAAGTGTCTAACAAGAACAGTCCTCCCCTTCAAAGAGCCACCTTCTGCCACCTTTCTGGATACTAATTAGTATAGAACTCAAGGAAACAGACAGTATTCATGGTGCAGAACAGCAAACGCCCAGATTTTGGTCCCTGTGCACACATTTTTGTATTTTTGGAAGTACTCCATCCTCTGCAAATACAAACTCCATGATCCTGACACTGTTCCAGATGAGATGTACTATAAAACCACTAGATACATCACAATTTAAATTATACTTTACAAAGCATATAACAGCCTCTCTGCTGTTTACACTGAGACCTTTCTATTTTAAGAATATTTCAGAATACAACTCTGTATCTGGTCTTCTGACAGTCACACTCCTTTGCATTCAAGCTGCCTTCTTCTTATGCCCAGTTAAGGAAAGTCACTGATGCAGGGTGAAACATCCTATAAACTCACTCATGCTCTGGCAAATGTTTTGAAGATAATATTTAAGTAAAAAAATGTAGCCAAAGATGCTCATAGGAATGAATACTGTTATTAAAAATAGTGCTAGGTCTAGAAAAAAGGAGTTAACAAAGCCTCTCTTTAAAATGCTAATAACAGACAATGGTCTGTGGATAAGTTAATTAGTGGAGCCAGCTTGTGTTTAATTATTTCACTTGACCTGGTGCAGATTTAGACAATAATCCCTTTAGAGAGGGGAAGGGGCTGTTGGAAAGTATGTGATGTACCAAAAGAAAAACTTTAAATCTGCGTGAGCTGAGCAGGTAGTCTTCTATCTAAAATTGGAATGATATGCTCTTCTCCACTGTAAGACAAGCTCAAATAGAAAAAGAAATGCAGGTCTGAACCAGAGAGATTATGCTAAGGACCTGGTGAGCTTTCCACTCCTATACTCAACTTTTTTTCCCTTCTCCCTATTCAGCTGGGATTTTGCTACTGAATAATGTATAAACCAACCCACTGTAGTCAGAGGTGGGATTTCATGAGCAACTTGAAAAAAGTGCAACCAGACTGTACCAGAACTCTCTGAACATATTAAAATGTGTGTGAAGAAAGAAAAGGATCTATAGACTATTAGTATATGTGGAATTTTCTTATAGGAGAGGCTCTGAAGATTTCCATATTTAAAGGAAGGGAACTGATTAGGTGGGGTATCAGTCCTGTTCTTCCTCAGACTCTGCGATCAGATCCAGTTAAACTCAAAGCTTTGTTTTATCTGAATAGTTCAACCCCAAATCACGCAGCTTTTCAATTTGGCAACATCTCTTCAATAGCTCACCCAAATATGAATAAAAAGTCATTATAGTTCCACATGTGAGCTAGTACAACCTCCTCCAGAGGCTCCAGCATCTAAATGCTGGTGATACCAAAAGCAAGCCAGGTGTATAAAGAGAGTCTAAGCCAGATGGGAGAAAGAATTAAAAAAACAAATTGGGAGCTACTCTGGCAGGCAGTAAATAGTGTCATAGACACTGCCTGAGTGGGAGGAAACTCTTCAGCCAAAGGGCAGGACTCACTCTTGGTGGAATCAGCTCCATGGGAGATGTCAACTGGCTGCAGGTTTCCATTCACAGTCCAGTTCTGAGGCTGGAGCATCCTCCTGTGCACATCTTCAGGAAGGACACACAGTGCACTGGGAGCAGAGCTGAAAAACTGCACAGAACAACCAGACCAATAAAAGCAGCCCTACTGCTTTGTTTGATTTTCTTTATTAAAAATGTAATCTGATAGGGAACGAAAGGCCTTAGGACAGGACAGGGCCAAGACGAGCGCAAGCAGATCACACAGCCAGGCTGAGCTCACACTAACTCCCAGCCAAACTGTGCCAACACACTCTCAGTTTGTACAGCCAGCTGATCTCCAGCCCATTACACCTGTGTCCTGATCATCCTCCTGGCATACCTTTTTGGGAGATAAATACCACGGCTGTTTTGTTGTCTGCTCATAGGACTCTCACAGGTTCCAAGCTATATACCAGCCTCTTTCTTTGGAAAGCTCTTTCATTCTTTAAAAGTGTCTCCTATTATATCCACTTTTTTTTTTTTTTTTTCCTACACATGCTATTTTCTTCCAAGGCCATGGCTCAGAGCTCTTCCTCTATCAGTTTTACTAGTTTATCTAGGAATCAGGCTTTTTTAAAGGAAAAGTAATCAAAAAACCCTTTCCCTACACTGGAGCTCTAAAACTGATTGTCAGCTTCTCATTTAGAGAGTTGCAGCAATCATGCAGAAGACCAAAAGGTACAGAACATTCCAAAAGCACCCATCAGAAAGACACACAGGCACTGCAGTTTGAGGAGCTCGAACAGGGAGACATATTCCTTCTGGGAATTGTGACAAGGCTTCAGAACCCCTGGCATTATTTTCTTCTTATTGAAAACAAATGGTGTGATTTCTGTGCCAAGGCTTTGCTCACATCTTTCCCACCCTGCAACAAAAGGCTATGAGGGATCCCTTAAGCAGTGCTGGACCAACAGTGCTCAGAGCAGATTTGAGCTCTCCCCCTCTGCTAACTTCTGGTATCTCAAATTACTGCAAGTGGCCCTCCACTGAGTGCGCAACACACTTCCAAAGCACTAAACAGGGTTAATAAAATGAATCTTCTTCATTGATGAGTGGTAGTGCTCCTCACCATAATTTGCTGAAAAAGGTCATTCTTGTCTGTAATGAGAAAATGAAATGCACTGGAATGATGGAGCAAACTCAAATCAGTCCTATGTACAATGTAGAAACGTAAACCAGAATCCAGCATAAATCTGCTGGCTAAATTCAGCTTATGGCTAATCAGCTCTTCCTTTGACAGGATATGCTGCTGTGGAAATGGGATAATTTTATAACTGAATAATTTAACCAGTTTTATCTTTAAGTAATGATTTCAGGCATATTAATACATAAAGCTTCAGTATTTACATTTTCGTTACATGGCCCTGAAAAATTACAAGGTATCAGGGATAACGTAGTATTCAGTGATAAACGACGGGCACAGAGTGGATTTCATCCCTCAGAGTGACTTTGTGCTCCACAAATCCCTGGGATGGCACGTGGCTGACAGGCAGACAGCGAGGGCAGAGCCTGTGGGGCAAACTGCTCCTCAGTGGCAGAGGGGAACTGTTTCCTAATGAGTCAGAAACACATTAGGGCCAAGGCTGGGCAGGACAAGTAAAACAGTCTGACAGAGGATGCTGAAGCATTTTACCTGCTTGTCCCTGCTAAGACTCCAGTAGTTCATGTCTGGCTTGAAGACATGTTCCACAAGGACTCCCAATCACCATTTGAATGCTGTGAGAAGTGGAAAAGCCACTTAACCCTGGAAATCTGTTACAGTCCTTCATCATCTCAGTCACTGGAAAACCCTTTTGGAAGCCTGCAAGTCTGGAAGCTAAATACATGGACTTGGGGTCCAAATTCATAGAAATGGATGTGCCTCACTGGCAAAATAATTACTAATCCCTCACTCTGGTTCTCCTCTTGTGAGTGCAGCTGTGGAGGCATTTTTCTGCACATGTTTTAATGCAGTGATATGGGAAGTTCATCTTGAACAGGAAGATACTCATCGCTCCACAGCGTATAACAACCTTGTTTTAGTTCTTCTCTGGAAAAAGTAATGAAAGGAACATGAAAACCAGAATCCCTCTCACTTTAAAGAACTCCTGTAATAGATACAAATAGCAAACAGGGTGAATGCTTGATGGTGCTCGTCAGAAGGTGACATGCTTGTAGCAATTCTGCATTACTCCTCCCTGCTCCTTGGAGAAGGCTAATCTGACTGAGGAAAATAGGAACAGAAGCTCTCAGGATGCAGTCAAGCCATTTAGATGTCACTTTCCCTCATTTTTTGTATTCTGTCAGTATGCACACACGAATGACAATCTGCCCAGGTAAACTCATCTATCACTCGTATGGTATGGGGTCCTTCAGCCTCACACTGCAGCCTCAGATGCTCCTCCAGCCCTGCCCAGAGGAGGAGGAGCAGCTTTACAGAACATCACACTGATATGCAGTGAGGGAAATAATTAACATGGGCCATGGTAATTTAGAACAGAATAATCCCTTTGCTGTATTCCAGGGGTGGATGAAGGATCAAAAGCTGCTGAACTCCACTGTGAGAGGGAGGTTTCCTGGTACAAAAAGCCAGGCTTAGCCTGAGTTACCTGTTGGTTACACTTAGATAATTGGCTGGCTGGAAGAGACAAACCCAGATTAAGCCCACTGTATTTGGGTAATCTCAGACCAGTGGGTGTCCATCTGTGGGAATGTTTCACAGCAGTCTCAATGGCTAAAGTCATCCCTGTACCAGGGCAATGCCTTGTTTACTCCCAGACAGCACTTGAATGAACAAGGAGGTTTTGAAAAGCTGTTGCAATGACCTGCAGATAAATGTACCCCAAATAGTTACTGCAGATGGTAAAAACCATCCCTGCTCAGTGTTTGGAGCAGTGTACAGTTGTTTTTTTTCTTTAACATAACATTTCAAATTCTGCACTATCAGAAATGTCTAGGTGCACCAAAACCAGAGTGCTGGAGAAGAAATCAACTGTCTCTGCTAATAAGAAGAACTTCTCCTCTTCCCCACAAAAATCCTGCCATTTCATTCATAAATAAAATAAGCCTCTAACTCAGTTGTTGGCAGGCTCTCCCTTTTATCTTTCACTCACTTGAGAAGGACCAGCAACATCACGTTTTTGGAAAGCCAAGTGCAGTAATCATAGAATCGGATTTCATGTATTTTTAAAAGCATTTGCAGCAGCAGAGATCCAATCACTTTTAGAAGAAATACAAACATACAGAAATTTGGAAGAAGTAACTCAGTGCTCCTGACTGTCTTAATTTCTCCAACACCAGATGATTGTGCTGGGAAGGGACTCCTTTCTAAGGGACATCTCAAAAAGTTAGCAACATTACACTACAAGCACCGCAGTGCTGAAATACTTATTATCTCAAATAAACCTGGATGACATTTGAGATGCCTCAACATTTATTGGCCTGCCAGCAGAGCCTGGGATCAACCACCTCCTTTTCTCTCATTCCCTTTTTTTTTTCCCTCCTGCTTGCTCAAAGTTGGTGTTCATAAAATATTTAGGGGAAGCTCTTCAGAGGATGATATTGCCTATACTATACCCCCAGTGCAGGTTTACTGTGCTACGGAGACAGATATTCTGCCACCAGAGAAAGAAAAATTGGTGATGGGGTTGAATTACTGCACCAGGAGCACCATCAGACTGACAGTCTGGGCTTGATCCCACCTGGGACGCTGGGCTGAGTGGAAAGAACGAAGTAACACATGGAACAGAGCCGGTCACTTCTGCAAGGTTATACAGACAAATGCTACTTTTCAGGATGGAAAACAAAAATATGAATGTTTTGCTTTCTGAATGTTTCTGAGACCCAGCTGACCCTTTCTTACCTCTTTAAATTTTCTTCCCAGTGGAAAAAAATAACCCCAGCTCAATGAAATGAGGAATTCAGATGTGCTGCTAAACGAAGCCGTCAGTTGGGCAGCATCTCCTGCAGTACCACCCACTTCTGCAGCAGCCTGCCATAAATTAAATCAGCAGCAATGGTCCCATCCTACCCCTGAACTTTGCCACAACCCGTTCACCTCATGCATTCACAGCCTGTAATCCACACATTTTGTGCTCCCACCACCACATGATCCTTTCCTCCTAATTTTATGAAATCAGCTCGAATGTTCCTATGTTACTCTGATGTTTTCCTGCATTACAGCAAGCATCTGCTTTTAACCTTCTCATCAAAACCTGGCTGTCTGAATGTACTTCTGAACCTCTGATGACCCTAAATCCCTACCATTTTCCCTCTTAGTCCAAGGGATAGGTGTTCCTTTGTTCCACCCTTGGCATTTCTCACCCTCAGGCATCCAGGCTTACATCAGGCTGTTGCTAAACTGTCTCCCTTTAATAATTTTTATGAAGTACAGTCCAATTAACTTTATCTTCCTTGGGGATCCATTCAATTAAGTGCAGTCATAATGAGCAAGTGGACACAGAGCACTGTCACCATATTTACATCCAGATTAATGGGAACCAGGTAAGATAACTTTAAAGCCATCAATATTTTAATACTTTGACTTTTGAGTGTGCTATCTTCAGTGTCGGACACATTTAGGAAAGACCAGCACAATATGAGAGGCTGAGTGTTTAATTGCCTCCATGGTTTGTGGAAATGGGGGTTTAGAAACAGCAGCAAAAATACATGACTTTGTCTTAAAATAGGTTTCTCGCGGGTCAAACAAAACACTTCTCACGACACAAAACAAGCTAAAACTTCATCCAGTTCATTCTTTCATGGATTGAAGGTAATGTAGGAAAACAGCAAAAAACCAATATTGAAGTGGAGATGCTGAGAACATCAGGAAATCTCATTTAATGAGCATGCAACAGAAATGCTGAGCTAGGAACACCAGTTTCGAAGTGACTTTTCTCCCTTCTGAAAGACAAATGCTGGATCTGGAACATGGATCTGTCGCTCAGATATGGAATAGCTCTGGAAGTTATTTTTACTCTTGTTTTGCATTGCAGAAGCAAGGGAGAAAGGTCCAATGGAGACTGAAAACCTGGTTCTGTATCACCACAGCTTAACTTAATCATGTCTCAGGCACTGATAAATGTGTCAATAAGCATTTTGAGAAATAACTGGTATCCAGGGAATTTATCTTGGTTATAGTAGTTTCAGCTGAATAGGTCAGATTTGTTAACATTTTAATTTACACAAATATGCATTCCAAATATGCATTCGTCTCCTTTTCCTAATGACAGGGAAATGTCAGCAGCAACCCCAAATTCACTTCTCTAATAGCTTCCTCAAGTTTTCAGGAAAAACAAACAAAACCAACAAAACAATCTGTGGTACACTAATAGGGGTGTTTAAACACAATTTTCGATTTAGATGCAATACAACTTTATGTTAATAAACCAGAAAGTTTTGCCAGTTCCAGATATAATCCTGAAAGTAGGAGAGAGAGCTGGGAATAAGCATGCCCTGTAGCTTCAGGGCAGCCCCAGGATTATGCCCAGAGCTGGTTGTTCTGCCTCGATCCAAGTGTCCCTTGCCCAGTCTTGTACTCAGCTTGGGACACTCGACACCAGATTTTCACATACACTGTGCCAGCTGTGACTTCCTGGACCCTGTGCACAGGGGAACTCACACGAAGCACATGGTTCCCCTGCAACTTTTTAAAATACTTCAGATGCAATGAGAGAAACACGAAAAAGGCAATCATTCTGCCTTATGCTTTCCCCTTAATTATTACCTGCCTCTTTTTTCAGCCGATTTGCTGAGATTAAAGCCTCTCTCCCACCAAGTTATCCCAATCTGTGTTTCTGAAATTCATATAAACCAAGGACCTTTCTCTGCCCATAAAGCCCTACATTAAAATGCTGGGCCTCACTGACGTCGGGGGGCAATAACAGTTCTTTAATTCCCATAAAATCAGCATTTTCCTGCCAGAATTCCAATTTCTCCTCCGAGTACATGGCCACCGTCCCCCCAGGTGTGTCCAGCAATCTCTCTGGCACTTGTTTCTCTGCTTCTGCTGCAAGCCTGCTGCAGGCTCCAGCACTGCCTGGGATAATCTACCTGCTTAAGATTCAGCCAACTTCCCAGCTCTAGGAATAAAAGGAGTAGGGAAAGGTCAAATCTGCCCTAGGCTGTGCTTGCAGAGTCTGCAATGTCAGGTGGGAAGGAGCAGGCGCTGGAGCTCCTCCTGCTCCCCCAGCTCTGCTTCCTGTCTTCACACCTGGAGAGCTCTCTGCTCTCCTGACCTTCTCCTTGGAAAGCTGTTTCACACAGTGTGTCCCCCCTGGGCCAGCTCGCCCTGAAACGGTGCCGAGGGCAAGCCCTGCACTGCTCCCAGCCAGCATTCCCAGCCAGCGTTCCCATCCCATCCCGAGTGTTCCGGCGGCTGCCCCGGGGCTCCACACGTGCTGCTGAGCTGCTGCCGGGGCTTTTATCTGCTCTCAGCAGCTGCCTTTGGGATTCCTCCCCAAGCTGCTCTGAAGCAAAAAAGCAGCCCCAGACCTGGGAAGGAAACAGCACAATCCCTGGCAGGGAATGTCTCCTGACTGGAGCCTGGCACAGCACTCAGCAGAGTAGGGCCAAAAGTGTGCTGCTGGCCTGAGGGGCACGGCAAAAATCTCCAAGGTGCTGGAGGCTTCACCCCTCAGAGTTTAGGTCCCAGACCCACATGTGGGGACCCCTGCTTGCTCTGTCCCTGCCATTGTCGCAGGGTAGGAAAGGAGAGAAAGAAGAACAAAGCCGGTTCCTGGTGCCTTCTCCCAGAAACGCAGCGCACTGGGCTCTCTCAAAATGAACTCTTCCACTGGATGTGTGACTTCTGGGGACTGCCTGAATATAAATATCAGAGCCTCAGACTGTGCAAGTCCTTCTGTCCATAGTCTCTGTGGTCATTGCTCCATGAACAAATGGTCGTTTCTAACATGTAATCGACTGAGCTCCCCCAGTTGCATTGAGCAGGTGACACTCCATGACCTGCACAGTCCAATGGGGAACAAAACCAGAACTGAAGTTCTGGGGTTCTCTCCCTTTACACCCATTGACCCCATCCCCTCCTTCCCACTCACTCCATCCCACCACTGACACTGCATTGATTTTTGTTTAATATATGAGGTATAAATGCTTTGTCCTCGAGCTACACCCACAACCAAAGGAAGCAGGGCTTTGAGAATCACATTATATAGTTTACACTGACAGAGTGTTTTTTTGTTAGTAAAAGTGAAATGTCTCCTGCATTTGGTAAAGCTGCACATTGTAAAATGCCAGAAAGAAGAGGCACTAAAGGCAGAACATCACACAAACCCAAAATCATTGGAAGACATTTTACTAGTTTGGAAATGGCACAAGGACACAAAATGCTGAATGCAGGATGTGTTCCTTTTTCCAGGGATAACATGCAAAGAACTAAGCAAGACAGGTCTAGAAAGGGCTATAGATGCTTGGCACTTTATTGTCCCCCAACAGAAGGGGGAAAAAATGACCATTTATTTATCCCCCTTTACCTCCTGGAGTATTTTCTACATTTTTTGAGTTTCACAAACTTATGAAAGGAAAATATCAGCTCCAGGAGTTTGAAGATTCTCTCAGGGTTTCATCGACTGATATGGATTAAGACAAAAATATCACATCAAAGCCACGATGCCCTACAGTTGCTGCAGAAGCAAAGACTGTGATCTCCATACCTCAGCTCACGCTTTTAGAGGCTTGGGATTAAAGACAGGGTTTGGGCTTTTCACGTCAGCAACCCTCAACAACACCTGGTAAGACAGTTTCAAACTCACCTCCCTGTCGAGTCCAGCAGCCACGGTGACAATGTCTCCTGTCTCGCTGTTAATAGTGAACATGTTTTGTGAGGGGCTCTGTGGGGTCTGGGTGACGATGCGGTACCTCACCATCCCGTTGGCCGTGGTGCCGTCGTCTGCGTCGTTCGCCGTCACCGTCATCACGTAGGTCCCTGGGAACAAGAGGAGAGGAATGATCGGTGTTATCTCATTGCAGAGCAGATTGTGGTCCCATTGACCTGGGGTCATGCATTTTGTTCAGAAATGCTATGGAATAGACATCCCACTTCAATCCAGCCAGCCAGGCAAGGCGAGGATTATGGAAATAGCAACACTGCTGAGACAGATGATCTGGAAGGATGCTGATTACACATAACTGGTAGACAGAGAGAAGTCATGTGAGGGTATCTATGATTAACTTCTAATTCTTTCAGTGATTGTAAGTTTTAGGGCAGCATTTTTTGTCCTGCAATTTCACAGATTCTCACAGGAGATTTTTTTTTCCATCCAATCACTGCATTCACATGCATTCAGAAGTACAGTTTAATACTGGAAAGCCCATCAGACTTCTCAGCAGTTTCAGAAGGACACTATCAACATGCCCATGCCCAGTGTAGGAAGCAACTGCCTGCTGCTTCCAGTTCTTGGAGAAACATCCACCTTTCTAGTCCCTCCTGGATTAAAAAATCCATTTCTGCAGAGCAAATACAACAGCTGCTGCCCAGCAGGACAGAAAATCAATGATTTGGTATGTGTGGCCAGTGATGTATTGAATTGTTGGTTTGTTTCTTGCTAATCATCAGTATCTTCATTTGCCTTGCAAAAAACAATCCCTACTTTCTCGATACTGTCGGGAGTGCACTGATGCACTGACAGGCTCATTAGCACTGGAGTTTGGCAGCAGGGTGTTTTGCTAAAGTGGGAAATTATCATTATGAGGGTAAAAGATGTTACTTGATTGGATGAACTCCTGCAGCTGCATGGTCCTGTGACCCCCCAGAGTTCGTAGGGCCCAGCTTTACACTTGTTATACTGGTAGGAGGGAATGAGTAGCAGGGCAGGCACACACTGCTCACGCAAGGCAATCTGCAACGGTGGATGAATCTAATGATATGAGACCTGAGAGGAGGAGTGGGAGGCAAAGAGAGACAGCGAAACCAGACATAACCTCATTTTGTGATCACCAAACCCAACAGCATCCAGGAAAAGAGGGAAGGTGCAGCTCCAACAGTGTGCATTTGGGAACTCTGAGCCAACGGATCAACTTATGAGCCTGCCATGCTGGAGAGATGCAATGTGGTCCCAGCAAGAACCTGAGCTGACATAAGATGGAGCCACACATGGCTTTACAAAGAGGGCTGAGTTTGTTCTTCTCTCTGGCTTAGATGTGAGCCACTGGCAGACCTGAGGACATGTGGCCACATCAGCATCATGCCCTGTCTCCTCTGGTACGCCCAGGTCCCCAGCCTGGTCACACTAGGAGCTACCACACTCCCAGTTCAGGAATACCAGAGAGCTGGAGAGCTTGCATCTGTTTGCAAAAGACTTTAAAAGTACCCTGTGCTCTAAATGGGCAGATCTAGAAATGGCTGCAGCATTTTGTACCTTAGCCAAGTGTCTTTAAGCCACTCAACACATAGGAAATCCCCCCAGGGACCTTTCCCAACTCTGGGAAACCAACGTTTCTCAGTATTAGCAAGAAGTTTGTATTTTTGCACTTGTGTGTGAAGTGCTTTGCTGATCTTCCATCTGCCTCAATCAGGCTCTTTTTGTTCTCGGTGGTGATACATATATTCCTGTGAGTTTTCTTAGTTCAATAAGAATTATAGATTGAAAAATAAATGAATGTGTAAAGCAAATCTTAATGATGAATACATTCCTGTTTTTCTGCAATAATCCTGATTCACATTTGTGAAATGAAAACAAACTATTCAACAGCTTTAACATTCTCCCGATCAATAAATTTCAGAAGACGGAAGAAACACTGAATTGAAACAAGGCTGTGCAAGCAACAAATTTTCTCTATTTTCTCTACAAGCATTCGTTTTTTGCTCTTTTGCAAAACCAGTTATCACTAGACAGCTGATACAAATAATGAAACCAACCCTTAGATAACTACAGGGAAAATGTACGGGAGAAATTTAAATAGGAAATACGCTGAATGAGATGTTTGATTTGGAATTTATGTTATCTTAATGCATTCAATACTGAAAATATCTCTGAACAGAATGTCAAAACCTAGGGCTAATGAAAACAGAAGCGGAAGAGGAAAACAGGATCTATTTTAGGACGTGTGCAGTCTGAGGATGTATTCCAAACAGGTGGTGTTTCATGATGCGCTTCTAGCTCAAATAACCAGCTTTGAAAGTCATTTGGACTTCCAGGTTTAGACAAGGGCGCCCCACAATTGTGGTCCCTCCTCATGTGGGATGTCTCAGACTGTACTGTAGATTCCAAAACGAACCAGCACACATGTGAGATGGTGGGTTCCCAACTCGGTAGGGGAACCTGCCGGGCTGCAACTGTGGAAGGAGGGGGTGGGGGACAGCAGCTATACCATGGATGGAGAGCACAAAAGGTCTCCTTCACTCCTTTCCTGACCTTTTGGCTTCTTTCCTGCAGTGTAGCACTGGACTGAACGTATCTGCTCTAGCAAAAAAGGATTATTTCAACAGCATTTGACCTACATCTCCATAAAGGGAGATGGGACTGGACAAATGTCTCTAAAGTCATGAACTGAGCACCACGGAGCTGTATTTCAAGAGGCAATCTGCTCCCTATCTCCTATCTTTAATTTCGATTATGAAACCCAGCCACAGAGAAAATAAAGAGAGGAACTTGGCATTAATTACTATCCTGTAACTTAATAAAATGCCCTCTGCAAAGGGCCCTGTGTGGCTGCAGCACTTTGCAGCACATGATGGAGTTGCAGCAGCCGCTTCCTATCTGGCTCTCCCTGGGGCTGCCTGTCTGACCACAGTCTGCTGTAAACTGGCTGCAAATTGCTTCTCCCTCTCCACAGTCTGGACAGTGGCTGGTATCTCCTCTCCCTTTCCTGTGTACACACTTTTCCCACCCGGCAGTGTTGACTGACAGCATCCCCTGTTCCCCGTGCTGAGGGCACCATCCCTAGGGACAGCTCCCGAGGGATCAGCTGGGGTAACCTACACCACTGTCTATGTTCCACTGGTTTGCTTTGCATTTAGCCTGTCTTTAAGAAAGATGTATCCTCCAGATACCTACGTGCTGCAGTGAATGACACAAACATAGATCTGTGCACAAGAGTATTCAGCAGAACGATGTGGATATACACAGATAAAGTGTCTAACATCCTCTGGGTGCTGTATAAACTCCTGCACTATACTCAGATGGTTGGTGATGATTTACCTGCAATAAAAGTAAATAATGTCATGCTTCGATGTCCTTTGCATGGAGATACATCTTCATGTAGTTTATATTAAAATAAAGGCAATATATCCCCATATCCAGCCCCTCATACCACACAGTTTTGGCAAATATACAGTGGCAGAGAGAACAGCTCTAATGCACTCAAGGATTGAAGCTGGTATTGTTTGGGTTTAAGTGAGGAAGCACTGATTACCCAATCTGGCCCATGGGTTGTGTGTGTTTTGTGGAAATCAATGTATTAACCACACCATATTTACAGCCCTATATCCTACCCAAACAGAGATAGTAGTTTGTAGTAGCAGTTACTACAGACCAGAAACACTGAGCAAACTCCTCCAAGTCACACTCAGGACCCCCAAACTGGACTGTGCCAATTCTGCATCAGACCTGCTGGTGGTGATGAAGCTACAAGAGTAGGTTAAACGAGTGTAAACAGGACAAGAGGGACTTTAGGCTTTCAGTGTCTGAGAAAAGCATCACTTTTATTTTTTCTGCTCTTCAGGGCTTGCTCTCAAGCACACCAACAATATTAAACGAATGCGTGAAGTGCCAAATTCAGAAATTTGCCCCAGCCTGTGCAGTGTATCACAGGATGAATACCCTGTGCAGATATAACAGACATATATCTGATATAACCGCATTAAACTACACACCTTGCCTAACTCAGGTATGTAACCTGCCGAAAGAAAACCATTTCTCATCAAATAAGGCACATGGTATGTTAAATAAAATACCAAACCTAGTACATCATGTCAATATTAAATCAAATTTGCTGCATGTTGAACAGCTCTTCCGAGCAGCAGATTGAATTACCATGCACAGCTAGTGATGACAAGATTACTGTGCATTAGCCTTCATTAACTAATGTGCAGAGTCCATATATCACCTGAGTTAAAATTAATGGATGGCATGACGAAGGAGATCTATCAATAAAAGGCAAGACCTCCAGAATCTGTAACTTCCCAATGCATTCCCTTTGATTCTCCCAGAGACCATAACCTCCCAGATGTTATTTTGTCAAATGAGATGGTTTTGTTTCTAACCATGGATGAGACATGTGAGAGAAATGCTTGAAAGCAACCCTTATGGAAAATATTCCCATTGGATTAATTAAGGTTTCCACAGGATAGGCAAAAAAATGCCTTACAGAAGCTGGGAGGATGGAAGCAAAGGGAGATAATTTATATCTGTATATTCAGTTTTGTTTGTCAATTTTAAAATGAATTGCATCTCCTTGAAAAGAATACAAAGAGATTTTGCTAGGTTCACCATATCTCATTCCATCTGTACACGTTAAGGAAAAAGAAAAGCAAAACAAGAGAGATAGCTGCCCTGAGCATGTGTAAGCAGATAAGCACAGTCATAAACAAATGTCCCCCCCCCCAAATCACTGTGGAATCTGAGAATCAGCTCAGTTCTTTGTAGCTCAGACAATCTCAAAGCATCCTGAGGGCTGCTAATTCCCCTCACGTTGTCTGCAATCTCTGCTCTCCCATCTATGCAACCTCCTTTCTCCATAAAGATGGAGCTTTCAAGAGTTTAAGGCACACAAACAATATTTTGGCGCAGTTGTGCTCCCAAAGTCTTTGTTACAATTGTTTTATAATTACCATTTTTCTAAGCTGGTTTGATATCCATTAGTTAGATTTAATGCATGTTAAAATAAAGAGCTAATGGGCACTTTTCAGGAAGCCAACAAAAAAGAAAAATAAAAACTCCTTTCATTTTGCCCTTTATCCCACATGTCACTGCAAAAACACATATTCCTCTCTGTCTTCTCCTATGATATAAACAGAAAACGCTAAAACTTCACCCAGTTTTTACTGATAATGCTTTTTCTCTATCCAGCTTTATCTCACAGTTTATGTTTTTAAATGGCTGGTAAATGGCTGCAGAATCATTAAAGGTTGGTTAACCTTCTCAGTCTAATTTTGACCTACAAGATACTTAATTTAATCATTCCCCATAGAAAAGGACGGAATCATTATGTGCAGACATGTGGTGATGGCCATATTACATTAGATCTTCATTAACCCAAGTTAATAATGGCTTTGTACTAATGGAAACTTCCCCTTACTCCTCATTTTTTCCCCCCAAATTGGAAAGCTCACTTAGTGAATCCTCTGCATCTGATGCTAGATAGAGAAGACAATAAGAGTTGTTGTGGGAAGATTAAATACTGAAGAACAGTGCAAAATTTACAACATTTCCTAAACCCAGTATTTTCCACTCAGAATAGTTTCCTGATATTAGTTTCCTTCTCCACAGAGGATGGGAATCTCATGCTTCTAACTCATGGCAGGCACGCTTCAGCCTTTAGGTGATTTCACTCATTGCAAGGAGGTCTTGGGGACAGAAGGACACACTAGAAAAGTAAAGGCATCAAAACCAAGTTCCAGTGACAAGTATAATGGGATCCTGAAACTTGCTGTAGTGTTAAAGACTAAAGCATTTCATCTAACAAACCTGCACCCTCAAGTCAAAAAATTTAATGTATTCAATGGGTGATGTGAAACAATTTCACACACTCATTGTTAAGGGTTTCAAATGAAATTGGGTAGCTGACCCAGCAATGGTGCTGAGTGGAGTCACAGAGGTGAACAGGAACATGAACAAGACATCAAGATGACAGAAGTGAGTGCGAGTACTGCAGATGTAATAAATTGCAAATGTACTTAAATTAAACTGCATCTCACATGCTCTGGATAAAAAACTAAATAGAAGCAGCACTTCCCTTCCGAATGATATTCCTTCCATCATAACTGATAGCTACTGTCATTCTCTTCAACGTAATTTTTGTAATCATTGGCAAATTTTGACCTTTCAAGCAGCTAACCTAATTCATAACGGATGTCACTTCCTAATTAGCAGAGACATTGGATTCTCAGCTTCAGACAGGGCAAGAGCCAACCTAATGAGAATAAAGAGAGCAAGCAGGTCTGGAGAGACAACAGAGAGAGATGAAGACACTGCTGTCGCCCAGAACGGAAATAAGACCTCCTTACTGTTAAAAATGGAATAAATACCTCCGGAGAGCCAACGAGCAGATGCACTGACTGCAGCACACACATGGCCCTTGCCAGATCTGAAGATCACTCCCCTCCAGCAGCCTGCAGCCTACTGAGACCCACTTACCCAAGAGAAATCCCACCAGTCAAACATCAGGATGGGCAAAAGCGCATCCAGCCTCTGAGCAAATGGTTCTGGCTGCATAAATTCATGAGGTGCAGCTCGGCTGAGTTCCTGCACATGAATCCTCTCGATTTCCAGGGCTAATTCAAGGAAGGGGGAAAGCATGACTACTTAGGACAAATATCCTGAACATTCCCACTGAATTGTGTGAACAGCACAGCCAGGTTTCATGCTGAACTGAAGGCACGTGTGACTCCAGACAAAATGCAGTCCCAGCTGCACAGAACCTGACACTGAACACATCCTCCACAAGGCTTCAATCCAATCCCTGAATTTTGACACTGTAAGGTAATACAATAGAATATAAAGTGGTGTAATATAATATAAACATTATTATGTATATCATACTATGCTATTTGTAGTTAAAAGGAGGCAGAGAATAGACTATCACAGTGTTCAGTTGTAACTCCCTCCTAGAGTGGTCTCAGACCATGATTTCCCTATTTTTTTCCTTTCCATCAACTTGGCCATGTTTTTTTTTAGAGGGAAAACCCACAAGTCTGGGGATTTGCATTTTTTTCTCACACTCCTATAATTCACCTCCTTTCTCTTGGGACTGGATGCTTCTGAAAAGGAAATTAAGAGCACAGATTTCATAACCAGTCACCTCGAAAGAAAATGGAAAGCACTACCATGTGAGTCTGCAGAAAAACAATTTCTTATCTTAAAATTGTGCTCTGCTGAGCGAAAGAACTTGAAAAAGAATATTATAATTTGTGTGTAATGTGTGAGAGAATGGAATCAGGTTGGACAAAGCCACTTTTAATAGCATATAAAGTGCAAGAGTAAGATCAGCACCTGCCCAGAGTGCAGAAGATGGCACTGCCATCGATGAATACATTCAATCTTGGGATGGATCCAGAAGTAATGCATCTAACCTGTGAAGAGCTCTGGGATGAATGGAAAAATCTGTTGAGTCCTACTCTGGCCCTCTGGAATATTTTACCTGTGCATGATCGCTCTGACACATTCAGCATTTGCATTATTTTAGCTTTTAGTGCTAAAAACCAGAACGTGTGGCAGCCCCATTTATGAACCTCCAGGTCCAAGGTGCTCTCTTGAACTAGGACCTTCCTAAATGAAGAGTCTAAAATTAACTTCCCTCCAAGCTGGAAAAAACATATTGAATATTTTGACTATGAGCAGCACTATGGCATTTTTGGAATGGGTTGCAGTGGCAGGAAGAGGGATTCACTCCGTGTCCTATTAATTTTTAAAAATGAAACATCTTCTCTTCAGATCTCAGGCCCTGCCACCCAGCAACAACTGCTCTGTTCCTTCACTGAACAAACAACCTGCAGCACACCCGGCATCTCTTTGTGAATTACACTGTCAGGTTGGAGAAGAGGAACAAGCCAGAACTGCAGAATCCAAATTCTCCCCATGAATATATATACGAATGCAACTATATGCCTTAAAAGATTAACTTCACAAACCTTAAATTGCAGTTTAATTTGAAAACTAATTCAGCCTCATAATTGGCTTTCTGTTCAAATCACTGAGGCTAAAGATTTAAATTCTTAATATTCAGATGACTTTCGAGTTTCTGGCCCCATCTGTGCATTAGTCCATGGTGTTAATCTCTGAGGGAATCTCTGCTGGCATAGAAATAAAATAAACAAACTGGGACACCAGTAGAATAATCAGCTTTTAAAATCCTTAGGTTTTTTTATATACTGCTTATTTTTCATGAGATTTCTTTAACTCAATTTGCCACATATAGATTTGGCTCCCAGCTATTTCATTTTTCACGTGGCATGCTATCAACAATTATTCTATCAGAGTTCCATGGACTCAGGAGGACATGGAGAAATTTTAAATTACAACATTTAACATTTCTCAGGTAAGAAATACTAATATTCCTTTATTTTGGAGGACTCTCTATACCCAGCACTCTTTCACACCACTCCCAAGGAAGGTGGTAGGAATTAACTATCCTACAGAACTCCAGGAGAATGAAGGGGCTGGAGTTTAAAAGAAGTCACTTGGACTTGTGCTGTTGACTTGAAAGGGACCAAGATGTATTCAGAGAGTTAGTGAAGTGGAAAGGATGAATGGGAATGGAAAAGGCCAGTCTGACAAGAACAAATTGTTTTGGAGAGATGAGTTAATTTTTGACAATCTTTCTGTTAAAACAAAATAGATACAACCCAGAGCAAAGCACTCAAGCCGCTGCAGAGCATTTCACATTGACCTTTTCAGAACTGAACGCTTCAGTTAAGTAAGACATCCACATCCTTCCGTGAGGAAGGGTTTGCGGTGGTTGTAGCAAAACTAAGCTTCTGCAGAGATGGAAATAATCTTTCTCCATCACACTGTTGTTTTGTGATTAAATTCCCTTTCTTCTTTTATATTTAAGCATTTTCATGCTATCTTATTGAGCAATTTTTTTCCAGAGACGGTAGAGTTTCTCCTGAAAGAGGCCTCCCCAAGGACATCGCTGGGATCCCGCACTGGCCGGCAGTACAAGTTCAGGGGCTGTGCTCACAGCAGGCAGCAACTGGTGCTGTACAGGGTGGAATATCCCACTCCAAGCCCCAGGTCCTTCCTGCTGTAAGGAGCTGGTGTGATGCAGCTTGGAAATGTAGGCTTGGAAAAGGCAGCAGAATCCTCGCAGGGCAGGGAGCACTGGGCAGCCGAGCTCTGCAACCTGTCCCGCTTTGTCAGTGCTTGAAAGGCAACGCGCAGCTCTGGGAGAGCTCTGCTGATTAAGGCTGCCAGAGGGAGCAGGGGAATTTCAGCTCCAGCTTGCAGCTGCATTTTTAAAACTTGGCTGTGTTCTTCACATAGAGGCAAAGTTCAAAGAGGCAGAACATTATTCAACATGAGTAAAACATGGTCTTTTAAGATACACTTTCAAACAGTGGCGCGTTAAATCAAAACAACTCGTGAAGGGGGAGAGTGAGGAAGAAAGATGGTGCTGTGGAAAAGGAAATCCTGCATCACTACTCCTGTTCTGCATTTTTGGAAGGGCCTGCATTTACACATTTCAATTGCCCAGCTACTTGACCTGAGGCTAGATAAGCTAGAAATGCATTAAACTGTTTTTCCAGAGAGTATCAGAAAAGGAAAGATGCAATTCAGTTTAAGAGCCAGCACATCTGAGGGTGTCCAGGGGGCCAGTTCTCACTACAGAGAACTTCACCAAGAGTGAGCTCCTAATTTCAAGAACACTATGCTACGGCTCAAGACAGCATTTCAATTAAGTTATTATAATCTTAACCAGCAACAACAACCTATTATAATTAATAATACTTGATGATTTCTTTTCTATTCCCGTCAAGGGTTGCTTCAAGGTGACTCACAGAGAGCACGCTCCTCAGGAACCCAGGCTGAGTGCTCTGCAGGCTGGGAAGCCCCTTCACTTAAACCCCATCAGACTGTCTAAAGAGTCTCTTCACATTGCTGCCAATTTTTCCAGCTCCTGGACAATTCTGTACATCTGTATTCCAGGCTAAAGCAAACGTGCTTCTGTGGGAGGCTGAGTGCCCAGCAGTGTCACACCGTGCCGCAGGCTGGAGCCTCCTTCTGCATTCCTGTTTCCTTGGTTCACTCTACCCTCCTCTGGCTTGTTCACTGTTGAGTCAGTAGGTCACATCTTATTTGGCCACCCTCCATGCCCCGCCCTGGCCTGGCACAAACTGCAGCTCCCTGCCAGGCTCAGAGATGAGGCCCCGCACTCTGTTCCAGGTCACCACATCCCAGCCCCAAGCGGGGACCAGGCTGCGCTTGGTGGCACAGGATCCTGCGGAGGGACAGCCCTGCCTGCTGTGCACACACAGCCCTGCCTTTGCTCCACCCTGGACCCCAGGAGTGCTGGGACAGCACCACAGGGTCCTTTCGTGCTCACGGGAACGGGATCTGCTCAATTGATCCTGCTGAAGCCTTACCCAGGGCTTTCCCCACCGCTCAAGGTCATGGTGCCCTGCTCAGCCTCTTCTCAACAGCACATTTTTGATGGTCTTGCTCTGCAAAATTTCCATTGGTAGAGCTCGAGCTCCATATGTCCTTTTTTATCTGGGTTTTTTTTTTATTAAATCTGGGCAAGATTCCGACTGACTTCAAACAGCCATTGGCTGCTCATTCTAGCTGCCCTCAGAGTCAGCTTTATTTGGGATACTCTAATATTTTTCTCATTAGAGGTGTGCAAAATTATTAAGAACATTGCAGATACTGTCATAATCAAGTAATCCTGCATTTTTAATCACAGCCATTATAAATGGGCATATGGAAGATGTGAGAAATAACAATTGCACAGGATATCCAGGGAAGCATTTTCAGTCCTCAGGCATAGTTCAGCAGCACCAAGCAGAGAAAAATGAATGCTGAACTCCTGTAACATATAACAAGATTTTTTAGTTTGCTTGAAGCATGGATATTCACACATATGCAGATATTTTTATAGATGCATATACATATCTAACTTACTGTTGAATCAGTACTGAACACATTTTGCTGTTACCTCAAAGAATATGCAGTGTCTTTCATTTGTCAACCGCTGCCAGAAATAATCATGAATTCCGGTCACATATTTCTCCTCTTGCAATGGCTGGTGTGGTACCTCCTTAGTTGTTATAATATTCTGAGGCATCTTGAATTATAAAAAAGTTCCTAAATCTTTGCAAGATCTACCCTTAGCTAAATACACGCTTGTCTCTGCACAAAAGAGGGACACACAACTCTGAAGCAAAGGAGGAGTATGCAGATATTCCCTTTAACTCCATGACCTCTCTATCACTTTCTCAAAGGCACAAGATCATGTTTCTTGCCAAGCACACGGAATGAGGGCCTCCGATACCCAAATTCCTAGGAGGCTCTACAAAAGCAAGGAAGAGAAATTCAATACTAAAATAAACCTTTAAAAGAATACCGATTAAACAGGAAAGAGAGAAAAAAACCCCCCGACAAACACATCAAAGACAAATGTAATTGCTTTTGAATAAAAACAGATTGCTTTCTACCTTCCTGCCTTAAAGGCAAGCACTCCAGCCTGGGATAGAGAATACCAAAAATCACTGCTAGAAGCAGAGGCACGAGTATTTTATAGGCAAAATTATCCTTTTCTGATTTAATAGCTCAAAGGCTTATCTGGATTTCAGACAAGAAGAGGATGCAATTTGCTCCTTCTTTGACAGATGAACAGAGCTAGTTAAAACATTTGGGAACACTTTGAATATTGATCTGTCCTCGAATAAGATGTAAGAAATTTGATTTGCTATGGAAATGTTGTATCAATCTTCAAACCTTGATATGCCCCAAAGTGGCCTTCAAATGAAAGCTGGAAAAAAAATCCGGGAAGATGCCATTAGAGCCGTCAGCTCAGGGACTTCTCACGTTCCCTCCTCCAAACAGGACCGGGATCAGGACTTTGAAGCTGGGACATCACCACCAAAAGGAATCAGGAAGGGAGCTGTACCTATTCTTTGCTCAGGAATAATGTCACGTTCTCTCCCCACCACGTGTCCCCCACAGCTGCCCATCCCTCACAGTGCTGGAAGACAATCAATCACGACTGTGAATCACCTTGTTAAAAACAGTGCCCACCGGAGACTTCCCTGTCACACCTCTGGCAGCAGAGCTGCCGTGATAAATGTTTACTGACACAAACCAAAGTCACGGGGTATTTCACCCCTCAGCTGGCAAACAACTGAGGAGAGAATCAAGGAAAAAATCTCCCTCTGATTTCAGACTTCCAATTGTACTGGTGATACGGAACAGTTTATGTTCAAAGAATGGAAAGACTCATTTTAGTTACGCTCAGCAGTGAGCTAAACCAACCCTGCTCCCATATTGGAAACTGCAGAGTTACATCACACTTAAATAACAAATCAACAATAGAGTTAGAAACAGACTATTAAAGACCTTTACAGCTCTGTTTTTTCCAAGCATATAAATGTGCTCATGTAAAAGTCATCACTTTTCCCTATACTGCTTACATCCTCACTCATTTTTCACCCACAAATTTTCTGAAATTCTACCTCAGGTTTTTCCCCATTTTACCCTCTGTTAGAAAAGTCTGTGGGACAGAGGATGAGTCTGCGATTTCAGTGGGAATACTCCCGCTTCTGCAGGTTTGCATCAGGACCCAAGTAACAAAGTGTTTTCTTGAGACAGAGCCTTTGGAGTCTGACTGGATGCCAGATATTGAGTTGGCAAATGACTGAATTAAATATCAAGGAGGAGGATATTGAGCATTTGAGACACAGGGTCAGTGAAAGGCCACTGCCAGACTGGCTTTCAGTGCTCTGTAATTAGCATAACAGCCCTGTATGTGTGCAATGAGTGTATGAGAATGGCGCTACAGAGCATTACTCTGCAAAACTGCTGCTTTTACAAATTTCACAGCCAGGAAGGGACCACCAGGATCCAGGTTCCCTCCAGCCCAAGTCTGCACTTTCTCTTCATCCAGAAAAAGAGACACCAGATTGTTCTCACCTCCATCAGTCTTCCAGTAAGAGCAGCAAGAGCAAACCTCTCCCTCATCCCCTGTGTTCCCAGCAGAGGCCAAGCCACCACACCAGATGAATGGCTGAAAACCTGTGAAACTTGGGGACTTTTTTTCAACTGTACCTGGTTTGGAGCCTTCATCAACAGATCCATTATAGACTTGGTTGATGAACTCTGGCCTGTTGTCATTCATATCAATCACATAGATGTAAAGGTCAATAGGATTCTCCACCTTGTTTCCATTCATATCCACCGCATGAGCCCGGAGCTGGGAATAAGCACAATGAAAGCACAATATCAGCAACTGGATTTGTTGCAGAATGAGAGACTGTTTTGCAAGGATTGACTTTACATCACAAATACTTTCTCAAAATTGAATGGAGCCAGTATCTGGCTCAGTTCCAGGAGAAAGCTCTGACATGGTTTCCGTCTACACTCCACTCACAGACAGTTTTTCAGAGCTTAATATAATAACAAAATAATGTTTTAAAACAGTGATTGTCAGTGGAAACACTTTAACTGTGGTGTAGTGATACTATCTCCTTCACAGCTCACAGACCACTCTATTTTAATTTTTAAGACATATTGAACCTTGTCTGACGATCTGAAAAGCAAATTTTTGCTTAGTTCCAAATAAAGTGAGGAAATGTTTTTGAGTGAGAAGTTTCTTATGAGAACCTGCAGCCTTTCACACCCATACTAAGAGGGATTTATAAGTGAAGAGATTTCAGGATGACATTAGCAATGTTTATTCTTTGTTTAATCATGGTCTCCAGGAACAGCAACAGCTACCAACCCCATTGCTCTGCACACTAAAAGACATTTAAAAAGTCCCTTTTCTTCAAATAATGGGAGCCCCCATGGCACTAAGAATGAAATTTCTTTAGGCTTGAATAAAATATCCAGTGCTGAGGCATTTCAATAACCAGAGCCACAGGGCTAAGCCCTCAGTTAAACTGGAACTGCAGCTTCATCTTATTAGCAATAACCATCAGTAATAATGCCCAGAAACAAGAGCATCTGTTTTCCGAACAAAAGAGACAGATACAGCATGTCAAAATGAGTAATTAATAAAACAAAGCAATCAACAATAGTCTGGAACAATCAGTAACCAGGTGAAAAAAATGGATAGCTTTCTCATTAAAGGGAACAGATGGCTACTCTAAATGGTGTGTGGCTGAACGTGCTGCCGATGTCGGCTCCAGGAGAACTCCCGACAGCGAGGGAAGAGCTGCACCGCCCTTGAGCACGGCTGCCAGCGGGGAGGCATTGGCTGGTTGGGAGTGCTGCAGATTTTGGCCATCATCCCTCTTCATTTCAGCCCCTGTGAGCACTGCTGAACCTCCACCCTGCCACGGGAGCCGGGGACAGCACTCAGGATGGCCGTGTGACATCCCATGGGGCTGCTGGGTGGAGGAACCAAGGCTTCAGAGGACGTCAGAATCACACAATGGGCTGGGCTGGAAAGGACATTAAAGCTCATCTAGTTCCACCCCTCTGTCACATGCAGGGACTCTAGAGCAGGTTGCTCCAAGCTCCATCCAACCTGTCCTTGAACACTTGCAGGGATGGGGCAGCCACAGCTTCCCTGGGTAGCTTGTTTGTGCCAGGGCTGGCTGGGAGAGCGGGGTTGAAGGACAGGGAACACACCTTCTGGTGCCATCCAGAGATGGAGGCCTCTGGTCGCTCCTAGCAGTTCCCTACACCATTGGGCTGCTGCTGGGAGTCAGAGCTGACATGCCAGGGAGGTCTCCAGCTCCTCTGATGCATGACAAATAAATGTGCTAATTGCATTAGCACTGGTTCCTGTCTTTCACTCTTGCTGTGCTGGTGATTGATGCAACTTTCCCCTTCATGTATGGTGCTCAGAAGTCCAGAGCTTAACAAAAATAACTGCACACCATTAAGATAGGCTGGATTAACAATTAATCAAGCAAAGAGAACAAACTGCCATGTGAAATGAGCTGGGAGAAAAACATTTTTTTTTTAAAAGGAAGTTAAGCAGCACGTTTTCTTTAAAGCCTGAAGAAGTCCAGCTTTGCTTTCAATATAGGATGTACCATTTGTATTTCATGACTTGCAATGCTCTTAATATCTGCATTTCTTTCCTGCATAGGAACTGCCTTGGCTCCCACCTGTTGAGCTATCCTTCATCATGTCAGATGGAGCAATTCAATAACTTTACAGTCAGAGGTCAGACTGTCTTTGAAAAAAAGTAATTCGGAGCTAAAATTAAAGTTATTATCTTCAAACTGAGGCAGCATTGGGCTCTCTCTTACAGCATTTCCAGCAGCGGAAATGGTTCCATTCAGAGATAAAGCAGAGAGCAAAGCTGGTATCTCCCCCCTCAGATCTGACTCTCCCCCTGCAAATTTTTAATTACATTTGATAGCTTTTGTTTGAAATCTCCAGGAGTAAGGGATTTCTCAGCAATGCACATCTATCTGCTTGTTGCACTCACTGAGCACATGTACCCATCAGCGCGTTACTGCCTGCACTCAAGGCAAAAACAATTCAACAAGCAAGACTGCAGGAATCTCATCAAACCTGTGGTGACATGCTCAAATGTCACCCCTGTCCTGAGCCCAACACCAACACTAGGCTGAGCTATGGGAGGCAGGGCAGTGCTGGGCACACTGGTGTGGTCACTGGTGTCCTGACTCACAGCATCTGGGGTTCCAGGAGGATGGCATCCTCTCTCCTGGCTCCTTTTTTTGGCCTGGCTTCAGTGAACATTTCTACTTTTTTCCTTTAGTGCTCGTTTGCATTTATGTGAACAACTCTCATGTGCCAACCCCTCCATATCTTCCACAACACGTTGCTTCTCTGTGGTCAGTGCCAGCCATGGCTGAGGGAGAAGGGAGTCCGGAGCCAGAGGGTTGAATTTCAACTCAGCTCAATGGCAGCTCTTGTTAAAAAACATTCCTTGTTAAGAGACAATTCCTCATTAGAGACCATCCTCAGCAGAGAGAGCCAAGGAAGGAGGAACTCCAGGGGGGCAATCTGTCTGCTGGGAAGCTAGCTGGGTCTCTAAGGCAGATCTATACTACATTTCCCTTCCTTAATTCATCTTCTCCCTTGTTCTCTTGTCCTACTTTTGGTATTCATGAAGCATTCTCAAGCTGGACAACACACTTTGTTCTGGAGTCATTCTTCAGTTGCTGAGATGGGGCTCATTTCTGCAAGGCACAGTCTGAGTCCATGTGGTGCTCCGTGGCTCAGACTGCCATCTGTGCCCACCTGTGACCAAGCCACCTCTGCCACCCCTATTTTGGTGGTAGAGTGATGGAGGGGATGAAAAGCAGATGCATGGGAGTGCTGTGTAACACTGGGTAAGAAACAAAAGGTGATGGTTGAGCTCTGTCAGACACACACATCATTTTGAGCTGGAAAACACATCAGTGAAAGGTCAGTGAGCATCACCTGGGCCGCAGGACGCATGCCAGACATGGGGCACGCACAAGGATTCAAATGGGAGCTGGTGGGTGGCTGAAGAGACAGTTAAGAAACATTTATAAAGTTATTTTGAAATATTTACATTTTCCCCAAGAGGGAGAACATGACAGGAGTGAAGAAGGAATAAAATCAAATGAAATACCTTGCAAAGGATTCTGAAAAATTAATACATGTAGCCAACTAATCTCTAGCTGATGCATCACTCTGCTGTACCAGCCAAGGAGCTGGCTTGATATTCTTTAACAAATATTGCTTAAAAGTATGACAATTATTGCTATCATATTCAGCAGCAGCTACCACAGGTCTCTGAGGTTTTCCTACTGACAGTTTCCAGTGTAAATGTAGCTGTTGGCATACAAATGATTTGGTATCATGATTATTGATTACACTGGAGGCTGGTGGTATCTGAAGGTAGTTAGTCAAAGTCAACACAGTGAATTGTGTTAAATATGAATATTACTTAGGCACTAATACTACTAATACAAATATACATTATCAATCAGTGACAGAGCCTTTAAGCAATAAGCATACAATGTCATGCCTAATTTGTGTGCTCTTAATTGTGATTAAAAGTTCAATTTAGAACATTGTGCCACAAATGGCTGGCATTACTCAACATGGTTCAAAATACTGGAATTAGCTCTTGCATCCCTTAATTTGTAGTAAAATTGTTTTGTTCCTTTGCATTTAAAACAACTCTTTGTCAGTCTATAACCCACCTGCTCTGCTCCAGCCATTTCTGAGGGAGTATTCCATCAGCCTGATGCTGACAGTGCACACATATGTCTGTAACTGGATTAGAACTTGCTTCAAAGTTTCCCTATAATGCGTATTACTTGAGTATCATAAGCAATGATTACTTACTGACATATTTATGCCGATGTCTTTTGAAAACAGAGCTGGAAAAACATCTTGGAAAACTAATGTATCAATTTTCTATCCTTTGTACTTGCCAGGCCTAACTGCAGCTTAATATGAAACCGGTGTCTGGATCAGAAAAGACATTCAGAGCCACTAATTCTGTCAGCAGCACAAACGGGACTTGGGGAGCGCAGTTAAATAAGGCCAAGAGAACCCATGCATATTAAATGTCACTACCTGCTGAAACTTATTTGGCATGCAGTGAACATTTTAAGGGCTGACTGCAAGGGAAGATGCAGCACACACCTGCTGCAGTGAGATGGCAGAGAGATGTGGGGAATGTGCCCCATGGCTGTGTGTCCATCCCATGGCTGTGTGTCCATCCCATGGCTGTGTGTCCTTTGGCTGCGTGTCCCATGGCACTAATGATGCTGGGGTGGCTCCAGGGCATCACTCAATGCCCCCTGTGCAGCTCCACACCACAACATGGTGTTGGTTAAGTGGTTGCAGAGCCCGTTTCGCTTTTCTCTGCTCGTATTTTCAGCTGACTCTGCGTCTGGGATGCCTGCAAGGTCCCTGGAGAGTTTGTGCTCTGGTTTGGAGTGCAGACAAAAACAGGTGAGGCCAAAATGCAGCTGAACTTGCGATCACTGGGAGTGCCAGCACACACAGCACCTGGGCAGGGGCTGTGAGTCCCAGAGGTGCATACATCTCTGCATACCTCAAGCTTGGAATGATCCTCCCTAAAAGTTCACGAATGATCACAAAAACAGGGGAAATTCTGCTGCAGAACTCCTGATCTAATTAGAAAAAATCTGTTTCACCTTAGGGAGCAAGGCAGGTTTCATCAGCAGAATGGCTTGCTGAATGCAGGGAGAGTTAAAACACTAGTATTTTAAAAATGGTAGTCCTGAAGCAATACAGATAATTATGCATAAGAAAATATGTGTTGAAAATGTGGGAGTTAATGAAACAGAACTCTTGATATGTAGCCTCACAAACACTTGCAAATTATTGTTCTTTCTTTTATAATTAGTTTTTAGATTACCTGGGAACAAAAGCAGCAAGGACAACACTCGACAGTGACAGAGATGCTTAAAAGATTTGGTTCTGTTTGGGCTTGCAGAAAACCTGAAGCTGCATAGGAGCAGCAAGGCTGCATCAGACACAGAGCCCATGTCCTGCTGGGTCAGAGGGACCAGGGGTGCCTTGCAGCTCCACTGACATTCTCTACCCCAGCTGAAGAGCAAAGGTACTAATTCAAGCTAAAGGAAACTACAGCAGATGTCAAACCAGTTTAAAGGCAGCCAAGCTCTCCAGTTCAGATCCAAGCCTACACCTCAGTCACTGCTCTTCCAGCACTCACTTCAAACCTGGCTCCATGTTGCCTTTCCTATTGGTTAGGGACTGGGCTCTATGAAGTGGCATAAATTCATTGACTTCTTCAAACCTTCCACCAGCCAAGACTTTGGACTTTATCTTCTGTCTGGAAACTGGCGAATTTTTTTCCAGTTTCCATCATCGTTCATTCCTACTGTAAGCTTTTGCTCCACTGTTTGGGTCATTGCTTTGTGCATGGTGTACTTATAAATGCTTTGTAAAGGGTTAGTAAATGAACAACTGATGGCTCAAGAAACCATCAATCCATTGCTACTGAGGCTGAAAGATCTAAAGGTCATTTACAGCCACAACTTAAAATGTTCTCCATCACCTTCTACTGTTCTGCTAACAAAGATTTTTCTATCATTCAGTATTACTGTCTCTAAGGTCTCATAACATACTTATCAGTTATTCTCTCTGTAAAATACATCTTCCTGTAACCTTCAGAGTACGAATATGCTTATTTACATATGGATGCCACTAGTTCAAGCTTTCTGTGAGGAACAGAAAGGGCTAGAAATCCTGTGGTATGTATAAGGCAGACTCATCCCGTCACCTTTGACAAGACAAGAATTCAATTTACTGAATTCACCGTGACTGGTAGGTTCAGTTCATTTTTAAGGGGCACAGGGTTTGTTATGATGGAGGACAAAATCTGTTTCATCTCATGTTTTTGACTGAGAGTGTCTGATCGCAGACATCACAGCGGCTCCATCAAAAGTCTTAACTTTTTTATTATTGACTAGACTGTTATAATAACCTGGCACAGCTGAAACAATATCAACAACGCTGAGATGACACATACTTTATCTCAAATATTTCCTCTCCAAAACAACCTCTCTTCATATTTTCCTAGGCACGACAAACAAAATAATTGTTCTTGTTCACAGAGGATAAAATAATTTTTCTTCAGATCTCCTTCTACCCAGGGGAAATCTCTTTTTCCACCCAACTAAAGAGGTAATCTATTTTCTTTATCCTTCCACCCCAGCCCAGAAGCTGTGTCAACATGGTTAACTGGATACCTGATAAAGCTGACAGAATGTGCATCTCCGACGGCGCAGTTCGGGATGAGGTGTCAGTGGAAGTGACCCGTGTGCTCCGCTGACATTGGAGCATCCCTGTGAAGGGCTATTACCACGCCAGGAGATGGGGCTAAGGCTGATAGCAATCCATGAAACAACCTTTCACAACCACTCCAGGAGACAACTAAAGTGCAGATGCAGAAAATGTTTGAAATTTTGCCGGGCTATCATGCAAGGGGCAACCGAGTTTTTTAGCAGCTTGTGGGACTGGATCTGCTGTGCAATTACATTGGGCAATAAAGAGGCTGGGATTTATATCAAAACCTAGCAACCAATTACACTGTGAGCATTCTGAAGGTAGAGCACTTTATGAACTAGGATAGCACGAGGCACCATCACTTTTGAGTGTAATTAATCTTAATTAATTCCCTGATATTTAATATTAGCCTATATGCGTATTTAAAAACCTATCTGACACACCCCCATCATACTGCCTGAACATCTCCTGGTGAATTAAAGTGAAAAATGACTATAGCAATTACTGCATGTTTAGATGCAGTAATGATTCTTAAATTAGTAATTTCCCAAGACATGCTAATGTAGTGACTGGCTTCTCATGGTTTTGGGTGGTTCAGTCTACCCATAAATTTGCATGGATTTAACAAGCAGTGTGAAGTTCCACCATTTTAAACAAATGACTCTAACTTTGTGTCTGAAAAAGACATCAGTTTATCTCCACTTTTATAGAATCACAGAATTGTTTGGGTTGGAAAGGCCCTCTCAGATCAAGTCCAACTGTTCCTCCAGCACTACCAAGCCCATCACTCAACCATGTCCCCAAGTGCCACATCTACATGGCTTTTAACTCTCTCCAGGGATGGTGACTTCACCACTTCCCTGGGCAGCCTGTGCCAGGGCTGGATAACCCTTTTGGTGATGAAACTTTTCCTGATCTCCAACCTAAACCTCTCCTGGCACAACTTGAGGCCATTTCCTCTTGTTCTGTCACTTCTTACCTGACAGAAGAGACCAACCCCTAGGTGGCTACAACCTCCTTCCAGGTAGTCACAGAGAGTCATGAGGTCTCCCCTGAGCCTCCTTTTCTCCAGGCTGAGCCCCCCAGCTCCTTCAGCTGCTCCTCATCAAACTCACTCTCTACCCTTTCCCAGCTCTGCTGCCCTTCCCTGGACATGCTCAATGTCCTTCTTATGGTCAGGGGGCCAAAACTGACCCCAGAATTTGAGGTGTGGCCTTACCAGTGCCCAGCACAGGGGGACAATCACTGCCCTGGTCCTGCTGGCCACACTATTGCTGACAGAGGCCAGGTGCCATTGTCCTTCCTGGCCACCTGGGCACATGCTGGCCCACGTTCAGCTGCCACCAACCAGCAGTTTGCACTGGTTTGGCTGATTTAGCACGTCCCTTGTTGAACCCAGCAATTCTGCTTTGAGCTGGTGAGCCCAGCTAAAAGTCAAGATGTTTGATGCTCACATGGTAGGAAGCTCTTTCTTCCCTGTCCATCGGGCGTGTCACGTACATCCTGCCAGACACAGGGTCAATGTTGAAGACTTCCATGGGTGGCTGGTCAGCTCCCACTCCGGTGATGCTGTATCTGATATGGATCTCTTTGTCCTTATCGGAACGGATCTGGAGGAAATAACAGAGACAAGAATCCATAAGTTCTGGACAAAAGCCATAAGGATGTTTAGGCACCTTTAGAGATCTGAGCCTGAAGGCTGCAGAGGTGTAATACCACTGTCAATCCTGACAAGGGAGCTGAATGCCAAAGATTTGGCGAAAAGCCACGAAAAGTATATTCCACATAGTTTCAGCTGCTTTACTCTTCTTTAATTCCTGAGAAATCGTTGAAATTGTGACTTTTTGAGTGAGATGTGGAAGAGCCTAAAATGCACAAAACCCACTGTTTACATATTACTGAAACCCCAGTCTCCTCAAAGTGTTCAAATTTTTCAGCAATACCCAGAGTCTCCCGGCCATTAATCACTTCTGAAAACGCTGTCTGCAAGCTCCCACATCGTATTCTCAAACCTGGTGACTCTGCACACAAATACTCCCATGAAATTCAAAGAATGGGGCTGTTTGCTCCTCTTTGTCCAACCCTGCTGGCTTGACAAGGACGAGCTGGGAACGCCCAGTGGGATGTTACCATTTCACTTGATTATTTGTTGAGGAAAAGCATGTTTTGGACACTGTTTCTGAAAGCCTTTCCCTCCCTCATCTTGAGAACAACACTGCAAGCCGAGTACAGCACAGCGAGTTCCATGAACCTTGGCTACAGAGCCAAGGAAAAAAAGAAGGGAGGTTAATATGTTGTCCTAGCAACCCTGACTATCTCTTTAAACAGAAATTTAATTTTCTGATCAAATGCTGAAAGAAGTTCTTGCAACAGCATGACTATTCCCAAAAGAAAGTGCAAGGTACAAATAAATTACCACCCCCTGCACCATCACAAAGTGTCTTGGCACTGTAAAAAGCGATGTGCATAAATTTTTCCCTAACAGGTCTATGAATACAACGAAGTAGTGGGAAGATAATAGAGCCCTCGTAGCTGAGCGCACGCTGGCAGCTCTGCTACGGCACCTGCACCCTTGGAGGGGCCTGAGCGAACTTAGTGGGGTGCTGTGTCCCCCAAACAGCCTCGATCTGGGGAGAGAAGGTCATTTCCCAAGGGAAGAGGAGGCTTTGTTTGTCAGGCAAAGGAACTGAGATGGGGCTGTGGGCTGCTCCACACTCCTCCCATGTGTGATCTACTGCTATTCCTTCCTCTCCTGACACAGGAGGCCGACAAGATGCTGAACGTGCCAGTGCAGGGCAATATCAGATCCCTGGCCCCCAGAATCTCCTTTGATAGCTTTGTCCAGATCTGCTCCTGCTAATGGCTAATCATGTCAGTTATTACAGACACCGCCAGGATTGATCCGTGTGGCACCTGCGCCGCTGGAGCTGCAGGTCAGGGAATAGAGACAATTCCATTTGTCTTCTCTCCAAGGATTCACTGCTTGTTACGCTGTTAGTATTGAGGAAAACTGATTGGACTTACACTGGTATAGTCACTTAAAAGAGGGCCTGGGGACACTGAAAGTGCCCTCATGCTGCACAGGCTGATTTTTCCAGGTTTATGTGGGGCTAGTGGGTATTTGGAAGAGAGACCCAAGTAGGCAGCCACGAATCAAACTTTCATTAGCAAACCTGGGGGTGAGGAAGGGTATATTAAAATCAAGCCTTGCTGCACAGCTGTGGTTTTGGTGACAGCAGCTGACCCACCAGATCAACAGTTGAAGACCACAGCCCCCCTTTTCAGAAGGTCGGCTCTGCCCTGCCAGAGGGAAGGGCTGGAAATGGAGCTGGTGGCAACGTCTGTGCAAATGCACAGCTCAAGTCACGGAGTTCAAGCTCCAACTCACTGCATCCACACCTGGAGCCAGGCTTAAGGTAAATGAAAACAGGAAGACACTGCTGGACCTCCAGCTTTGAGCCAGAGTGGGGATCCCATCTTACAAATTAAAGACACACAGTTGTGTGTCTTTATCAGTGTGTGTCTGCACAGCTCCAAACAACCTGTAATGTAAATTTTCCCTTAACAAAGGTGGGAAAACCCCATAGCAACCCAATCAAGGCATCTGCACTTCTCCCCAGCCCCAGCCTGGCTCAGCTATGGCCGTGCTTGAGCACAAACACCAAAAAGCTCAGCAGTCACTCCAGGGGACCAAAATGGGAGCAGTTTTAACCCGAATCACAGAAGGGGAGAGCCTGTTAGTGGACATTTTTCTGCTCTATTTCCTGTTGCATATAGTACCCAGATCCCATTGTGATAGAAGCATTAGAAATGCATAGAGGGAGACAGAAACAGGGAAAAGGAGCCTGGATTTAAATATTCAGTGCTAAAGGCACTATATTTTATTTTTGGGAAACGCAGATAAACAGAAGCTCTCGAAGAAAGCTATGTACAGTTTAATAAAGTGCACGCTATAGGATGTCCTTGCAGCACTTTTATTAGCATTAATAGGGTCTAAGCTGTCTGTATGTAAATCCTTGCAGATGTAGGAGATGAAATACATCATAAGACCCACACGACTTACCCAATTATACTGGGAGAAATCCATGACCTAATTATACCGCACTGAGCAAAACAAAGATGGGGGAAATATATTGCAAAGATTCAGCAATGACTCGTTACTTGCTGTTAATTGCAATCATAGCACAAGGGTTTGCCTGCTACCTGTACTTAAATCCATCTCCAGGAAAAATACAAGGGTGTGAAGTGTTCAGAAAAAAATCATGTAAAAAGTAGCACTTGTCACAGAAAGTTGCAAAGACCACTGACAATGAACCATAGTACATTTTACTACCAGGGAGATATTTATCACACACATGTTTTTTATATTGGAACATACAATTTTAGCACTCTTAATGAGATAAAAAAAAAAAAAAGATTTTTCAGTAATCCTGTAATATTTTGACCAAAGGTTTCATTTGCCTAATTCCCAGGGTGCAATTTATTAAATCTTGTTGAGAAGAGCATTATCTGAACACAATGCAAGGTTTACTTCTTTTGTTGAAACTGTTCCTGGAGCAGTTTACCATAGTAATAATAATAATAATAGTAATAATAATCCCCTCTCTATTCCCAAGGAGCTCAATAGGTCAGGAGTAAAAATTACTGGTTGGGGGAATTTACTGGTTCAGAAGGGAGTTATACTTTTTCCTTCATTTAGCCTGGGAAGTGAGAAGATGGTAACAGATCCATATGATAATCTTCTGACTGGAGAACATACACATGAATTTTCCTTTCATTTATCTCTCCTTTTATAATGCAGTCAAGAGGTATGCAGGGCTCTGGGTTACAGAACAGATGGCACAGGTATGGTTTTCCTTAGCTGCATTTATACATTTTTTACTTGGAGAACCCTTGGAGCTTTGAGCTTCTCCAGTGCCTGGCATGATTCAACTCTGCATATGATGATGGGAGCAGGATGAATGATGATGGCTGATGACTGTCATAAAAGGAATTTGCTTGCAAAGCAGCTTTTATGCTCTAAAAAACCCCTCTGGGATGGAGCTTGGAGTGGATTGATACACTGGTGAGGGAAAATGTCCCAGATCAAAATGCAATTTATGTTGGAAGATGCAATCCCTTGTTCCTATCCTACCTCACAAACACAGGTAGCATTTTCCATGCAGGAACCCTCACCAACTCTGACAGATACAAATGGACCATCTGGAAACTGTGGGATCAGCCACCAAAGCCCCAGAGGGGACCTGCAGCAGAGCCAGGCACCGCACTGCCATTGCCATCCCTCTGCTTGGCTGTGGCCAGCAAGGACAGGATGGCCTTGCAGCCCAGCAGAGAGTGGTTGGAGCTCAAATCATTGAGGCATCATCCAAAACCCAGCAATGGTTACAACTCAGAACCAGAACATCAGGACTCTGACTCAGCCCTTGTTTCTATAAAGCAATCCCAGAAAGAGGAGAAATGGTGCATTTTCACAGATGGGTATTTTCCACTGCAGGTTCTGATCTAATAACTAAAATGTTTGAAAATGATTTGCAACTCTTGAGATAATACAGGGCTAAGCCCTTCCAAGCTGGCCTTCTTCTCTGCAGCAATGTCTCATTTAGACAGAAGAGCAGTGTTTGTGGCACAGGATTGCATCCTGCTTTTACAGATAACATCTGATGGTTTGTGCATCTCCATCAGGATTTACTAAAGGGTAGCTAAACCATTCCCACAAGCTTTACTGGTGAACAGAATTTCAGGTGATGAGCTCCTCTAAGCTACCAGATTTGAGCACTGTTCTTCTCCTGTTCATCCACACCTGTGTGCTCTCAGCATTGCCCTTTCTTGCTGCAGGGGTTTGAATTCACAAGCCCTCTCTCTCATCCTGGCAGTGGCAGGAACCACCAGAGATCCCTGCAATGCTCCAAAGCCAGGAGCAGGGGTGGTACAGAGTATGGAAAGCTGTGTGGTCAGCAGATTGGAGGGCACCAGTGAGACTATAAATTATACAGTTCTTGGAACACGACATTGCCAGAAAAAAGTGTTGCAATGGAGACTGTTTAGAGAGCAGTAAAGAAAATGCCTGGAGGCCCAGGAAATGGGGTGTGTAAGGAAAAGCTGAATGAACAAGGACAACTGAGCCTAGAGAAGAGATGTGACCTTAACAACAGTACCTAATAACCTATACTGGGAGAATTTCACAAGGTGTCCATGGTCTGGGTCCTGCCCTTCCTTGCACTGTGCCTAGGAATGTATCTGGAGAAAGCAGAGTGGGACATTTATTCTCTGTTACATTTTCCTTCCACAGAACGAACCAGAAAATAAATTTCATTCGAAGTTCTTTGTCTTGCTCTACAACATATGGAGTAAAAAATGCCCTTCAAAAACCACTTAGTTTCCCAAATCTCCCATAGAATACTAGGCAACATTTGCACTAACATAACCTGGGGATACTTAGACTTGATTTTTTTGTTTTATAAAACCCATTATAATTATTAATGAACACATAAAATAATGTAAATGATAAGCAGTAAGTGTCTTTTATTATTAAGCTCTTAGCTATTTTGCCCATTAAGAAAACCAAATTAAAATAATTGAAGATTATAATCTGTCATGCATTCAAAATGCTCCATAGAAATTCAGACAGGCAAACATATTCAAAGCCTTTAAAAGGGCACACTTAAGAGTCAGTCTAAGCATTCCAGGATTGGCTCATTAATTTTAGTGGAAATATTTTAATTCAACTACTCTTACTGCTTATTGAAATCTTTGCTAAGGACTTACTTATTTATTTTTAACTAAATTTGCAATATGTTTAGGACTCATTTGTATAAAAGTTCTTAACTCTTATTTCACAGTTGTTTTAGAAGCCAGTAAAGAGACACATCTCTAGCCTTGTATTTCCAAACAAATTACTGTATGTTGCTGAAAGAATCACATATGGTTTCAACAAAAAGATGCAAAAGTGAAGCAGAGAAAAATGAAGATAGATTTGGAGACCCAACCAGGTGAAGGTAACATTTATTAACTTCTGTCTCCTTTTATCACACTTTCCAATGATCACAAGGTATGTCCTAGATGGAAATGAAAAAAAAAAAAAAAAATCCAAACCAGAAGATCCTCTAAAACATTTCTGGTCTTCAGAGAAAACAGTCTCTTCTGTGCCTTGCAAAGAGGACGCTTGGACAAGGCAGGGGCAGTTTGTATAAACCAAGCATTTTCACTAACTGCAGCCGTGGGTTTAACAGCAGCTTGCCCTGAAGTGTTCATCCACCCCTGGACAAAATGACCATCGTCTGAGCCAAGTGTCCATGGTGGTGGTGTTTGCAAACAAGGTTAAGTAGGGAAAGACCTCTACTGACAAAGAAAGAAGGGATGGAATCGCCCATTTGTATGTGGGGATTTCTTTCTTTCCTCAGCTGGGACTGGTTTCATCTCACAGATGATTTTTTAAAGGCTTTGCATCTTGTCTCAGATAAACAGAAGAGAAGCAAGGGTGAAATCCATCCTCCTGAAGGCTTAAGTATACATCACATTTCCTGGAAGAAGTGGTTTTCTCTTTCCACCAAGAGAAGGAGAGAACCAAGGACTACACCTAGACTAGAGATCAAATTTTCCCATGGTTAAGATTCACTGCTGGGAGCTGAAGTTTCTTCCTCTTCTTTAAAATACCACTCCAAAGCCAAACTATGAAACGTTCCCTTTGCCCCAGTGGCTGGATCTCTCCCATGTCAGGTTAGATCTTCCTGTGCTCCAGCTGAAATCTGTGCAAAGTGATTTCTAGCGTATTTATTTTGACGATAAGACAGAACACAAGTCGTGCTCCAGAGAGATTAAAGCTGTCATTTTAAGCCATTAATGTAACTGATGATGCAGCCTGCATGAAAGAAACGAAGCTATGAGATGTCTGAACCCAAAAGAGAAGAACCTCTCCTGTGTGCCCGGCTTGTTGTGTGGTACCTGCAGAGGAGCCCGTTCCCATCCAGCCATTCCCATCCAGCGCTCCTGCTCCTTACCACGAGGATTTGCTTCCTCTGCACGCACCCTGCGAGCGCTTGGCTAAGGTGCTGCACCAAATGTTCTGCTGCTGACAGCTTCCAGCATTTCACAGGTCATTTGGCTTCCACACGGCTCCCTCTGTCCAAGGGCTCCTCTCCAACCCTGTGGCTCCCTTCAGGCCAATTACATCCATGTGGACACACTCCTCTGAAGCCTCCCTATGCCCACGGGTAGCTTTGATAGTTTTCACTCCTTCTCTTGCTTCCAAGTGTTTTGAATTGTTTACCAGGATTTTTCTCCTCTACCTGGATGAAAATGTAACACTGAGCAGATGGAGAACAGCATATAAATCAGGCTCAATAAGGAGCTGGTAATGCAGTGGGAGAGAATTTCTGCCTGCAACTCTGGCCAGTAACTGTGTGACCCCACACATAAGCACAGGATGAAATTGAACTTGTCAGACTCACGGTCTAATTCAAAACTACCATTATTCTGCTTGGGATAAAAGTGAAATAACAATCCTTTTGCCTAGGAAGCCAAATTTTGTACATGATGAGATGACACACTACAAGCACAGAGTACCTGGTGTGCAGCAGTACATCCAGACCAAGGATCTGCTGCAGCTTAACTCTGCTTTCCAACCTGCTGAAACTGCAAAGAAATTTTTGTTTTAGCTTGAGTTGTCCTGACACGACAAGACTGAGGTCTGCAGGGCTCATGGGGCCAGTCTGCTCTGTGTTACTCTGCAGCTGGTCGAAGTTTCTGCGTGGTGACTTGAGACTGCCAGCAGCTCCTGTCAGGTCTGTCTTTACCAGTGGAAAACTCAGTAAACTGCAATTTTTTTGCATGGTCTTTGTGATTAAATAATTAAGTAATTTTCATTACTCGCTATTATGAAGGTCAAGAAGCCAAGGTGCCCGTATCAGGAACTGGCCAATGTGGATCTTCCACATCTCATGGTAATTGATATGGCACAGTCATTTCTCAAGCAATACGTGCCCTTTTTCGGGCCTTTTGCAGCCTGAAAACTCCACTGTGGAAATGCCTCAGACTGTAGCAAGGCAAGAGAGAGGGAGGAGAGCAGCTCTGATGGGAAGATTACAGAACATCTCCACGTGACCAACATCTTACCACTGCCAGAACCTTGATAGCAGAAGCAACAAAACTAATTTCTCCTACTCTTTCCCTTATCTCTCTTACAAGAAAGCAAATTCTTCACTGCAGTGACTGAAGGCATCCCAGTGGAGCTGATGTGCTGCTATCAGGTGAATTTTGGCCCTGAAGAACTGAGGCTGGTTCATACTGTGCAAGATGCAAGGGGCTGATACTGCCTGACTGGGATTTGAAGCAGATGCACAAACCCTCTGCTGTAGAAGATGCTCCATGACAAAAGGTGAGAGGAAATAACCTCTGAGAGTTCAAACCACACTGTTCTTACTCCTGTGACAGGCAAGAGAAGATCATCCTTCATAATCTATTTAAGAAGGGCTACGCACTGTTTCTTTGCAGAGGGTACCATCCTGCAGCACCTTCTTGCAGCTGGCCCCACTGCTGCCTGTGATGGCTATGCCTAAATGAAGACAAAGTCAAGAAAAGCAAATCATGGCAGTGGGAATTTGTCCTCATTTCTTTTTGAAGTGCATCTCTCCTGAAGCCTTATGTTATTACATCATGTCTGCCACAAAGCCAGCCTGGAAAAGAGAATCCAGCACCTTTCTGGGTAAAAATGAGCAGAAAACTTGAGTGCTCAGTGCAGAAGATAAATAAGGGTAGCAAATATTGACCTACACAGGAGTAACCTGATCACTGTAACTAATGATTGAGGCCCTCAGCTGGTATAAATCAGTGTAAACTCAGTGGCTTCAAACAGAGGCATGCTAATTTATTTCAGCTGAAAATCCAGCCCATGGCATTTAAAAATTTAGCTGAACAGCAGAAGAACAAGTGAAGAATGATCTTCACACAACACACAGCAATTTACCACAGGCAACATTCCTCTTGGTAGGACAGTGAGCTTGGACACAGGGAACAAGCATTCAGGGGAGAACAAACACACTTGTGTTCTCAGGAAGGAAGTTTTTCCCAGACTCAAGGGATGTAATTGGTCTTAGTGTGTGTGACCTTTGCTGTTGTAGTGAGCTCTGGCTTTCCCAGAGGCATGCACTGAACTCCCAATGGCATGATGCCTCCAGATATTACTGATCATGGAGAAGTGATGCTGTGGCATGATTGTGAGTGCTGGTCTCAGCATAAAATAAAGCTTTTGGACCTGCCTGCAAATAGCTAACAATGGGAAACAACAATAAAACCCTCCAGTGTGTCTATTTTGGAGAACAAAATCTGCTGAGGCTCATGTTTGAGATGCTACTTTGGGATGCTTGCAGAGCAGGATTTAAAGCTCTGCAGCTCTCAAAGTCTCTCTAAAAAGTTTAATTATAGGAAAAGCAAACCCATTTGTCTGTTCTGTAGGGTGGATTACATGGCACAGCGTATACAGAAGTTATTTCAATGGTCAGTAAAAGGAAACACCAACATGAGGAGGCAGGAAATGAAGCTCTCTGTGCACACGGGAGCAATGCTAAAAGACATCAGTGCAGGTCTAGATTTGATGGTCCTGAAGGGTCCTGTCTAACCTGAGATATTTTATGATTCTGTGATTTATTGCCCAGTGAACAGTGTGAGATGTCTTTGGTCCTAGAACTCATCCTCTTTTGTAACACAGACAAAATACTGAATCCTCCATAACTTTTCCCTGATGGCCAAATTCTGCACACGGATGCACACATACGTTTCCTTCCACAACAGCTATGCTGGATATCCAAGAGCTGTACTCTTCCTTCAACGAACTTGCAGAGCAAGACACCACAAGAACTCTGTGGTCAGGAATGTCCAAGTAAGGTAACAGCAAACAGGCTGACATCAGGCTGGCACACCCAGCCTGCACACCTGGACCCAGCCCTTGCCCACATGTGGTATGCAGGTACACAGCAGCTACAGGACACACTGCCAGGCTCATGCCAGCACCCCCTCTCCAAGCCAGCTCTCCTGTGCCCTCCCATCACCTTCCCACAGCCCCTGCCCACCCTGAGGGTCCCCCAGCAGCTGCAGCTCCTGCACCCACACCCTGAGTTCCAAGGGTACCTTTCCCTCTGGCGTGGGAACTCCAACACCCATAGTCTGTGCAGATGTGCCTCATGCATCAGGGATGGGAGATTGCCTTCAAGGAAATTACAAACCTGGCTGAACTCTGCTCATTTGGAATGAATTCACAGGGCTGGATTTTTGGCAAGTTTTTTGCTTTTGTTAACTCTATTTCTGTGCGGGTTTGATCTGAGACCCCTGCTTGCTTTGACTTGAATTCATGTTAGACTTATTCATGTGACTTATTGATGTATTTCACATCCACACACTTTTAATGCTAGAGGCAGACAGGCCAGCTTGAGGACATGGAACCATAAATGAAAAGAAAACCAAACAAACCAGTAATTTCTGACACGTTACACAGCCTTTTCATATCTCACTTCCATTTATGGCACATCCTGGTTTTGGATTTAACTCTCCAAACTCACTAACAGTCCTGAAAGATCACAAACACAAGCTTTTCACCCTCCAAAAACCCCAACAACAACAACTGCATTCAAGTCATCAAGGATTTTAGAGTCCAGCCTAGTCTGGGATGCTTACTCTCAACTCCCATTTTAATTGAAGATGCTCTGACAGACACATGGAATTTCTTGTTTAATTTTTTTTTCAGTATTATTAATTGATAATTTAATTTTTGATCTGGTGAATTACATGCATTACATGAATTCACCATCAGTGAAATGACAAGTTTAGAGCAGAATAGTTTAGGTAAGCAGATTGTCAGTGCTTATGGCTGTAAGACATAATTATGTACAGCCAACTGTGTAACGCGCTTGAAAAAATTATAAGCCTAGGCACAGAAATTAAAATTATTTCAAGATGAAGTTGTACAAATACAGCTGCAAAAAGCTGCAAAATCCTATTAATTTGTGCCAACTGTAGTGGGTAGTGCAGGGGGGATCCAGCCCCCACCTCCCTGCTGAAAGAAGTTTAACACTCAGTGAATAAAGGGCTGGGTGCTCAAACATGGCTCCAGAAGACTATTTCAGCTATTCTTTATGTACTCATAAACTTGTGGGCCTCAGCTGGTAACTTGGTATGATGACTCCTCAGCATGTCAGGGCAAACATTAAATGCTAAATTACCATATGTCAGCTTAGGGTGGTTAATAATTCTACTGCATCTTGGACAACTTGAAGGTTTTTCTGAAATTGCTGTCAAATCAAATCTTTCTTTCGATCAATAATGCAGCCCAATGAAATACACCATTTGCGGCGTCGAAAAGAATAGATTAGCAAAGTACTGTAAATGCAGCTGGCAAGGACAACAAACTGCATTCTCTTAGCTAGTGATGCCCAATAAGTACATCAATACTTCCAACGAGAGGACCTGTGTGAGGAAATGGCAGTGTCTGTTCATCACATACCTATTGCTCTGTTCTGTGCTCTTCTGGTTGCCACCAAAGCCCCCTGACCCCGTTTTCCCTGTGGATCTAACAGGCAGCAGGTAATTAGAGCAGCAATATTTGTTTTATGCCGCTGGGTCTATCAATTACAGCCAGGGGAATGAAATAGAGAACGACTGTGAGCATGGAGAACCCGTCTGACCTGCTGCTTGTTTTCCAAGCTGTGTAATAGAGATATCTCTGGCAATACTGAGGATCAGGACTAGCTGGCAACAGCCAAATCAGGTAGGAAGTGCAGAAATCTGCACACTGGGCTTATTTAGAGGGGTACTACCCACCCCAGATCGTGCTGCTTCTGCCACTTTTACTTTTAGTCAAGCACAGCTACAACAAACACACGCTACTCCAGCAAGTAAAACAGATTGGAAAAGATGTTGTTTCCTCTGTGCATTTGACAGCATTGATGACACATTTCAAGATACTCAACACTAGGAAATCAGGACCAGATCTCCAGTTCAACTGCATTTCCTGTCAAAACACCTGAAACCTAATCAAATTACTCCTACTTTGTTTTCCTGCGCATCTTACTATGGATATGCAGAATATCTGACCATGGGCTCCTGTGGTGCAGCCACAGGATGCTGTAGCGCCTATGTGAGCCCTGGAAATGATTTTTCCTTAACATCAACTGAAAGAAAAGGTGTTGCACTGCAGATGGCTTTGCTGAGCAGCACCCAGCCTGCTCCTCGCTCCCATGAGCAGCCCTCCAGGAACAAGGCTGGGAAGCCCTGCTCCAGTTTCTTTTTTTGAAGCACTAACAAAATCTGAGCTCTTACAACATCTCAGTGTTTTCTCCTGCTCTTTGATCTCTTCACTACATTCACAGTCATGTCAGATTTTATAGTTCAGTTGTGAGTCAGAAATATGTTCTCTGGGTCTTACAGATCCATCCCATCCGGCACAGACACCTTCCAAAGCCTTGTTGGAGCCTGGTGACAGCAAGAATGGACCCAAAACACAGTGGTCCCCAACAACCTTTAAAACCATCAGCAGTGAGTAAGCAAAACCCATTTCTTATAGCACATTTTTTGAGCATTTTGATTTTTGGTAATTCAGGCCACTCCATCCAATACCCAGCTGCAGACAGATTTAGTTGTAGCGGTTGTTCTCAGGCTGCAGGGCCCTGAGAAAGTGATGTGAAAGTTGCTAGTAGCAGGAAATTGCCTTCATAATACTTTCAATTTAAAAAAGTTGGTAATGACGCAGGGAATAGGTCCTGTGGGAACCAGAAAGGTTGAAAATAATCCACCAGCGAAAGAATTGTGAACTGCTGACTTTGGGCATTTAATTGGGATGGAATTACAGGTCATCTCCCTCCATCAGTCCTGTGCACACTCCAAAGGTGATACTAAAAAGGAACAGATTATTATTATTTCATAGAGTATCTTTTCTTTTTTTAATCAGAGGAAATGAAAGGAAAACATTCTGCCACATACCCAAATCATGCAGCTGCTTTATAAGCAGTGCCTTGCTCTCTGAGCTGATGTAAACCAGCACAGCTTCTCTTAATTCAGCTTTATGCCCATTTCCAGTGGGTGCCAGGCTGACCCAGTATTTCTGTGGAGATTAGAGTGGGATATCGCTTCATGTTTATTTCTAGGAAAGCTCAAAGTTGGCTCTTGTGCCTTTGAGGAGCTGGATGTATGTGAGGAAATGATGTTTCTTCAAATTCTAAATCTTCAGGGCTTTTTTTTTTTTTTTTTTTTCTTTTTAATCAGAAGCAGGAGGAAGATTTCCTGACCCTCTGAACTATCCCTGGGTTTGAATACGCTACACGGCATGCCTGTAAACACAAGAAGAAAGCTCTTGTGTGAAACTTCTTAAACTGCAGAGGATGACGGACGGCAAATAGGATGCAAGCCAAGGAACATGAAAATTAGCACAGAGAAAGTTTTCAGGATTCATTCCATCAGTCAGCACTTAAGGAGGCTTTGAAGGGGGAAAAAGCATCCTTTTTATATTAATCCACTACTTCTGCACTTTCCCCCTATTCCATGGATTTAGTGCTTAGCTGCTAGATATCTATATGCAGAGCTTTATTAAGAGGAGCTGGTTTACTTTTTGAAGGATTCCACATCCATTAGTTCATAGAGAGAAAAGAGGCAAAATCATTTCTCCTGCTGCAATACCCACAGTTTAAATGACGATTTACTGTTCCCCAGCTTTTAGTACTTAAAGATGTGGATGAGAAAAGGGCTAGCATTTCTTGCAATGTATTTCTGGTCATCACCTTGCTAAAGACTTGGTTGTGCCACTGATGATAAAGTAACTCAGTAAAAGCAAAGGGAAAATCCCCTTTTTCTCCCCCTTTTCTATCTTGGCAGACTTCACATCTGAAGAGGAACCTTACTGTTCCAAGATAAAATATTCCTTTTTTCTTTAAAGAGAAAAAGTTCTCTCAAGCAAGAACTTGGGCAACAGCAGGGGACAACACCATGCCAGTATTAATTAGCAAATTCCAAATGAATCATGGTTTGTGCTTAGCAGGGTATGGTTGAAAACGATGTGAACTTTTAAAATGTTGTGTTGAGCATACTAGTTACAGCTTACTTTTTATATATTTTTTAATAAGACTAACAAAGAAAGAGTTGCTTTGGAAGGGCATCTTATTTCCTCCATGGCCCTGCTCCCAGGCATTTGTGCTCTTGCCCATCTCTTTATCTGAAGGTTGACACCCCCCCTTAGCTCATCCCTTTTGGTTTGAGGCCATGACTGGGGGATGGCATTTTGCCTCTAATTAAGAGGTGGCGTGCGGGGTTGCCCCCGCTGTGACCTGAATCACCTAGCAGGGGGTGCATGGTGACATGCCACACTCATCATCTCCGTGCCTCTTTGATCCTGAGTCTCCAGGACTCCAAGATGTGCCTTCCCCACTGAGGAGTGGTGCTCCAGCCCCTCCAGAGCTCTCCAAAACAGCACAGGAGGCAGAACTGGGCAGTGGCTGCACCTGGCGGCAGTGACGGACTCTAATCTTAATTTCAGGATTATTCAGGTTGTGATTAAGCTGGGGCACCTGTCAGTGCAAGGCTCATCAATTCTCTTTGATTTGAAAAAGTCTGCATCTGTGTCAGAACTTCAATTTCAATGCAGAGCTCTGTCACTGTTTTTCCACTCTCTCCCCTCAATATTGAGTTGAAAAGACACGGGAGTTGAGAGAAGAGACTGATGCACAGGTCTGGGGTAAGCAGCCATGGGAGGCTGTGAGCATTCATTCAGAGGTAGCTACAAGGAGAAAAAGATGCTCTTGGCAAGCTGAGAAACGTGAGATTCCCAAGTCTCCTTGTGCTTTCCCTTACCCTGGCAAACAGAACTGACAGTGCACAGAAGAGCTGGGGGCTATTGCAACCTAAAGAACAACTGCAACATCCACTGGGATCCAGAACATTCAGAGCTATTTTAATCAAATTACTATCGATTAGGGACAAACTAGAGTCTACTGAAGTTAATGGACACATTTCCATCGACTTCAAAGGGCTCTGAAACAGCCTGTAACCGAAAACAAGCAAGTACCAAAATGAGGAAATGCATCTGAGTCTCACTCTAATTGCATGAGATGAAAGAACTGTTTCAGCTGGAACTTTTTGAAACTGTTCTGCTCGAGACAGATGTCAAACACCTCAAATGGTCAAAAATTCCACAAAGCTACCAGAAATAAGGAGAGCCTGACAGCAGCAAGCGTGGCCGGCTGAGGGTACCAGAGACACACAGACAGATGTATCAGCTGTACGGACACTTCTGGAAGACCTTCACCAACTTATATAGGAAAAAAATCTCAGCAACTCTGTGCGTGTTTAGATATACATACTAATTTAGTTTTACTTTCCACTCAAATTTATTTTCTCTCAGAAGGAAGAGGTTTTTTCTTCTTTTTCCCTGGAAATGTCAGTGTTTAATTCAACACTACAAATGTAACATTTGTCCTTTTGTCTTCACAGGACCTAATCATCTTCTCTGAGGGATGAATATGAAATCATGACACAAGCAATTTGTTTAAAGTAGCCTCTTTTACTGCCTAGAACATTTTGTTGCCTTTAAAGCTATATATTTATGTGACAGCCAGACAGCCATTAAAACCCACAAACCTTAAGGTCTATGAGGTACAAAAGGGATTTCTTCTTTTAAATTTTGTAAGGGGAAAAAATCAGGCCTGAATACTGGGAGGTCATAACTTTACTGACCTTCACAATATTCGGTTCTTCCCAGAGCTGCTGTAATTAAGTGTTGAGTCAGTGGAAGAAATAAGGGTTTTTTTTCATATTTAAGAAGCTAAATTGAGATGGCATTTTAAATAGCTTGTTAGGACCAGTAGCACCATATTGTTGTCAACTCCAGCATTACCCTTCTCCAGCTTTTATTCATCCAAGAGCCTTAGGAGGTAAACAGATAAATTCCACTTGAGGTCACTTGTGCCATGCTGGGATGGCAGTGGAGGCTGCAGTGGCTTTCTTGACCACCTCGTACTTGAGAAAATTTGGGGCAGTATTAAAGGAAGATTTTGGGTTTAAATACTTCACCCTGCCTAGTTCCCTCTTCCATCAACATTCAATGGGATGTTTTTCTCAAAGTGTATCAGAGTAAGTACCAGAATCTGCCTACATATATAAGTGTATATATGTATGTATATATGTGTGTGTACATATATATATGGATGGATGACAATTCCAGCACCGTTACCAATGAGAGAAGAGTACAAACATCCAACAAATATCCAGCTACCAGAGCCCTGATCAACAGCTCTTTTGCTAGAAAACACACAGAAGATTGTCCACCCAAGGCCCCAGTCCCAAGGCTTTCCAGACAAACTGTGGGGAAGAACAGGTGCAGAGCACAGCAGTAGCTGATGGGAGCCCTTTTTCCAGCCATGCTGCCATTGTCAAACCACAATGTTCAACCAGGTGAGATGCTGTTCATCCTTCCCTTCATGTTGCTCCCAACCAAGCGTCACCTCAGTGGTCACCTCGAGTGTGTGACTGGAGCATGGGCTGAAGAGCTGCACCCTCCCCATCCCTTCAAAAACCCACAGCTGGGATTGAAAGACATGGTTCGAGCCCCTCTTAATGTCCTATTATCTGTGGATCACTGGCAGGGTTGATTATAACAGTTTGACACGGCTCCAGAGGAGCTGTTACAGTCTATTGTGTCAATAGGTACCCAGGGAGCTTTTAATCTGCAGACACATGTGTAAAAACAGCAGACTAAAACCACAGTTTGTTGGTTTTTTTTTTTTAAAGTTGTTACTGCTAAAGCAGTAAAAAGAAGCAAAAGTAATGCTCATTGTAGAAATAAAAGCCCTGTCATTTTTCCCATGACAAGAGCACAAAAAGTCTGAAACCCAAGATTTTCCCCCTTTCAGTTGTAATATAAAAATGATCCAAAATGTTTACGCCAGGAGACAATTTGGAATGACTTGTTTTCCTGCTGAGCTATAATCTTGGTCAGCGGGAATGCTCCTGATGTGACTCAAAATGTATTGCTGCTGTAGTGTGAAGGAAAGAAGGGGTGAACTGTCATAATTCTTAAATTAGCAGAAACGGGTTTTTGTGTATATGATGTGTGAAAGTATGACAGTAAACATGGGGGGAAATTGTTTGTTTTTCTTGGAAACTGGTAGCTGGATTTGATTAAGGAAAGTGTACTTCCATGTTAGGTTCTCATGAGGTTCCTGGATACTGCAGAGACAGGCGTGGTGCGCAGGCACACACAGAGATACTGCAGTGGTACAGACAACATACAATTATCACTTACGAAGTCACAGGCTCCTGCTTTTAACAAGCACATTCTTTCAAAACACTGCTTTGCCCAGTGAGGTCTATGAGATGCCACATACCCAGAGCACAGAGCAATTCCAATTTGTTTTCCCAGAAAATGCTGTTAAAAATGGTTCACTTAATAAAGAATTCTGTTTACAAGCAAGAAGTTAGAAGATGCCTTGGAAACATCTGATTGCTCATTCTTTAAGCAGTATCTTTTTGCAGATACAGTATAATTTTCAAAAAAGGGTATGAGCTGCATAAACATTCAGGATCTTTCCTGAGAACATCACTGACTTTTCAGTCCTATTTCCACTTAGTCCCGACAAAAACACATCCACTGGAAGTTTTGCAAGAGAATAAACACTTATGATGCTAGCAATTAAATCCTTCCTTGTACAAGGGTCTTGATGTTTCTTTCCACTGACAGTCATGACAGAAGAGCACCACCATCTAATGAGAATTTTAATAAAAATTATTGAATGCAGAACTTCCCTTGTGTGACTTGGCACACTTCAGTCCTCAGGTCTTTAGGGGGAAAAAAGGCTGCATTGCAAAGCCCATACACTGGAAAAATATTTGACAGTGTGTTTCAAAACATTATTTAAATAGAGGCTTCTGTTCAAGTTATTAATGCCTTTAATATGGATTCTCATCTCCTCTTCTCTTTTTATTACTTTGTGTGTCTTTCTGGTTATTTAAAGGGTTGTGAAAAGAGCTGGTCAGCACTTCAGAGCTCCCACTGCTCGTCAGCGACAGATGCCGACCATAAAGTTAAAGCCAACACAAAAGAAAAGCCCAACACAGATTTCTTTCCTCTCCTCTCAGGGGAGGGAAGGCAAACACATCCATCCTTCCCTATCCTGCTCCTCCCAGCTTCCTACCAGAGAGCAACCCCGGAGCCAGAACCGAGCTTGATGCCTTATTTTAACTAAGAATATGGGGGAATGAACTCTTTATTAATCACTATCTGACCTGGAGCAGAATGCCTGTCCCATCAGGTAGTGCTAAGAGAAGCCCAGGAGAACATCCTGCATCCTCAGGAGAATCTGCAGGTGCTTGGGCAGCGTGTGCCCCCTCCTCTGGTACCACGCTGCCCTTTCCTCGGGGCAACAGCTGGCTGTGACAGCCTGTGTGTTTGATGGTCTGGATACCACACACATGGGAAAAGGGTCACGGTTTCCAAATCATCTGGTGGAGTAATGGGAGGAGACAGCTCCCCAGCAGCACGAGCCAGAACATCTCCGTGCTCTGACATCGCGTCAGGGCAGTGGGACAGGCACAGGCAAAGCAGTGATCTCCCGTGTCCTGCAACATCTGGTCTTCTCTATCAGACCAGGGGTGGTGTCAGATTGTGCCAAAAGCATCTGGGCTTCTTGTTTGCTTCATCTCCCACACCTTCAATCTGAACTAATTCAAAGCACAGATCAGCTGGTGAATTTTTAGTGATCGTGAAAGCTGGCAGCATTAAACAAACACAGCAGAACAGGACAGATACAGTCCAAATGCAAAAAAACCTTCAGTCCTATCTTCTAATACACCTACCAGGGCAGTCCCAGGCTCTCCCAGTAAGAGTTTCTTATCCTGACAATGCTGAATGTTTATGTAGCATTTTCCACATTAACGGCACAGCGAGGAAATAAAGAGGCAGACGATTCACGTTCACGAGTAAACGATGTACACAAGGAGAGAAAAAGCCCTAATCCATTTGGAGTCTGAAATCAGATCTCCAGAGATGCTTTAGATTATTGCCCTACAGGATGCCCAGAGTTTTTAGCCAACTTAATGGCTTTCCTAATACCAAGATGCTCCTAATGAATAACAGGGCTGGGTGAAAAAACTTTTTATAAAGTCACTTACAACTGGATTAAGTGTATCAAGATGTTTTCTTTGATATTGTCTTGTCAGTTCATATCAAGTGACTCTTCCATGCTTTCATGTCAGGTAATTCCCAAGAAATTCATGGCTACAATCTAAAATAAATGTGTGACTTTCAAATCAGTGAGAGCTGAATGATAGGAATTTTAAACTGCTGGGATAAAACTGCTAGCTACTTCATAACACTCATGCTGCTTCCAGATTTAATACCTGCCTTTTCAAACACTATCAATTCACGTAATATGTCAGTGGGGAATCACATTACTTTATTTTATTTTCCTTTCTAAAGATCATGAACCATTTTCTCTTACAGAAATGTACCAATTACCCACATGCCAATTGTCCCAGCCACACTCTGATCTTACAGCGTGGACATTCAGCTCAGGTGCACACAGAGCTTTCTGATGCTACAAAAGAACCACTATGGGCTAAATTCCGGACTGATGTAAGCAGGCAAATTTCTGCTGACATCAATGGAACTGCACTCCCCAACACAGGTTCTGAGTTTTGCCCTCTGCCCTAAGAATCTGACAAATGCCAATGGAAGTCAGAAAGAAACCTTTCATGTGAAAAATTCCTAATTTAAGAAATTAGCAGAGCAAAGCCATGGAAAGAGAGGGTAGAAATAAGAGACCATATTGTTCCATTTGTGCTGGGATAGGCAAATTGTGTCTTACTCTGGCAGCTGGGACATTTGAAGATGGGGAATTTCCACTGGGGCACGGCCAGAGGTGTTGGTACTGCTCCCTGCCCTTGCAGGATCGCTTGGTATGAGGAGCAAAACAGGAAAAAAGGGAGCTAATGTTCAGGAAACAAAAAAATGTTTCCTTGCATCCAAGGAAACACTGAGGGATCAGGTATATGGGGGCAGAGCTTGGCCACTCAGCGTGGCACAGGGGCTGCAGTGTCTGCAGGGCACAGCGAGCAGTGCCAGAGCCGGAGGCCGTGTGGCTGAGCCTGCCCTGGCTAATTGGTCCTGCTGAGGGTTTGGGGGTGTTCTCCAGGGCACAGTGCCAGGCTAATGGAGCTGTGTGGCTGCTGGAGCAGGGCTGCAGCTCTGCAGGGCACTGGCCTGGGCTGGCCAGGCTGCTCACAGTACCACGGCTGCCTCACCTGTGCTGACATATTCCCAACTGTGCTGAAGTGAGCTCTGCCCCCTGTGAAGGTACAAAAGATAAAGGATAAAGGAGCTTCATTATTCCAAAGCTGCATCCACTGACCACATCCCAGAGCTACCAGCTTGTGCTACACCTTTTGCAAGCTCCCCTGGAGGAGGCAGGGCACGGCTCTTTGATGCAGGCAGAGCTGGCAATGCGGGAGCTCAGCAGCAGGTCCCTGCCAATTTATTTCTGGTAATGGATTGTCCCACTGTTCCAGCATTGTTTACACTGATTTATTCAGAGTATATCTGCATATATATTATACCTGCAGCTCTCACCAATGTTGGGTAGATCTTATTCTGCATTGATTGGGATGTGCTGGGAGATATGCCACACGTTGTTAGCACAGAGTATCACAATGTACTTGGAAACCTTTACCTTGAACTTACCAGTGCCTTTCAGCAAGGAAAACTCACCTGTCCTATTCTTTGGAGAACCATTAATAAAGTTCCAGCTTAGAATGTTACCTGCAATACCACTGATGCCAACACAGGTTAAAGACACAAATACTATTCTCAACAGACTGATGAGCTCACTGTGATATCCAAAGCACTGGGGGATATCAGCCAAAGAAATAAACTGTTTTTTAGACTTGAAATGTTTTAGGATTTAGGTGACACATTAAGAATTGAACTGTAGAATCCAGCAGTTCAAAACCAGAAGTGCTCTGCTCCTGGTGAATGGGCATCGCATGATATTCCCCAAGGGTAAGAAAAGAAGGAACAAAACCCTAGCATGAGCCCGATATTGAACCTGGTTATCCATCTCTGTGATAGTGTGGCAGGGAAAAATTAGGGAGAAGAGACGGGAAAGAAATCAGTTGCAGCCGTGTGATAAAGGAGAAAGATCTCACAGTATCTGCAGACTGGGGTATAAAACCTGTGTGAGCCAGTAGGGAAGATATTAATGAGCATCAGACAAATCTAACAGGAGGTATCAAAAGCAGATACCAAAGATGCAAATAATGAAAGAGTGAAAAAACACACAGTAAGAGAATAACGAGACTGAAACAGGTTTTGAATCGCTTGGACACCAAGTAACAATTTAATTAGCACTGACCTTCTAGAAGCAGCCACAAATCTGATTTTAGATAAGCAGGCTGCAGTGCTGGTGCTCATTCACAGAGCAGAATCCTGCTCATCCCCTCTCAGCAGTGCTGGAGACAAGGGATTGAGGGGACAACCTCCTCCTGAGTTTTCTGCCCTTCCTGGCAGAGCCAGGGCCAAGTGATAAAGCCCAGGGCACTGCAGGAGGCAGGGATGTGTTACAGGGATGTGCCACGGCTGGCTTGCTCTCCTACAGCCCAGTGGTTTCATGGCATATTCCTCTTATTAACAGGTTGTGCTAGTATTGATTCAAATCAGTGAGAGCTGTATTGATCCCCCCAAGGGTTTGACTCTTACATTGGAAGAACACTTTCAAAAGACCTGATCCTCCTTATTTTTCACATTTATTCCCAAGGACGCAACAGGAGAGAGCTCGAGGCTTCCTCTGTATTCCTCCCTTTTACTGCTACACCTTAAAAACCTTCCAAGAGGCGATCCTTGGTTGGCAGCAGCATTTTGGGCTGAATTTCTCCGTGTAAAATCAGCTGGCAACCTCTCAGCATGGCTTCCTTGGCCAAGTGCCCTCCAGGCAGGTTGGCAGCCCCTGTGGCCAGCAGCCAACCTCCCAGGGCTCCTGCTTGGACAGGGCCCTTCTGTGTTTTATTGGCCTTCATTTCATTTTCATTTTAATGTGATGGTAAAATTTTTATCTGATAATCTAAACAAGGTAATAATTTTGTGCTATAAAAGTGCCTGTCTTCTGCTGTTACTGTCACCATCGTATATTGGAGGGTAATACTTGCAACATTATACAAAATTGTTATTCTATTAAAATGATAAAATGGCAGCGGTTTTATTACATGAGTGATTTTGGAGGCACTGAGATGCCCTTTACTGCAGACAGGAATAATAAAAACATTATTCACCGACACATTAGGGAACAATCCTGTGATTTTGGAAAACAGTTGTAACAAACAAGTAAGTTATTACAGTGACATGCTCAGGAAACACAGCCCCAAATCTTCTCTACTGTAACTAAATAGTGCTAATAGCCAGGGACTCTGCCTGCTCTGCACTTCAGCACCCTGTCCCCGAGAAGCTGGCAAATCATAAAACAGACACTGAGAATTGTTCATGCACTTTTTGCAATCCCATCTAATCCAGGCCTTTGGATTTTAACCCTTTATTCCTTCTGAAGTCTTAAGGATTTACCATCTGTCGCTGCAGAATCCGTGAAGATGAAGAAGGGGAGAGGATTAAATTAATTAACAAATTCTAATCCTGAAACAGTGTTGGTGATGTTAGGGCTCTTTGAATTCTAATGAGGATTTAAAGCGACGCTGACAACTTTCCCATTAAAAAGGAGGAAAATAATGTCACATTATCACATCCCCAGCCTCTGCCCACCCCACACAGCATTTTATCCAACAGAAAATATTACAGGGATCATTCAGTTATCCAAAGCACCTTCCCAGCTATGTCTGCAAGCAGGAGCAGAAACCCATGTGCACAGGCCAGAGCTACATCAGGCTGTTGCTTGAACACATTGTCAAGGTTCTATATATACTATTATACATCCTCCAAGTTTTTTATAAGGTAATTCTGAATCAGGTAACACAACCTGGTATATCTGACTGGCCAAGAGACAGTTGGAGGATTTTACTTCCTCTTCTTCTCTAACTCCAATGGATTTCCATCCATTGCCACCAAGAACTGCTGACAGTCTGTGCCTGCAGGAGATGAACAGGAAGGTCAAAACAACCCAAATAAGTGTGCCTGAGGTGTCTGAAGTCACCAGTGACTCCAGTCCAATAGGGAAAAAACAACACAGGAAAACAAAATTAAGCAGGGAGAGCTTCAGCAGGGAGAACACAGAGTTCCCCTCCTAATGTGTTTTGGTTTTTTCATAAAAAAATCAAGCAGGGGATGAAAATTAGACCACATGAAGAAGCAATGCAGTGATGTACAACACGTTCTCTCTGCAGCAGCAATGTACAATGTACATTAAAACAACAGTCCACAGCCCCACATCAATTTAAAACCCAAGACTTCTGGGGAAAAGGGCAATTTTATGTTGGGAAGGGAATTTCACCAGGGGACCTGGGCCCTTTGCATGGGGAAGCAACTTTATATTTTCTGACATGGCCATGAATTTGGAAAGGAAACATATGGAAAGCAGATGACATATTTCACAAACTGCCAAGCAGATTCTGTGTGGTTTTAGAGAACGTGTACTCCAGGGAGTGTCCACAGCAACTTGATGGTCCTGATGGCCAACATTTGTTTTGCATCTTTATGCAGAAGAAGCAAGACATGACCATTCATCTGTCTCCTGTTTCCTTACAGGTGCACGTTTCTCAGCCGTGCTCAGAGGACAGATGTTGCTTGCAAATGCCTTTTTAAAGGAAAGAAAATAACAGGAGGGAGGGGGAGCACTGGAGCAGCTCAGAAGCTCGGACTGCTCTCTCTCCCGGAGAGCCCCACCGGGCGATGCGGATGTGCTGGCTGTGGCATCGCTCCTCGGAGCTCGGGGTCTTTATGGGAACTGCTCACTACACTGCACACAAAATCAGCTTCTTATTCTCCATAGTGGAATAACAAAGTACAGGATTCATAATATCTAGACACCAGTGGCTACATTTTGATTTCCGAGCTTTTGAAACCTCTGTGCGCAAACAAACTCTTCAAAACAAATGCAAATTTGGCAGTTTATGCAGCAGTGAAAGCCACTTGGGGGGATTAAAGGCTGATGTACTATCAGCTGAGGAAATGAGTAGCCCTGAAACACAGAAATAGAGCTCCAACATTTGTATATTGATCCTCTAAAAGCTAGTGCTGAAAGTAGATTCTGAAGGACACCAATTCTTTCATTTTTAAGACTTTTTTTTTTCTTTCTAAGTAGGAGGAAGCTGAAGAGATTTGACTGCCTGCATGTTGTGAATCCGATTTTCACAAGCAGACCTTGAGTTTTAGAAGCACAGCCTGTAGCACACAAGCTCCCAATGACACTGTTAATATGCACCAAAACCAAATCTACCGAAGCCAATGGGAGTCTTCAAGGCCCCCTCAAAAATTCAGCATTTTATTTACATTTTGCTGCTTGCTTTAGAGGACTGATTCATGACACAATGTGATGCATTTGCAGATACTCCTCCATCTCTGCATCCTTAAGTGATGGAGTTGTCTGAATCTTGAGTGTTTGTTCTTTACTAAGGATGGCTCACCTGCACATCAGGATGAGAACTTGTAGCTGCCAGTAAGCTTAAAAACATAATTTGGGAAACTACAGAAAAACTTAGGCTACAGCAACCTGAATCCCATTCAAATTAGCCTGTCTCCTTTGAGACAGCCTGCCAGCCTAGCAAGAATAAAAAACAACTTTCCCTTCTGTACGTTGTGCTGCAGAATGCTGTTATCTCTGAGACATTTTGTTCACTTCTTGAGAAGGCCTTATCAGGGAGGCACAGTATGTTAGAAAGCCCAAATAACCATGCTCCCAAAACGTGTGTGGGTATATATCCACTGGCAGGTCAGAAATAGATTTAAAAATACTTCCACATAGCCAAAAGAAGCTGGAAGATGGCTGGTAATTATATGTACATTACAAGTAGACTACACATGGGGGAGTGGAGTGTTAAAGCATTCATATAAATTATACCAATCAGCACAGAAAGGAGGAAAAGAAACACTGAGGACATCAAATATGACACTTCTATACCTGTTACACATGAGTACTAAATCATGGCAAAACAGTGCCTTAGAAAACAATGCCTAAAATGTCATCCTAAAATGAATTCCATCTATAGCTCTGCTGCCTCTCTAAATGCATGTGATCATTGTAATGATTTATGTTGAGGACACAGGATAAATTAGAGAGCCAAAAGACCCTATGGAATGTGAATACACAGGGAGATTCTTCTTCTGGAGGAAAAAAGGTATTGCCAAAGGACTGGGGTACCACTTATTGTAGAGATTTTTTAAATTGTGCGGTTAAATGTGGAGGTTGAACAGCTTCTGGGGTGTAATAAGAAAATGGCTTTATGAAATTTTCCCCCTCAAAGCAGAACACAGCATACTGTATAGTGGTCCTGGAGTGCCTGACCTACATGCCAGCAGAGCCAGCACGACACTGTTTTGTTCAGAAATCTCCAGTCATGGTGCCTTGGGACAAAGGAATTAGAAAAAGAATTAGGATAATCTTTCCAGGCAGAAGATTTAAAGTCTGCTACAGTTATTCTCGATCGATCCCCAAAAGATTGCCAAGAAGTGTGTATCTTAAAACTGCTGCTAATTAGGAGGTTTTAAGACACTGTTATAAAACACCTTCTGCTTGGCTTGTAAGGGAAACCATTTAGACTTGTAGTATAGAGAACAAAACAGTCATAAAATGTTATTTGTAGCTTCTATTATATTACCATTACACTATATTATCACCAGCATAGTTACATACCTAACATAAAACCATTTAATGAAATGTTTGAACTTTCAGGAGACCTATTGGTAACCTTCTTATTTTCAGCAATGAGGCTGACGTGTTGTTTGCTGCAATACAAACAATAATAATTACACATTGAGATGTTAATGGGGACAAAACCTAATATTTAGTGCTGCTGTCTGTTCATGACCACTCACACACAGTCCAGGATTAGTAATTTCAGAAGGCTTTGTTGTTGTTGCTTGGATATATAATTTATTTACTTAATTATTATTTTTGTCCTGCATGGGATTTTGAAGTTTAGACTAGAAGCAGTGACAGACAAGCAAACAGGCTGCTCAAATGAAGCAGGCTGCTCTACAAACTGGAGAACTCAATGTTCTTTTCATTCCTGTAAGAATGGAACAACATTTGAAAAGTTTTCATCATCAATTTGCACTTGGTGCAGTGTGGCTGTTCTAAAACATGTATTTGGAATACGCTACATCTAAATGCAGGCTGTGATGTTGTCTGAGCATTGATTTCATTAGCCTGGAAGGATGGCTAATCTTGCCTGGCCAAATCGCATGACCTTTAACTATTTCTTAAGTGGGAGCTACAGAAAGCCCGTCCCAGACAATTACTTGAGATGTCAATAAGAAAGGTGAAAGAATAATGAAAATGTTTCCCAATTCTTTCATGCTTTTTCTCCTCCTTTTTGTTATTTGCTCTTTCCTCCCTGCTGTTTGTCTGGATCTCACTGGTGAGCCACAACTCTGCTTTTCAGTGTTGGTATCCAGACTCAATTTATGTAGGATGGTTACAGTCTTTGGTATTCACACTGAAAAACACCACAAACCACAACCAGATGTGAAAAACCAGTCAGAAATAATTGTTGCCCCAATAATTGATTTTTTGGGATGATTTATTCTATTTTCTGTTTGTTTGCTAGCAATGGCTCACAGAAAAAGCTTTCTTAAGACTTCTGTAAATGGGGAAAAGCGCTGCAGGTTTAGGTAAACACAATTACGCCCGATCACAAGGCAATTACAACATCCCATTTCCAGTGAGTAAAGAGGTGCAGGCAGCAGGTCTGACTTGACTTTCCATCTGAAAGCTCAGCTGCTCTGATGTCTTTATGTCTCTTTTTTTTTTTTCACATGTTTTCTCATGATAATTTAGGATTAGCAGCTTTGAGAATCAAATCGGAGAACAAAGTTTCTTGAGCCTAAATTTAATTCTGGCTTGGTTCTGATCCAATGCCTTTGTACACTCACCAACTGTGCCATACAACATCACTGAGAAGAGGATCATTGAGCGATCTTTTAGGTCCTGCAAGTTTTTTTTCTTGTTGAAAAATGAAAAAAAGAAAAGAAAGAATTATGTGGCTTCAGCACATTTCAAAATATTTGACTAAGAGTTTAATATTACAGGATTTATCTCTTAGATCCACTAAAGCGATTGTGTCTTAATACTGAATCCCTGAAAACACCTGGTATATGAGGGGACTGGGTCAAATTTTGGTCATGAGAGAGCAGAGAGACTGACAATAGCATGTCAATTACTGCAGCATGCCTGTGACTTACAGCTGTGCCAGCTTTGCTTTAGAAACCACTGGAGTACAAAAAGAAAAGAAAAAGACCATTAACACTAGGGGGAAAAAAAAAAGCACGCACAGAGAGCTGTTAGTCAACTCAAATGCAACAATCTACTGATCAGCCATAAATTCTGGGGCAAACCTCTCCTCCACCCTGAGCCAGTCCACAGACATGTCCCACTCCCTCCATGGCTATTTCCTGCTATCTCTCCCAGGGGTGGTGTTTGCATTAGAACTGTCACTGCAGGCGACAGCTTATTCCACTTTCCCAGTGAAATACTCCTTGAGGAGTGTCTGTGTGCAAATAATGAGGGTGCAGTAAATTCCCACCCCATCTCACCACACGCTCCCATTTGATCTCTGTTAAGCTTTTAGACACAACACAGAAAATACCCAGAACAGCCACCCCCTCCCCTGTGGGAAATGACCAGCCTGCTACAAGATGTGCCCAGGTGTTCAGCTGTGCCAGCCCCTCTGCACACCCCCAAGAGCACCATCCTGTATCCAAGCTCCCTGGGGCCCTGCACTGCTACACGTGAGCTGGGGATGGGTTATGACAAATGTGACACAACTTGATTTTGGGGCAGCTAGAGTGAGGAGGGAGATCCAAGCAGGAGCTGGGAGTCTACCTGGAGGAACATATTTCAAATTGGATCAAGGTTAATCCCGTTCCCAGTGCTCGCGCACTGTAGCTCATATCATAGTAGAGAAGGAGGGAAAGCAGCAGAGCCTGCTGGATGTGGTAGCAGGAGACAGTGCTGTGTATTAGGGGGAGGCCAGAGGAGAGAAATGGTGAAATTCAGAGGGAACACTGCTTTCTGTGAAAAGGATTAATGCAAGAAAGCCACGGGTTTAAAATAGCCTAATTGACCCAGGCATAATGTAGTTCACAGTCACATGGTGAAAGTCAGGCAGTATTTGAATGCCTCCTCATCATTTAATATAATATTTCTGCTAATAGAATATTTAAATCCTATTTTATCAAAATCTCATCACTCAAGTGTAGGAGCCTTTTCCATTGCTGGAGCATACAGTGTTATAAATTCATGAAGGTCGTAATTATGAGTGGCTTCAACACTGCAAATGTGTTTGGCAAAGATATTATGCCCTTTCTAAACAAGATTTGAGCGACTACAGCCCACATTTGGAGTTACAGGGTTTTGCTTTTCATGTGCCTTGCAAGAAGCAGACTGTTCCCCTTTCTTCAAGATTCCCACTTGGACAGAAATGTCCCATGGCCAGGAGCTCACCCCAAAACCACCACTGCCACTTCCCCCAACAAGCAGGCACAGAGGAACAACCCTCTTCTCTCACAAAACAGGAGAAGTAGCACGTTCAAATCCTTATTTAGTTCAGCCATTTCACATTTGAATAATTAGTCGGGCAGGAGATCATTTCCCACGATATAAGGACTGATTACCCAAAAGTGCAACTCCAGCGTCCCCAGACCAGCACTGTCGCGGACTTGATGGCCACAGCACAACCCCAGCAAGCCTTCCTCTCTCTCAGGAGGTAACGCTTTTTTATCCCATTTTCTTTCTTTGTTAGGGAAACAGCTTCTCTGCCCAGGTCTAAACTAAGGATGCTGCTCCAGGATAACCGCTGAGCTCTTGATGTTTCCGGCAGAACGCTCAGGTCTGAGCTGACCTCGGTGTTCCTGGGTCTCTTCCTGGCACTGCCTGTTCAGCTGAACCCCTCTCTGTGGTGCTGGGATTGTTCAAGGCTCAGGTCCAAGCTGGACATCTGAGCATGGCCCACAACACTGCAAAACACAGCACTTGGTACAGATTCCACACAGGCCAGGTTTGCTGGAACTGGTAGTAATGCCAAGTGCACATAACAATCAATGTTTCCCTCTCTGGAACACCTGGGCAATCTAAAAAAGATCCACTTTGGGCAGCTGAGCTGCTCTGTATTTGCATTATAAGCAAGGAGATGAAATTTCTGCAACAGTTTTACACAGGGCTGGCTCTGAGCAAAGGCTGTGGGGTGGGGAAGTGGTTTGGGGGGCTGTGACAAAATCAACTCTGCTCCCTCTGGCCTCATTCAGGGATTTCTAAGCCCTGGAAAACCAGCCTGGCTGCTGTCACTGCTACCCTAACAGAGACTGAAAAAACAGAATTGCAAAATGGTAGTGCCAAAGCCCAGGACAACCACTTCCATGCACATCCATCTCTCCCTGCAGGGACACAGCTCAATGCCTCCTGGGCTCTCCATCCTCATCCCAGCTCCATCCTCTCTCCTGTGGTGGGAGCAACCAGCCACTTGAATCCATCCACAGCCTTGGGAAGCCCTGAGCTGGCTCTGGTTTACTATTCTCCTTACAGGAAGTAGCAGGAATTTGTTTGGGAAGGAAAACAAATGCTTAAGAGAGTTATTCTTTAGCCAAATGTAAAATTATTTTCCAATAGGATGAATTCTCCTTCCATGGGGGAAACTGACCAAGAGCTTGAAGTCATCTGGATGAAAAACCAAATGGAAATAAGTGGCAGAGTCGAGATCACATTCACAGAGATTAAGATGATACATTTTTACAGCCTTGTGCTTTGTGCACTTTAACTGGTGCAGGAATAAAAAGTGGCCATGTGGTTTTCCATGCTCTCCATTTGCTCTCTGTGACCCTTCACTCTACTGGTGTGCATCACAAACAACACCACTTCATTTCATACTCAGGCAACCAAGTTCATCCACCAGTTATACCCCCCTGTATGTGGGGGTACACAAGAACAAAAAATACAAGTCCACATGGTAGCTGAGAAGTTAATGTCTACTATTTAGCATTCCACAGCACACTAACACATCTTCATATTTATTTTACCAAATGTTCCCTTATGTTCAAAAAGAACATAGTTTTTATACAACCCTAATAGCAAATTCCAATGATTTTCCAATTCTACAACTGCTCTAAGACTACTGAAATCAGTAGCAATGTTCAAATGGTTCTAACTGGATATTATTTGAAATGAATTGTCTTATGAATATCAGAAGGAACTGTTTTTATTTGAAAAGGCTCATTGTTAAATAAACTAGATATATTCATACCCAGTAAGATTGCCATGGCACAGCGTTAGGGGAGAACACCCTTTTCATTCAGATCTTAACTTCTGCACGCAAGTGTCAGGTCTGTAACTTTTCTATTTCTACCATCAATGGTAAAATCTGTCGTGAAGCACAATGAAAAAAATCACATTTAAGATAAGAAGATCTGCAGAAGCAAAAGGCAGCATACATAAAAGCTACTGCACTAGATTTTTTCTTCATGGTCATGACTTCTAGGTTGCTTTCCAGCAGGATATATCCTTAAAAGCCTTTTGTTCACACTCTTTATTCTCTTCTTACTTGCAAACACTTAACAAGAATCAAAGCCAACCAGACACACAAAGAAACAGCCAAAATGCTCAGATGCAAATAAAGGTTTGAGGTATGTATTTTTTAATAATCAAAGCAAACTTCTTGGGTCTGAAGTAAAAAGTTCTAGAAGAAAAAAACCCTAAATCTTTGGTATCTAGCTATCAATGTTGGGCAAGGGGGCACAGGCTGACAAGTAAATATTGAATTATACAGAGCCTTTTGTTAATATTTATGTTCATGCTCCAGATAGTCTAATAGAATTGATCAGATCTCCACTTTAAGACAAAAAAATATCAGCATACTTTTCACAACTCGTCTCTCCGCTGAAAGGTGAGGTTTAGTGAAATGAAAATATTCCACAGCTACAGCATTTTGCTTACAGGAAAGTGTCCACAGTTTTGAGCTCTTAAGTCACTTCTTGCCAGAGAGACAAGAAAATTCAATCCAAGAAAAAAATTCCTGAACAACTTGACTTTTTGACTGAAAAAATGAATACTGGCACCCAGCTTGGCTTCCCCAAACTAAAATAATTTCAAGGTGGTTTGTTATCTTCCCATTGTGAAGCAAACACAAATTCAGAAGCTTGGGAATCTCTTGCTGGATCAGGACGCACGGAACAGGTTCCGCCCTCAGAAGGGGCTGTGCACAGGGACCATGGCACATCCTGTGGAGATTTCTGAACCACCTGTGCTGAGACTGGGAGTGCTCTTTCCACAGCCACACCCCCAAAGATAGATGGAAAACTGAGTGGTGGGATAAAATGATCCAGGAGGGACTTGGAAAGGCAGACAAGGTCTCCATTTAACCCTTTCTTTGTAAGCCACTACCTCCAGCCAGCACTAAGCACAACCACCAGAATTTGATTGTATTATTTAAGTGGTTTTTGGAAGGCTTTTATATTTATAAATGTACCAGAAGAGAATTCCAAAGAAGGAAGTGGAAGTTGTTAAACTAACAAGACAAAAACCAACACTAACAAGACAAAAACCAACACAACCCACTGAGCTTTAGAAGCTGAAATCAATTGAAGCCTTTCCATTGACTTCAGTGAGCGCTGGATCAGGATTTAAAGAGATTACAATTCTGAAGTTCATCTCTGTTGCAGTTCAGACTTTTTCTTTTGTTTCACATCACATTAAAGATTCAGCATCTCTCTTCCTAATGCTCTGAAATATAGTATGATCTATAAGAGAACAGAAAACAGAACTAAAGGGGGGAAAAAAACCCTCCCACACCTCATTAAGATCTAAAGTTTGTCCTTAATGTGTGTATGAACTCAGAATGAGTGTCTAAATGGAGACATTTTTTTCTGCTACAGGGTAAAGTGATTATAAATGTCTCTGTGCAAAAGCTTAGTGGTATTTTATGCAGCTGGCACTGCAGAGTTTGAAACAAATCCAAGAAAACAGATTGTATCTTTAAGGTTAGAAATCAAACTTTCCCTTGCTGGAGTGCACATTTGCTGGTAATGGGCTGGGCTCTGACACCAGCAGCTATGCAAACAGGAGCTCTGCCACTTCTAAGTGTGTTGCTGTCTGTATTCCCTATGGCCTCTGCATCTATTCATTTCACTCCCAAACCATCATTAAATGGACATTATAAAGTCATTTTTTGTAGTTTTCTCCTTTGTGTACTTACCATTTTTTTCCTCTAATACCCATCCAGAAGTGTGCCAGACATCTTTTCCTTAAGCTTTTTAACCTACATTCTCCTATAGACCTGCAAACAGCAGCGGTGCCTTTGTCAATCAGCAAAAGCAGCAGCTTCAGTTTACAGGTAGAAATAACCCAAGCTGCTAAACCTCAGTTACAATAAACCTCATGCAAGAATAGAGATAGCCTCATCCTGCAATTCTTTCCAGACTTTGGAGGTATTTCAATGCCAAGCACGTATTTTGCATATGTTCTTTCAAGACGATTGAATTGACTGTCAAAAGCTTAAGAAACCCTATATCACCATATAATGACATCCCACTTTGCCTCCACTGCTCAACCCTGCTCTCACCCAGTGAGACCAGGCTGCTCTGCAGGACTGCTGGGAACAGCAGGAGCAGGCTGCTGGATTCCTGGGGTAGAGCAGCCCCAAGAGCAAGGAGATTGCTCTCCACCCCACAAGCAATCTGTGCTCAAGCCGTTCGGTGATGTGTAGGTTAAAAACAGCCTCTCGAGGTTCATTTGACTCCCTCGCAGTGGTGGGAGCGACAAAGTGGTCTGCTCTGCATGATGAACTACCCAACGAGTGGCAGCTGTGTTCTAATTTAGCTCCTGACTAGTCCTAATGAATAACCTCATGCACAGCACAGGCCACAGAGAAAGGATTTGTCTCCTATTCCTAGCTAGAGGCAGATGAGGAAAAATCCTATTTTTGGCTACAATTGCTGTTTGATCTTCCACAAGCAGTCCGGCTTCTAATAAAACTCCACTCAACCACGCTCAGTGGGGACACCGTGCTGAAGAGCGGAGGGCATGGAAGATGCAGGCGTGGAGAATGGAAAATGAGTCTGCGAACCAGCTGGATTTATGACCCACAGTTTGATCCAAAGTGGACTGTGGCCAGCAATTCTTGCAGATGCTTTCAGCTCTCTCCGTGCTACTCCTGCAGATGGGGGGAATCTGTTCTTTACAATATCTGTGATTGCTGCTGACAAACTTCGGCTGTGCTGCCACCTCACCCCTAGAACTTGATCAGGCACACCCAGAAGCACATCTTCTGCCTTGGCATATAGAGCAGGGAGAGATTACACTCTTGCAGCACATTGCTATTAGTATTCCTTACATATTTGTAAACGTCTGGGTTCTTGAGTGTGTCAGTTTAATACACAGCCCCGTGACTAATTTCACTGGAGCAGCTCTGTGATTACAGTCTGAGTCAGCACAGGTACCAGAGTAGCTGCACAGAACCCATGGGATGCCCTCATGGGAACATCCGTGTAGGGTACTGACCTCAGCACATCACCTACTCCAACATAAAACCAGCTCCATAAATTTAAGTTTTCCTGGAATGCATTAAGGTAAAAAACAAGCAGATTACCCTAAAAGTTTACCCACGTGGCCTATGACCCGGGGAAGGTGAGAGCAAATATACTGTATCTCCCTGCTGGCATAATTCAGACCTGCAATCTCTTGTCACAGATACCTGCTCAAACACGACCTTGACTCTGTTCCTGGCAGCTCTGTGCCACTAATAACTGATAGACAAACAGGCATATTTACTTGATGTTTACCTTTCTCTTTACCTCCCCTGCACAGGCTGATGCTCAGAACCAGGCTACCCGATTAGTTCTGCTCACCGCAGTAACCCTGTGGCCCTCATTAAAGAAAAGCTTTCTGAGAAACTCTATCCATCCCATTTTCTATCATCAGTCCTTTGTGAAAACTGGATTGAAAGCACCTTGGTGGTAAATCTACCTCTCCCAGAGGTAAAATGCAAAGAGCAGAGAATGATGCTCACCAGCAGAGAGAGGAAGTGATTAAAGGACAGAGCAGGAGAACAGAGGATGAAATGCTGGCTCTAACAGGAGATGCTGAGGATAAATATTGAAATTCTTCATTTTCAAAGAAGTGCCTTTGTTTTGTTTCCTGCTTCAAGGAAATCTAGATCACTAGTCCCAAAAGCCACAGCATGAATTAGCCTGATGTCACTCAGCAATCAAAGACAGTACCCTACTTACTGATGGTGGGAACTGCACTGATCCTCCAAATATATTTCAAATATCTAGATCTTCCTGTCATATTTACTATTTGCATACAATGATATTCTCCTTTCAAAAAAAAAAAAAGGAAAGAGTTGTGGGGGGTAGAAAGATTAAAGGCAGTCTGTCAGTCTGCCTCTGCCTGGTTTGTATTCTCACTCAAGTGTATAAGTAATGCCTTTGATTGCTTCCACGATGGGGCTGGTGTCACCATGGCATTTGAATCACAGCGTTTTCTCTTTGTATTGCTTCTGTCAGTCAGGAACAATAAAGAACTTTTTTGTTAAAGCCTTTAATTTCACGTAGTAATTACCTATTTGATCAGACAAAAGGTGCTGTGAATGAAAGTCATTTACTTGTTTGATGTGACTGAGACTGAGTGTCACTACAGCTGCGAGACTGTCAGAGAAAACACTAGTGGCTGATTAGATAAGCAGTCCTGCCTGGAAAAAAATGGGTGAAAATGGAATGGGGGAAGAAAAGTCAAGTTCTACCTCATTTAAATACAAGGAAAATGAGAAATGCCTCAGAATATAATTAATGTAATTATCAGAAGATACAACTTCTCTACAGCTTCATTGAGGTCAACTTTCCAGCTACTGGGTTAAACACCCTCTTCGCTCCCTCTACTCCATCAGCCAAGGCTGATTCACAAAGAAACCAAGGATCTGCTTGGCACTTGCTGAACACCTGCTGCTGTTCATGGGCACATTCACACTGCAGCAGAAATCGCGCTACAAGGACACGAAGAAGCATCAGCTGCTCATGCCAATCTCCTGCTATTCAGATGAAGGTTTGTGTTTGGAATCTGAGGTGTCGTCACCTTGCCAAGATGAGCCTTTAGGCACCTTCTGGGGCACAGAAGGAGTTCCAGGACACAGTGGGGATGGCTTCAGTTTGTGGAGTTCTGCTGGATTTCCCCAATGAATTATAACAAAAACGTGAAAATCTGTGAGGCTTAGATGGACACTCAGCCAGACCACAGTCCTGAGAACCTCCCTCCCAGTTTCAGTTCTGGCTCTAGCACAGACCCAGCCACAGATGGGAGAGGGACACAGACTTTGTCTTCAGATCTAATGCCCTACCCCACCCACAGTCGTTTGCCTCCCAGGGTCCGTGCTGCGCTTGGGTCTCACCTCTCTGCACAATAATCAGGATTTTACAGAGAGAAGGACATTTTCTGGATGTGAAACTGATGAAATAGAACCTGCAGGATGAATTCACTCTTCTGATCATCTCGACTTCATGCCAGCAAAATATTCATTGCACGGCAGCTGAATCATCTCTTTCCCTTTTGTACACAGAAATATGCACGAGGCAGGCAGCTCCAGCTCCCAAAAAGCTTTTCCTTCCCTCCCCTTTCTTCTTCTCACCCTCCATGAAAGCAGCAAACAAGGGAACTGCAATTTCCAATAGTTCCTTACTGGTAAGTGTGATGCAAGAGCAGGCTAAAATGCAGGCTCTCATCTCTGCTCACTGCTGGCCTCTCTGCACTAGCTGGTTAGAGCTGCACATGTTTAAAACATTAACTGGAAATATTTTATTCTGTTGGATAACGTATCAAACAACATTGCAATGAAACTTTCAAGAGCTTAGAAACTGACTGGAGGTACTTGAGAGGTCTTGTGGACTCCTTCAGCAGCACAGCCCAAAAAAGCCCAGGATGGGTTTTTTCTTCCATAAGTGACTCAAGACAAGTGACTCATGTAGCACAGAGGCTGAATGCCTTAATTTGTCTTTCTACACTCTCAAACAAGGCAGAAGATAGAAGGTAAAAGGGAAGCCCTCAGCTGGCTGACAATCTAATACTGTTTAGTGCATCCTACATGCAAGCCTACTGGAGTGATGTATGCCACGCTGTGGGAAGGCTGGAGCCCCTCTGGAAGAGTCCTTGTAGCCTCTGGGAGCAGGAGGACGTGTCCTCAGTACCTCATATGGAGAGGGGAACCTGTGCCTGCCCCTGCCCTGGCTCTGGCCAGTGCTGCTCGAAGAACTCGTCTGTCTTGGGTGCTCTGAGGTGTCCCCTGCCTTGTCTCCACGCCTCACTCTTGGGGCAGTGGCTCTGCTGAATGAAGGGGTTCCTGCACAGGGGTTTCTGTTTCTCCTCAGACCCCATGTTCTCAGCCACAGCTGGGAATTGCTTTTGAGGAGCTGTTGCTGCTGCACCATCTCCCGAGGAATGGCTCTAGCACTACAGACACTCTCACAAAGGCAAAGCCAACACCGCAGGGGCAACAGTTCCCTAAAAAGCAAACAGACTATTTCCCTTTACAGGCTGCTCTCAAAATCTAATTTCACAGCATGATCAGTTACTGCATTGGAATGACTTGCTTTCTTATTCAAATAAAATGAACATATTAACAAATAATACTCATAAAATTCACTGGACAACACAATGGAAAGAACTACAATGCATGAGGAACTACATTACAGAAGCTACATCACCGCTTGAGTTAGATGCAATATGTATTAACCCAGAGAGCCTGTATATAGAATTAAAGAAATCATCTAATTTTAAAGTAATATTTTATTCAATGCATCCCTCAGTGCATGTAACTGCTAAGTGAAATGCATTGCATGCTCTACAAACACATCATCACCTTGTAAATAAAATACTCATGATATTAAAACTGATATCACATTTATTAAAACCATTATGCAAAGAACAAGGTTGGGTAGTTGAACTGCTGAAGGCAAGTGCTGGCTCTGGCCTCGCAGATGTGCACACACTAAGCAGCCTGTGGCTCCAAAACACTAATCAGAGGTGTCTTTTCTAAAGGTGAGAGTTCATTCAGCTAGAAAGAAATCCACATCTTCCGTGAGAAGCGTAAGGAAACGTGTTGGAGTCTTTGGCAGAGCCATGCAGGAGGTGAGGGGCCACGGGCTTTATGAAAAGTGTCCCTGCCCCAGTGCAGGGCACCAAGGCGTCTGCTCTGTTCCACATGAGGTCACTGTAAGAGCATGTTAAACCCCTCACAAAGCTGAGCTATTTGCTTTGATATTGTTTCTTGCTTCCAGTCTAACTGTAAATTTCAACAGTAACATGTTTTGGGATCAGATCATGACCTGTTTTCTCAGGATGGCAGAGGTTGGAGCACAGGGAGGATTTGGTGTCTCGCCCTCACAGCTCTGCTGTGATGGCCTACGGATGCTACAACCCCCAGACTGAAAAGCAAAGCAGTCACTGATTTGAGAGTCACAAAGTGGATATGGAGGGGCTGAGCAGAGGCTGTGTGCCAAAGAGAACCTGTGCTAAACCAACTGGGTGATGCCACCTTCTCCAGAGCCAGTTCGTGTGTCTCTGGACCATCCTTCTGCTCCCTTGCAGACTGTTCTTGCTGCTGATTCTCTCCACACATTTTCAAGATGTTGGACAAGTTTTTCAATGCAGCCACCTTTACCATCTTCTCCTTTTCAAAATCAAGCATTGCACTACTAATTAATCTGTAGGGGATAGGTCTGACTGATTTAAAAGCACAGCTCTATTGTGAATACTTGAAGCATATTTTTAAAGGAAAATCTCAGAAATTTACTTTATGCTATTACTTCATTCTAGCCTATGACATTTTTAGCTTTGCACAAAGGATGCCTCTCTGCAGAACCCTGGCAGTTCAGCCGAGTTACACATTATAAAATCCCTCTATTTGTCACTGCCTTCAAGCCTCTTCAAAACGAATCCTGGTTAGGATATGTGAATGCAAAATGCTCTTGTTTCCTAGTGAAACGCTTTGAAACGCGCTGTAGGAGAAGCTTGATTTTACCCTTCCACAGACACAAAGAGGAGTTCTTGCCTTTAAATGTTCTCTCCTGAAAGAAGAATTCACACAAACCACATAGAGCTCAGGCTGCTAAAAAGGGAAATACAAACTCTTCTCCATCCCTTTCAACAAATCTCAGCATAGAACAGAATGAAATGAAGCATACATTCAGCAAAAAGGGATTAAAGGAAAGATGAGGGGAAAATCCTTTTAAATACTAATATTCACTGAAATTAATCTCCAATCACATCACAACGAGACAGGCCCTCGACAAAAAAAGCAAGAAAAAACCCACCTAAATATTCTCCATGATGGTAACCCTACATCTTTCTCCAATCAGTGTTACAGAAATCTATACTTACATACCTATACAAACTTATCACCAGAATCCCAGTGCAAGCTGTGATTTTGCTACATAGGTACCATATGCTGTGCTCCACATCTGGGGATGGTAAACCTGGCATCTCCTCATTTATTATAAACTGGTTAGAGATCCAACAGGGCTGGATTCTGGGCTAGTTTTTTAATTCTAAGCATGACTGAGCAACAGAACTAAAACATTTCATTTGATAACGCAAGTTTAAACTTATGCACTGCATGCACGAAGGTATTAATGTTTTTTGACTGACACTGTAGAAAATGTGCCTGGACTGACTTTTTCACTGGCACCATCTTTAACTGCTCCCTTTCATGAGTCACACGCAATGCCCTGAAATGCCGGGGACTTTCTGGTCAGACATTTCTAATCTGATCAAGAGAACACTGTGACATTTCATATGGCAACACACTGATAAAAGCTCTCCGACACTTCATTATGTAAACAGGTATAGCTGCTAATTAATGAATTACAGTGGAGAAAGAAACTGTTGACAAGGATGGAAACTTGGCCCAAAATCTCCCCTGAGTAATGCTCAATCAAGTGAACTAAGCCCTATTAACGCTCGCTGGCAGGTGCAGCTTTAGCACCTGCTGAAGAAAGTGGATTTTTTGCAATATTCACATTTTTTCTCTTCCCATTTTCCACTTACTAAGAATTCTCGAGACGGTTTTGCTTTGCTGCCATGCAGCTGATATTCTGTATGTGCAACAGCTCCCCACATCAGGCATGGAAGCAAGGAGCTGAGGGTCAAACTGTTACTCTCTGAAAGGGACACGTGGTGCCACCTTCTCGTCACCTCCTGCCATCCGCACATGGCAACGCGCTCAAAACACAGCGGAGCCGCGAAGCCAACAAGCTGTTCAGACACGGCTTGGCTGCAGAGGAATCTTGGGGAAATTAAAGACTGCTTGGATTCTTGTAGAGTTTTCACTGTTTCCACGCAGGAGCGAGCAGGACAAATTTAGGAGGCCGTACGGAAATCTTTGGACGGCGGTAGGGAATACACGTGTCTGAGCAGTGGTGAAGTGTTGGAAAGCAAAGCATGAGAACTGAAACCATGCTGGTCCGAATAAGGAAAAATTACTGTCTCTTAATCATACTCCAGGCTGCCTGGTTTTTATGGGATGCTATTCCCATTTAGTTTAGTGGTACTGTTTTACACATGATGAGGATTTCAGAAGCGCAATTAAAGCTTTATCATCAACATAAAACCCAGCACAGTTTGCCCAATACTAGACTTAAAAAACACTAAGTGCTGTACTCTAACCAAGAAGAAAGTGGTTATATTTTCACTACATATAGCTTGGAAACCCGGGGTTGAATGAATATGAGAATTACAAACCAATATTCCAGAAGCACCACTGAACCGTATTCTAAATAAAAGCTATTCAGAAAGTGGGGTTTTTCTTTATCTGCAGAAAATTAATGAAGAACAAAACCTACATAAATATTAAGAATCTTTATTTTGCCAAAATAGAGTCACCTTTTGAAAACTAGGACCTTTGATTATGAGAAGTATAATACTACTGGTAACATTACAGAATGTGAACACTCGGAGTAAGTTTCAGTTTGGCTGGATGTTATTTTTAAAACTAGATTTTGTAGAAAATCTGTCAGCCCAAGTTACCACCAGCAACATCTTAACAACCCCAAAGCAAATGCAAAAAACCTAAAGTGGAGGGATTACTTGGGAGATTTGGGAGAGTCTGCTCAGTTCTCAAATATACCCTGGATTTCTTTCCTGACTTTTGCAGAGTCATTTAGGCTCCCCCAGCATCAGCAGCATTTGCATGCCTGCAACTCAGTTGTGAACTGAAGCCTGAGAGCACGTACTACTAAATATCTGACAAGAAAATCCAGGTAGCTAGAGCTGTAGATTCAGCCACAATTCCATTTTTAAGTCAGAACTGGAGCCAGAGGAAGAGAGGCTGGACCTTAACCTTGCTGGGTAATTTACTGCTTAATTTCTATCAGTTTCTTGTTTTAGACTTTACCAGGTGCCAGGAATAACTGGTTTTGTGTACTTGTGGTAAGAATGTGCTATGCACTGTTTACTATCCGAGTGCAGTTAACAGCCGCTTGGATTTATACAACATTTTCACGTTTCTAACTAAAGCAGATAACTCAGCAGGACAGCGAGCCAACCTACCCATTACAAAACAAATAAATCAGTCCTAAGATCAGACTTCAAAAGTGAAATAGTAGATGCTCCACGAAAATCTCTGTAGGCTGAGGTTTCCACAGAGCAGGAGCTGAGCAGCTCCATGGCTGCACCCTTGGGCAACACATCATGGTCCTCGGCCAGTACAGATTAATGAACAGCAGGAATGGAAATGCTAATAATTAAGAAAAGGTTAAAATGTTCACACTGTCTGAGAATGATGCATAAAAGGATACAACCGCTAAAAATCACTGCAGCGATGAAGAATTTTTTTTTCAGAAACTAAATTCCAACTGGGAATATATTAAGAACAAGAAGAAATAAATTCTCAGAGTAAAAAACCCAACATAAAACAGCAAGTGAAAACCAGTCAGCTCTGTGGAATGGAGGCAGTATCCACACTACAAACTAAAGCTCCATTCGGAACCAAAAGCCATTTGAAAAACAAATTTAGGGAAACATCCAGACAAGACAAATCCCAAAATCACGATAAAAATCAGACATTTTTCCATATGAACAGTTTGTGTTCAAAGCAGCATTTGTCCCTTAAAACTCTACTAATGTAGCTGTAATTCAGAGCAAGAAACTCAGCCAAATTTTCCAGGCAGGTGTTCAGTCCCACTAGTTATTCCAGCAAATCCTCAGACAAAGCCTGTGCCACCCTCTGCCTCCCAGAGATTCCTCCCATGAGATCTGTACTGGTGGACCAGTCCCATCCTCTCTAGGCACACTAGATGTATTTACACACAGCATTAGTTCAACTCTATTATATATATATAAATATACATTTTTAGGGGTGGGATTTGTTTTATCTTTAGAATTCAGTACACAGTGACACACTAAGAGAGACCACTGCCTGAGAATTGTACCAGACCTCCCATCTCCACATTACTTCATCCTCCAAAATTTGGCAGTCACATCCTGCTACCCATGAACTGTTTTTAGCAACAAAATGTAAGGAAGCAACTTCCTGTAACTAGAAGAAAAGTAACACAACGAAGAGTGATGGCCCTTCTTCAGACAGGGACACTGAGATTTTATCATTGTCTTTTGCTGACTATTGCTTTCATACACTTGTCTGAGATTACAAGCTTAGCCTAAGATTTTATTTTTACACACTGAGTCAATTTCCACTTGCATAACAATTATTATGTGCAAACCACTAGCCTTGAACAAAGAAAACAGCATATAAAGACTTTTCCTTAAAGATAATACAAACATTGCACCAGAGAAAACCTAATAGGAGAACAGGGCCTGTAGAACATGGGTTATCCCCACCTGTACAAGAGATCCTGTCAGCAACTGGTTTTGTAATCACCACAGATTCATTTTCCATTTGCTTGCTGCAATTATGCTATTGAAACCTGCAGGTCTGGGTTTCTTTTCCCTTCCCTTACTCTAAACAGAATTCATTTTTAATGTCTATTGCAGAAGGCCAATATGATATAAAAACCCCAAACATTTCACTACTCATGCACTCTTATTCATAATATCACATCAAATTGCTGAAGTAGTACCATATGGTGCTTGAGCACCAAGCCAGAACAAGTTGTTCAGCTTGTCATAATCTCAAAAGCTGCATAAAACTTAAATAATTTCTCTATGAAGTGGAAGATCTTTGGGTTTAATATAACTCATCAGAAATGGATTCTGAATTTTCCTCCTATTATTTCCCATGTTTTCTCTGATTCACATTCCATTTTCCAGTGCAAGCTATCAGTATAAGTGGCTACAACTATGGGGCTGAAAGGCTTTAAAAGCATCCTGTCCATCCTTTCTTCTTGATCATTCATCATCAAATTGAATGGATAAATAGCTTTCTCAATCAGACAGACATATAATTATAAATAAAAAAAGCTCAATCAGAAAGACTGAATGGAAAAGATTAATGAAATCTCCCACACTTTGATTCAGCCCTTAAAGCAACACCCTTGGTTGTGAAATGTGTACACTTCCACCCACACTGTCCTGTAGGAGAACACAGCAGCCTTTCAAGAAAACTGGAGTGGTGACATTTAACTGGTACATAAATCCACAGAGAGACAACAGTGGGAATGCTCCAGGTTTCACCACAGATTGCTCTGTATTTACATTCTCAGTTTCTGGAGACACCACAAGTCTAGGTGTTTGTGGGTTTCTTATTTTCTTAAAAAATATTTCTAACTGAGAAAAAAGGTTTGAAACTGAAGGTACAAGAGCTAGAGACAGACAAGACTTCAGCCAACCTCACAGTTTTCAGGGATTGTGACTGACTCCTGATCCCGAATGGCTGAGCAGCAGTGCAGGGACCACCTGAGATAAAGGAAACACATGGAAAGATCTCCCTGGGAACACACTACAGCAAAAAAGAAAACGTGAAAGCAAGACCCAAAAAGGTGGAACAGGAGACAAGAACTGGAAATGAGAAGACACAAAGAAGGGAGGTATATAGGCTGCAGAATTGCCCTGGAGGGGAGGGCATTATGGAACTCCTCCAATAGAAGGCTTATTTTAGCAGCTGCTTAATCAATTGAAGAACAAAAAGGAGAGCACTAAATCAAGGAGAATTTCCTAGCCCTTCCTAGCATATATGTTCAAGCCTCATTCCCATATGGGATTAGGATAGGCAGGAACTGCAGGCTGGCACAGGCAGTACAGAAACAGATATTGCACAGCCTTTTGCTTAAGAATAAGACAGAATGGGGATATGTCTTCTGGAGCTATCATGGATTGGGAGTTTCCAGAAAAACATTTCTGTAATGGTTACATATGTGATTGTTCTTTTTCTTCTTAGCTGTATGGAGGAAAAGTGACTTGACCAGCCCAAAGGGAAAAGGATTTGGCTGCATGGATGAAGACAGGATGCGTTGCATCTGTGGCTTCACAGAAGGAAAGGAACAGCTCTTCAAAAAATGCAAGAAGCACAGAGAATATCCAAGATAAATAAATGAAAGGAATCAGTCCCACTTCTCTGGTGAAAATATGATGTCACAGCTCCCAGGCCCTCCACACTACACAGGCAGTATCAGCTCAGAAGGGGCAGCAGCAGTCTGGTGTCCCTGCCATGGTGGCCCTGGGCATGTGGCAGGATCTGCTAAGGCACCCAGCTATCCCTCAGACCTTGAGGGAATCTCTATTAACAAGGACGAATTCTTTGCTGTGCCTGATCATTCTCTGCACACTGCTGGAGGAAGGAATGGAGCTCCTCCAAGAACTAACAGTATTTTGGGTACAAAAAGGAAACAGACTAAAATACTGAATATGAGCTGCTTTGATGTGACTTGGTGAAGGTCTTCTATCAGCAGAGCCCCAAGGGAATATTCCAAGCAGCCCAGGGGAATAGAGAGCCAGCCTTGCTGGGGGGCTGACTGGCACCAAGAGCTCAGGCGACACAACATTTTGGGTTGATTAAATGCTGAAAGTGCCTTATCCCAGAGAAGAAAAAAAGAAGAAATGAAAAAGCTGTGGTGTGGAATTAGCATCTCCTTTCCAATAACACTACCTTTTTGTCAATACTTAGCTTCTGGAAAACTGATTTTGATATGGCCAAGGCAGACAGGACTTCAGAGGAGGATGCTGAGAGAGAAGATGACCTGTGAGTGACACCACCCATCAACCTGGGCCAGAAAAATCTCCCCCATCAGCATTAACCCCCCAAATGCCTGATGCAGAGTTACAGCACAGATGCAAAGGGAACCTCAAGTTTTCCTTAGTTTAGGATCAGACCATTCAGCATTTACTCCCTTCTTTCAACAACATCCACACTTGGTGCTCAGTACTTATGAATACCCTCTATCCAATTAATACCCCATTAAGCCGCCCGCCCGCGGTGACTTTATCCTCAGACCACTGTATGGCAGCTTTTAACTCCATAATACCCTGGCATTATTTCCATATTAGACTACAAGGGTTTGATCCAAAGCTCATGGAGGTTAATGAGGGCTCATTAAACTTTGAATTGAGCCCTAACTGCTCAGCAAACACGGAGTGAAGTGAAACAGTACGTGTCAGATGAGATGACAGAGGGTGTAGTAAACTTTAAGGCGAAATATTGAATGCTGATGGTGACAAAGGCAGGCAATAGCAGGGAATGTGTGAGAAAGCAGCCGTGGGAGAGAATTATGATTGTGTTACACTCGATACCAAGCAGGACAGATTTGTGCCTATATAAATAGATATGCCTGGTCTGACTCTGATGTGATTTTTGTCATCATATGGTTAGACATAGCATAATATTGACACTATGGCTTTCCTTCAGATTTTAGTTTTGAATATCAGCTGGAAAGTATGATACTAGAGACTTGAAATCAGTATGACTCCTTCCCTAATTACTGATTAATCAAGAGCTAAGGTTGCCTACATAAAGATTCATGGGGAGAAGGAGGAAGTCTCATTAAGAACAAGAGGTTAAAAAAAAAGGAAGGGAGGGGGACATTTAACAACTGTATGGATACAGAAGGAGGAGAAAAAGAGCTGATTTCCTAATAGTATGTTATAACTGAATGTTAAATTTTGTATTCATGTCTAATTAAAAAATTAAAAGAAAATGTGTTAATGCTTGCAGATACCATAGGTTATGGTTCAAAAGGAAGTACGGAAAGTTGTTGGGTTGTTTTTCTCCAATGACTTCAGAAATACATATATGTTGTGTCATTCGGTCCCTTAGGTGCTCAAAAGACACAGCAGCTGCTTCATAAATTCTGAATTGCCTTTTCCTTTAGCATACAAAAACCTGTACCATAAACATAACACTGTCTGAAAAATATTCGGTAAACCCAGACAGTTGTTCGAAATGCTTCCTCCGATATTTAAATTCCTCTCTTAACAGGAGTTTCCCTGCAAAAACAGATGCTAACGAACAGTGCTTTTGCCATTGAGCTGAATGGGAACACTTTGGTGCAGCATTTTCCTTTTTTCCATGGAGACATTACAGGGTGCATTTCCCATGACTGAAAGAAAACTGCCACCTTGCTTCTCAATTCTTTGCTTTCAAATAATAAATAACTGCTATAATCTTCCATAAAAGACTTATGCTCTGATAATGTCTGATTCTTCTACTGTAATTTCTTTTTGTTAGAGGCAGTTGAATGCCATTTACTGGTAAGTAAATTGTGTCATCGCTTCACTGCAAAACACACCACCGAAAATTTAAGCTGGCCCAACATTTATTTTTGTTTTCCAACTCACACAAATCCCTTCTGAGGGCTTGGATTAACTAGCAACACTTTTAAGTACAGATCCTTAATCTTAGTTTCCTCTCCTCTCTCTATATTAATATGCTCCCTTCCAATGATGTTACTTCAGAAATAACTCCAAATAACTCACAGTGTGGTCAGAAACTCTGCCTTTTAGCTGCTGTGCCTTTTTTCAGTGACTTGAAAATATGGAAAATTTGCCATTCCCACTGGATTTTTCATAGTCCTGCAGTAATGGGGGCACTGCAGCTCTGCCTTTTCCACAGAGGAGTTTAACTAGCACAGAGGCACGTGGACTGCAAGTTTCCCTAAAGGTTCAAACCACAGGCTCCATGTCCAATCTTTTCACAACACAATGCATGGCTTTCATTTTTTAGACAGAAAAAACGAGCCCACATAGCTTTTCTTCTTCCTTAAACTGTCCCCTATTTAACAAGAAAATGAGCTTCTTTGCCTAAATAAATGTTACAGCTCACAAAGCCTCGAAGCACAAATAAAAAAAAAAGTCAACTGCAAAACAGCCCAAAAGGGCTACAAACACAAGCACAGATGCAAAACCCTCCTCAGGTCATGATGTTTTGATTAAAATGAGCAGAGATCACAAGTGGAAGGAGAAGCCAGGAAGGCGACTGTCTCAGCGACGCCACCAGCACGATGGCATTTAGGTGTCTCTTGATATTTCCATGAGAAACTTTTAGGTTTAGGAGTTTACAACTTGAGTCACAGAGGATAAGTCCTGGTTTCCAAAACCTTATTCCCAAAGGGGAATTACTCAGGTAAAACTTTGCAAGGTGAGGGCATGGCCAGGTGGTTTGTTATGAGAAGGGCATGTACATGGCATGACTTGTTTTTTGGCTGTATTTATATATCTATGTATCTACATACACACACATCTCAGAAACTGTGCACAGACCTGAGGCAGAGGAACATTAGATGAAACTTTTCTAGGACATGATCCTGCTGGAATAACAGCCTGTGCTGAGCCATCATCCCCCTGCTGCCACCTCCCCACTTTGCCTCCTGATGCCCAGGAGCAGAGCAGGGATGAAGCACAATGACACAACAGTCATGGAAGGGTGGGTGACCCCTCCAGCAACATGAAACACCACCACAAGCAACACCAAACCCTCTCTTCACTCTTTTGCTGGCTTGCTCTCTTCCACAGGACACCTAAGCTTTGGTCAAGTCCTTGGTTGTCCCCTCCAGCCACCTCTAGCTGAACCCTGTACCATGCTCCAAGAGTCACCTGCCTTCAGGTCCTTCACCAGCACTCATCCCTCATGAAGCATGAACAGCTCCTGCTCTCCCCTAGAGCCTTTTCCCCATGCACCCACAGTCAGGGTCAGCTGTAGTCAAACCCACCTCATTTGTCCACGGAGAGGAAGACAAAACCTCCCTCACCTGTGGCTGGGCCCTGTTCCTTCTCCCAGGTGAGCTCACCTGCCCAGCAGCTGCAGGGGCTCTTGGGGGATGCATGAGTTGGTTCATGGAGGGGAAAGAATTCAGCTCTCTTTACCCAGTGCCAAAAATACGCAACCAAGGTCTACTGGGTGGCTTTTCAGGGCAGGTTCTAATGTCTACTAGGAAAAAAAAGACATGCAAAGGCTGATGTGTGTGCACATCTGAAAGTGTGCTCTCTGTACACTACCAGTACGCTCAGAGAAGTGTAATTAAAATTGGGAATCTAATAAAAACTATAAATGTGGCCAAAGAAGTTAGTACTGCACAGTGCTGGACACATTAATCCAGTAAGGCATTCTTAATGTCCTTAGTTTCCAGTCACCAAATAAATTCTGAAGAGCCACCAGAGTTACTTAAAGGCTCAAATTTAGGCACATACTTAAAATCTCTCCTGAACAAGGGCCAAAATGTTCAGTACCACCATCTGCAGATATCCAAATTGCCTTGGGCAAAATGTTTCCCTTAATATGATCCAAGGTTTTGTTTGTTTGCTTTTTAAGTTGTCTAACTGTTCACATAGGAGAAAAATGTCCTTTAAATTAAGGAAATTAGCAACAAATATGAATGTTATTATAAATATGGTAATTATTAAAAATATGGTAAGAATTGTGGGAAAGGACAAACTGCAAAGAAATGGGGCCTTTAATGAAACTGGTAAACTACTGCATATCCACTCTTTGCTGCCCCATCATGTAGCTATGGCTTACATCTTTCATCAGCCTGCATTAGAGACAGCTGAGAAAGGATTTGGATGGTGACACCTTTATCACTGAAAATCTCAGCTGTTATAAATAAAACAATTAACCACAGCAGTGAGAGCCTAAAATTAGCCCAAGAGTAAATTCTCTAAAATCTTAAAAGCTGACATCTGAAATTCCAGGGTGCTGTATTTAATTCTTCATTGGTGCAGACTATCAAGAACATATGCAATAGTAAGGGAATAAAAAGTGTAGTTTTTTTTTTTTTCTATCTCATCCCAGCCTGCTACAGTGAATTTCAGCAACAGCCTAGCTGTCAAGGTTATATCTGCACCATCATTCTGCAAATCCAAACTCACACCCACACAGCACCACTCTGTATTCGGGACTCCATTTCAACTCATCAAGGAAGCCAAGTCCCACAGTCACCTAATGTGGGTGATGAGTGTTAAAGAATGAACTCCTGCAGCAAAGAGGCAGATTGCAAGTTCTTTGTCTGTTCCTGTCTCAGCTTTTTTCATTATTAGTGTTTTACTTTGGAAAAGGCATGAGCAAAACCAAAGCTCTTTTCTAAGCAAATTAACCAACCCACTGTTTTTGTGTACACTGTCTTTACAGATTTCCAATAGCTTTCATGAGCTGTGTGCATTAGCTCTGACTGTGCCTTCCTGCCTTTGCCTGTTCACGTAATGACAGCCAGCCCAAATGGCTATTACAGTTATCTCACTTTCTGGAGGGGATGGGAGGTAATGATATGTTGCAATATGTGCAATGGGGTATTATAGCTAAATACTCTTTGGAGTGACTGATGAACTCTTTTGCAGTATGCCTGGTATGACAATTCAAGGGGTAGTTATCCTTCTGTGCTTCCTGAATCTCTTGCTCCTGATGTGAAGCTGGAGCTAAAAGGTGTGGGATGGATGGGGGTGGTGGTGGTGGTGGAGAAATTGCTGGAGAGCCAGCAGAGAGCAGAGAAGCACCTTTGCATGGCTGTGAAAACAGACCTGCACATTAACAGACCCAATGCACAGGTGTAGCAGTGAACTCAGACATGGAGTAATGTGACTGAATATAACCATCAGCAAAAAAATTCTGACTACTCCATTAAAACCCAAGTCCATTATGAGATTCTTCAAATAACCCAAGGACAGGCCCTGATGCTGATAACTGGAGAGTGGTGCCCATGGCCATGGCAACAGCTCTGTGGTCTCAAACAAAGCCACTCAGCTTCCCTGCCTCGGCCTTCTATCTGTGAGAGAAAGACCATCATCAGTGATGCAAGCAGGCTGAAAAAGTCAGATCCTGCACAGAAAAATACCTAAGCAAATGCTATATGGATCACAGCTGGACTTCAGGATCTTAAAGGTCTTTCCCAACCTAAAAAATTCTATCATTCCATGTCTCTCACTTACAGTTTGTATTTAACCAGCAGTCATCAGTAGTAGGGTCCCAAATCCCTGCTAGTATATCCCATTCCTCTGCCACAGGGGATGCTGAGTGACTGCAAAACAATTTGAAACATCAACCACAAGGTCAGACCACATGTTTGTTATCCCAATCTCCTCCCAGTCTGACATGGTGTACCCCAAATTAATGACTTGAAGTTAATCAGAAATATTATCAATGATTTTTGAGACTTCTGAAATGGCATGCTGATACTTCCCAATCAGTGGGAGCAGTCTCACTGCTGCCAATGGCTTCTGAGAATCTCAGTTTTTATGTTATGTGGGAAATTAAAAATGGTTCCATTTCCTTCCTGCAACTGGGATGCCGTATTCAAAGGAGATTTATCACTCCCAATCACATGGCATTTTATGATTTAGTGGGGCATTTTTCTACTCACGTTACTATTCCCAAAGCATCCTGGAAAATGGCAAAAACTCAAGGGCAGCTTTTTTAGCTGAACTGGGCAATAGGAGTCCTTGATATCTGTCTGCAAAGTGTCAATCACCTTTAAATCCGAACCTCACTTACGACGGTTCTCCTTGAGTAACTGACAAGGCCAGTCTGGCAAAATGAAATTCTTCAGTAATACATTGACAAACTCAGAACCACAGAGCACCAAATTCCCCTCTGTCTGGATTTGAATGCATAAATAAATAAGGCTCTTGCATTTATTTCTGCTAGAAGATTGTATTATTCCTTTCTGCAATTATGGAAAAATGCAGAGCACAGGCAAGATTTAGTGTCTGAGTTTTTGCTGCAAGACTTGTGTCAGTAGAAAGGCGTTTGTGCTCTTGGGAATCAAAGTGAGATTCACCCATTTGTGGCAGGTGTTTTAAGCACTCAGCCTAACAATCTACCCACGCATGGCACTACAGCAATTCAACGACTAAATTAAATCTCTGAATATTAAATTAATGATGGAAATCTAAAATATTAATATATTCTAATTGAATATTCTCCGATAAATTATCTAGGCATTCTCAGCAATTTGATTTTACTTTCATTTCTTAAGGAACTTTCAGCTGCATAAATACAGCTATTAAAGCAATTCAAAAAGGGAACATTTTCTGCTCAGACAAGAGAACTCTAAACACAAAGAATCTAAAAATTTCTTTCATATGATTGATTAAATCATAGAGCCCAAGACAGCTGAATCATTAAATGACTGCTTTCCTTCAGTCCCTCTGGCTTTAGCAAGGACAATATAAATTCCCTATGGGTCTGAATACAAGGAAATACAATATGTATAATTACAGTATAGGCTTGAATGCTGTTTAAGAGAATTTTAAATGGAGCATTTATGCTGTAGCTGCACTTTTCAATCCATAATGCTGGAAGTGCGTGTGCATGGAAAGCCCATAAAGCACTGGGCATCTGCTTCCTTCGACCTAGATTCCCAAATGGCACACGCTGGGGTAGCCCCACCAGCTCTGGCAGAGATGTGTGATTTGCATCAGGATCTGCCCTTCTGTTTTTGTGAATGCTGGATACTGAGAAAGGCATCCTCAGGGAGAATGCAAACAAAGGGATGTCCTTTGAGGAGTGCATATAGCATGGAGTAGGTTTAGGAACTTCCTTCAGACTGCAGGTTTTAAAGGAATTTCAAATGGACATGTCAAGAAAGTAGCGCTGTGTGGTATTTCCCTTTCTCCACTCATTCCGTGAGTCATGTGCGAGTCCTGGTTTGGTAACTCACACACACAGAGGAGAGCTCAATACCAGAGCCAAGACTGTGGCAACACTAACATTTAATGAACCATTTTCCTGCTCATCTTTCTCTCTTTGCTGTCAGGTTGGTTTGTGGTGTGAAACTGCAGTCGAGCCAAGAGCTGTGGCAATCTACATCCTCGAACCAGCTTTCAAAGAAAGGCTGTACCTCTCTAGAGCACCACAACCTGCACAACATCCCATTTGCTCTCCACCCTCTGGGCTTGCTCCTTCTTATCTTGGTCTGATTGTCACAGTAAGGCCAAATCCCCTCATTCCTGAATTTCAGCTGATGATGCTCACAGGGCATCACAAAAGTGAGGTGCACTGAGAGCCAGAACCAGCCGTTTTTTTCTCTGAGTGTGTGTGTGGTTGGTAAGCCAAAAGAAACACCTGTTCCTGTGGAGAACAAGGAAGATCTAGGTCTATTTGTAATCAAGGCTGTCTGTGTCTCTCTCAGGAAAAGTAAGGTCTGATGTCCTTTGGGAAGCATTTGCAAGGCCTTTTCTCAACAAACCTTCTCTCACCACAGACAGATGCCATCTGTCTTGCAGCTGGGAGCTAATGGATTCTGCACTGCCAATTTCACAGCAGTGAGCAACGCTGTGATAGAGGAGGCAAGAGGGATTTCCTACAATAAAACTTTTTAAAACTGTGCAAAGGCACACGCTGAAACAGCCATGAGGAGCAAAGGAGATGGCAACATTGAGGGCTCGTGGTCCAAGCTGGCAGGGATTTCACAGCTCAGTGTGCCTTCTGTGTCTCCAGCACCAGGATTTCAGACTTTGGGAGAGATGTCTCACCCCTTTCCTGCACCAGGGTGGGCTGTGGCTCACAGACAGCTGGAGAGTGTGCTATCAACTTTTTTTCATATTAAATATTCAATGTCATTGGATAGCTCAAGATGTGCTAAACCCACCCAGGAGTCCAGCACACAGTTTTGCAGTGCATCAAGAGGAGCTCTCTGCTTCCTAAACGTTCCCTGTGCTGCTGGAAACCCGACCTGACAACGACACCTCCACTGAGCAGCAACACAAGAGTCTTCAGATACATTATATTCTGCCAACTTTCCAAGCCACTTCACGACTTTCTGATTAAATTTACATAAAATTCATCCTTCCCTCTTATTCCCCGTTACACACATCAGGTTATTTCTAGTGGCTGAGATCACCAGCCCTCGGATACGGGAGCCCATGCTGTGCCTGTAGCATGCAATCAAGGCAGTTTGTGAGAGCACCAAGATCCTGTCTTGGTCATCCTCAGGGGATTTTCATGCTGGTGTAATGAGAACAAGTTGTTTATTATAAGAGATCTAACAGGAAAATAATACATTTTTCAGTTCCATGTTTAATAAAGGCAAGCTGGAAAAATTAGGGTCTATGAAGTGCAAGATGGGAGGCTCTAAGAGCTCTGGAAAGGTCCTGGAGATGAACTGAAAGTTTGGAGCCCTCACAAAGGAGAACAAAGGTGCAGTGGTTGATAGAGGAGCCCATTATCTAAGCATGTCAAAGATGACCAAAGGCCAATTCTGCACATGACTTGGTTTTTTTAAATGAATTATTTTCATGCAGCCCATTGAGATGGACCAAGACTTGCTTTGAAAACTGAGTCGAGATTCACATTAGAAGCAGCTGGAGACTGACTTGTGGATCCAAAACTGAGATTCTTCTTGAAGTTCAAAAGAGGATGAATACAAGATAAGCTAATAGATAATTAGATAATAGATAATTAAGAATTAGCTACGCGTGTAGCTAAAAAGGATGAGTCAGTGAGAAAATAGACAGTGCTCAGCAAGGGTGCAACTATTTAATATATTATCTTAGCTGATCAGTGTGCCTGCATGAGTCATTTGCTTGGAGAAGGAGGGGGATTTCATATTGTTTTTGTATTTTTAATAGGCATTTTTATGGACTTCAGTTATAATAATGAGAGTACCTGACAATTAGTAATGAAATTAGCCTCACTACAGTGAAATATTTCACAGCATGTACAATATTATTCCTAGTACAAAGGTGGAAGTGAAGCAGAAGGAAATTAAACCCAAGATTGTCATAAATGTTTCCAAAATAAATAAGCATATATCAATAAATTTTGATAACTGTTTTCTCAGCTCAAAGACAAAAGCAGAATTTACAAAACATTTTTTTATATTAACAAATTATTTTTAGCTTATAAACGTCAGATGTTTATTTAAACTCTTCGAAGAGTAAGTAAATCTTTTCAGCAGCCAAAACTAATTAGAAATTCCTATTATTATTTTTTCAGCTATTATTTTTCTGAAACACATTTCCTAGTTAGTGTGGTTGATGTATATGAAGAGACACGGATGTTCCTCTGAAAGAAAAAACCCTGTAATTAACTGAAGGGATTGTTTGGCAGGGATAATGTTTCTTTTTTCTTTTTTTTTCTCTAAAAACTTTTTCATTTAACATATTTTATCAGAATGAAATGGTTTAATGAGCAGAGAATTATAGTTGATCCCAGCTGAACCAGATAGAGCTGCCTTTCGAGGTATGTGGCTCCCATCAAGCTGCATTCACCTTTGCTATGATTTAAACTTCATTCAGGCACAGCCATGCTAAAAATACTGACAAGTAACTAATCAACTTCCATAAAATGGAATTTTTACCTTCACAATAGGAAGCAGGAGTAGGAGGGAACCCAAAAGATTTGCCTATGCATTTTAAATTAGTCTGACCTATAAAAACGCAAACAGCAAGTGGTTCTATGAAAATGTACTTCTGGTAGGGTTTTTTGGTTTTTTAATTTTGAAATTTTTCATGCCATCCCTTCCTCTCCTTGGAGGAAGCCAAAACCAAAGACAGCACTATGGAGGGACTGGTTTCCATTAGTTATACCTACAAAATGCAAGCTCAGGCAGGGCTTTCTGGACCAAAAAAAGTTCAGTGTCCAAGAACCAGTGGTAGGTTTGAAGGTCTTATATAAAATAGCAGCGAAAACTGTGACAGACCTGCTTCTGTACAAATGGGATCTGAGCTGCAACTTCACATGTGCACTTCTGGTTCCGGTTTGTGAGCAGATGGACACAAAAATATTCAGTGCCCAGTGAGCAAAAGCATGGGAAATCAGATCAAAACTGTTACCTAGATCTAGGAGACAGCAGAATGCTCCAGGGCAATCTGAAGATTATGTGGATGGAAATAATCAGATAGTGCTGGTCTTTGAAGATGTTGATTTGTCCTATTCTGGATAATTAAAGAGCAAAGTCTAACAGAGGGAGCTGTAACTCCTGATAGGAATCACCCAAGCTTCACATTCAGGCACCAGGAGAAAGGCCAGATGCTGCAGAGGAGCAGAAAACTCAACCCAAGGCTGAAACATCAGGGGTCTCACGCTTAATCAAGCTGCACTCTTTGTATGATCTTCCCTGTCATTACAATGCTTTCTGTATGTCAGGTGAAGAGGAAAACAGCCCTTTGTAAGCCAGTTTGGTTTTTTTTATTTCCCATCCCATTTTTACTTCATTTTCAGTGTTTCCTCTAACATCTGTATTCAAAAACTGCAATGGAATATATTGCTGAAAATCTGGGAGTTCTGCATTTCCATAAGCCAGGTTATCTTTCCAAGGTTACTGGTAGTCTAAGTGATGAATATAAATTCTTCTGTACCTATATAAAATTTATTATTTGTCATTTCCATTAATATTAGAATTTTGCATAGTTGAGTCCTTCTGTTTCATCTCCAGACTGTAGGGTAAAAAGTGCCACAGAGATTTCAGTCCTTATAAATCAACAAATTTGCCATGGTAAGCTGGTGCCAAGTTGTCCTCTCGCTGTCTAGTCAAAAATCAAAAAAACCCAGTAGGGAATAGAAGAGAGCACAAGTTCATTTTGCAAGTACTACCCTTATTTTTCACAGGAATTCAAGATTTATTCTAAATTATTAATTTAGAAAGGCATTTTTGACACATCAGGTTATTCTCCTCTTCAGACATTTCTTCAGCTTAGTAGGATAACACATTAATGGGTCACTCCATACCCAGCACTGCTGACCATGCAAAGACTCCTTGGCTTCCCTCCCTGTTTTTCCAGGGCAGACATAAAACCACTTGCCGCCTCGTACTTTTTTAGTCCTTACTGTACTTCCCTAATTGCACAGAGAAATGACACCAACAATCCAAGCTTATCCAGTCCTTGGTGAATTGGGAACCATGCCCCTTCCTTCCTCCCAGACACAGGCTGTGCACAAGAGTATCAATATGAAACAGGTAATGATGCAACTCATGAGAGTCCAGGCACTGCTTCAAGAGGACTAAATGAACTTCCTGAGAAGGAATGCCAAGGACACAGCACTGCTACTCAAAATAACTTCTGAAATTCTATAATTGTTGCCATTTTCTTCCAATGGAAGAGCTGCAAATGTCTGCCAAGGAGTTTTTTTGTTTTTTGGGTTTTTTTTTTTTTTTCAGCTAATCATTCGGCTGCTCTAAAAAACTGAAACCAGCACCCACAAGAGGAATAGCAACACGTATTTGTATTTCACTAACATTTATCAACAGCAACAATAAATCAACCAAATGTCTCTGTAAAATACTCCTTTTCCCTTCCTTTTCTTTTCCTGTCATCCCATAATCATCACAAAAAACCACATGGGTAAACTTGATCTCAGAGATTATCCTCGTGAAGAAAGAAAGTAGCAACACAGGGAGGCTGCGGGATCCATCTGCAGCGGCGGCAGGCAGCCAACCTCCCCCGGGCCGCCGCGCATCTGTACCGGGACCGGAGGGAGGGAGGGAAGGGCAGGGAAGGATGCGGCGCCCTCATCGCTGGGTGCCACCGAGCCCAGCTTTTACACCTGCAGCCGTTTTTTGGATGAGAGCGTGGGCAAAGTGCCATCCTGGCAGCAGCGCCAGTGTCTCGGGAGGGACTGGCTGGAAGGAGGCGATTAGGCTGCTGTCAGCTGGGGAGGGAAACTGGGGCGAGGCGCTTTGGAGCAGCATGGAAAAGGCAACTATTCCTGCAGGAGGGAGGAAGAGCAGAGAGCCTGTGCTTTGAGCCAGGCTTCACCAGACCCGCCACAAGAGCACCATTGTTATTAGCACTATTATCACTATTTCTTATTTTAACTTACCCGAACCAGCTGCTGCGGGAAGGGCCCTCTGGAGTTTTCTGGCACGTTGATGGGTGGGATGACCCAGTCCCGCTTCTGCCGCCGCAGCCCGTTGGCGCTCTGGTGCTGCCGCCAGGGCAGCAGGGTATCACTCTGCTGCTGAGCCAGCTCTCCAGGCAATGCCTTCCTTCCTTTGGGCTGTTTTGGAAACAAGAAAGTAAGGCCAGTTAGCTTCTTCCTTGCTTCTTAGGACCTGTCCCAACAGTGATGTAAATGGTCATGTGGAACAAAGACACAACGTGCTTTATGGGCAGCTCTGCTGCCACTTTGTTTTCACAGAACCACAGAATCACAGAATCACCTAGGCTGGAAAAGACCTTGGAGATCATTAAGTCCAACCTATGGCCTTACACCACCTTATCAACTAAACCATTCACAAATATATGGAGCTGTAACTCCCAAGTCAAGATGCCTCCCAGAAGGTATCATCTTCATTACACCACCTGCAAGGGCATGCAGCAAAACACTGGAGTAAAGAAGTTGCTGCAAATTTCCTATAAGTACAATTTACCAGAACACAAAAAATGGGAGAGGATTCCTTTACAGCTCATGTCATGGGTCAGATTTATAGTCTGGTATTGAGCACAAGCAGGGCTACAAGAACCTGCAGTCTGTGGTTCAGCAAAAGTATTCTGCCACACCAACCCAATGCCAGCCAGAGGGAGAGTCAGCCCCATGGCTGCAAGGGTGCATTAGTTCAGATTCTTAGTGCTTCATAACAAATGATCTTTTTATGAGAGCTGGGTTTTAAACACAAATCCCAAAATATACACCCCACATTGCCTGGGAAGTGTAATGCATCGCAGGCACAGTAAATTTTCATTATTTGGTGTGACTTTGAGTCCTTCTTTGTGGTATTTTTTTAAACTATGGATTCTCTGCATAGCATACTTTGGTGTTGGAAATGTTACAGAGCTATGGATAAAAATGGAAATGGTGGGACCATGGTTTTGACTTAGAGCAACCGGCTCACTATCAGAAAATTCATGCCTTATAGAATGATGAATCAATGAAATGTAGATTTGGGAATGCTCTTCAGAGGTTACGCAGTCCCAATACTTAAATACTCAGTGGTCTTCTAGGATTCCAGCAATTACTTTTGAAAGTCTGCAGAAAAGATAACTAGCAAGGGCTTTTGTTACCATATGGTGACCTGCACTCCCACCAGAAAATGTTTAAACTTTCATAAATCACAAGACTGCAAGAGACGTTCTCTTCATTTGAGGTAAGATCCAGTGGGAATACTGTTCTCTGAATTTTACAATTTTCAGCTTTTTTTCTCAAAAACTCCCCCTCTCACCCCAAAACCAATGCCCCAACACACAAGAACACTGCAGGAAAAGCTATGAAAGCATTTTCTGAGGCTCCTGCCATTTTAAGCCACATTCACTGTTTGTCTTACTCCAAACATAAAAACCCAAACACCCTCCAAGCAGGTATCTGTAGGCACTGATTTCAGTGGGAATCATTGCTTCTAGTTTGACGTAAATCCATCTATTAGCACATTTCAGTTCCTGATTGGGAGGCAAAGAAACAGGCAGTCACCTCAAGACTAGGCAGTGTATACAAACTGAATGGTGTATGAAAGTTACACTGAGATGTGGCTCCAGAGCTATGTGGACCTTCTCCACAAAGGCTGGAGATGCTGAGAGCTGGGCACAGCAGCAAGGAGCCCATTCTCACTGCTTGATCATGGCTCTGATCTCTGTTACCTGTGGAGGGCAGACATCAGCTGGCTACAAGGATTGGAAGCATTTGTGCCAAAATGCAACTATTTTTACTGCAAACCTTAAAAACAAGCCTGTTCCAGAGCTGAATTTTCACAGAACAAACAAGTACAGTCTTTTCAGTCACACACAGAGGCACATTTCTCAGGTCCTGTCTCACACTCGTGATGTGGGTTGTGTTCACCTAAGTGCTGTTTACACACCTTCAATGAGAGATCACAACACCATGCTCAATATTTAGATGTTGCTCTTAAAATGCTCACTGAAGTGTGTAATGAACAAAGAAACAGAATCATGGTGTGGCAGTGGGAGGCTTTCTTGGGATAGTCAGGATATTGGTAGGCACTGCTGACCTCTTCCTTCCTATGGGATGCAATCTGCTATATCCAATAGAGGTTCCATTTAAAAAGGGTTTTATTGTCAAGAAAGGTATCTTTTCTGAACACTGATGAAAACAATGTTATCTAAAGAAGACACCCAGAAATGCATGACAACATGAAATAAGACTATGAGACATGAGCCACAGAAAAGTGGATATCCCCTATTTTTTTTAATTGGCTTGTGATTCCCAAATGGAAATCCTTTGAGAGCAGGTATTTGGATCAGTTTATGTAATTGGCAAGTGAGCATGGGGACAGATTATGAAAGGATGGTCAAATAATTTGTGCTCTGCTGAGTTTACACAGTGGAATGAGTCTGAACTAAAGACAGACTTGAGAATTAACATGAATCCCAGAGCTCCGTGCATACCGAAATAATTAGTGTCAGCTCAGCAAGGCAATACCAGCCTTTTTAGTCTGTATGAAATACTTGCTGGCAGGTGACTAGACAGTGACTAGCTTGCTTGTCACTCGATGATGTTTTCCTATATTAGAATAAATCATCAACATGACTCTGAATTTGATATGTAGAATTTCAAAGCATCTTGCAACAACAATTTTTTTTTCCTTTTTTAAACAACAGTTCTCTTTTATCTTCATTTGTTGACAATGCATTCTCATGACCTTAATTTCTCTGGTGTTGTTTAAATATGTTGTACATGTTTTCTGCTGTTTAAAAGCTGTGAGACAAATGCAGTAACAAAGTCTGGTGAGTATAAATGCCAGAACTATTCAGATCTCTGACTGAAACATCCAAGAACATATCTGGAATAACAGCATCGTCTAACTGTGAGCCCCAGAACATTCTCCTGTGTTTTTGAGTTTACAAGAATCTAAAGTTCAGCTCAAAAGCAGAGAGTGACACCAAATTCAATTAATTCTAAAATACAGCTTCCAATTCTGGTTTTGCTGAATAACAGTTTTTACTGAGATTACAACTGCTCCTTCTCTCATGGCCTCACTGGCCATATGCTTTCCGGAATCTCAGAAACATTTTTGAAAGATAAAGTATTCCTCTATCTTTTGTAGTGCCACCAGAACACAAACTGTCCATAGTCCTTCAAAAATTCCACTCAAGCACCTCTAGTGCTGCTGCTTTAGGGTGGTTTCCCTCCCATTGTTTTTGTGACTCTTTTATGTATGGCACAAGGGTGATGGTGTGCAGCACAAGGGAAGGCAATGCATGAAACACGTGCCCAGTGGAAAGTGAAATCCACTCTCCATTCCAAAAATTACACGGTGACATTTATTACTTGTTACAACAGGATCAAACTCCAAACTTTTCTACTTCTTTTGGAGATCTCTTTCTCTAGTGCTAGCACAATATCTGTTTCTTTTTAACTCACTTTCTTTCCCGTGCCTCTGCCTTTCCGTGCTGGGTCCTAAAGTCCTGGTCACAGACGTGGATTGTTGCTCTGTCCCCTCTATAATTTGCTGGCAGAGAGAGAGGGGCAAAGCAAGATGCGTTCTAACCTAAGACTGTGAGTCTCAAGGTCTTTAGAGCCCCTTCATGGTCGCCAGCAACTGATGCCTTTTCTTGGTCTTAAAATCAAGAGTCAAACACGGTTAGAAGGGGAAAAAGGGATTTTACCTTGGTATTTATTTTAAGGATCTTTAGGTGAACTACATCTAGGTTGAATGCACTGAAATGCACACTACAATGCACACCCCTAAAAGATCTGGTATAACATTACAGGTCTTACTAATTAGCATATCCACCAAAAATTCTCCAGTGAGAGGCTTGAGTGAGCCCCCCTCCCCAAGGAACCTTCCCCTGGATGGTTCTATCTTGGTTTACAGAATGTGTTCTGGAGAGGACGTTGGGGTCTGGGGCACACTAACCTCTACCTACGAAGCTTCTAAAATGTTGAGTCTCTCAGCTTGACAAAGAAGTCCAAGAACGTAGGCAAAAAGCACTAAGAACACAGAAGTTGTAAAAAGGTATAACAGTGGTATAAAAGAAAAGGCAAAAAAATCTTCATGGCATTACAAACACAGAACATGTGAGCACAGTCTTTGGTAATACAAAGATAACTAAAGGAGGACATAAAATAGTCAGATAATTCAGTAATTATGCCTGTCTATCACTTTAGGACACTGATAAGCTAGAGAAAAACAGCTGAGCCAAAAGAGATGAAAACCTTCAAGATCAAGGTGAAAAAGTAATTACAGTGTGAGATGAAGAAAAACAATGGGAGAAGAGCCCATGCTGGCATGTAAACTTGTTAGGAGAGTTTGGATTCAGCAGGATCTAATGCCTTAGTATTTGTATTGGGGCCGAATCTTCCAGAGCTTGCTCATGAAGCTGAGCAGTCCTGTGCTGGCTGCAATATTTAAAGCCCGAATTCTGCAAGCCTGGGATTGACACTTGGCTCTGAGTTATCCCATGTCTCTTCCAGTGGGCTTCTGGCCCATAACTGTGACACACATGGACAACACCAATGCTGGCAAATCATAACGCAGCCATTGCATCTTCTGCTGATAAATGCTTCTTTGGAACGTGCAACTCTAATATTTGTTATGAGCAGTTGTAGGGCAGGGGAAGAGCCTCTTGGAGACCATCCTCCCTGAGTTTGATAAGGCAGTCATGCTGAAGAACTGAGGATTCACTGCAGCACAGTGTGGCAGAATCTGCCCTGCAATTCCCCTTGCTACGTTTTTGGTTTGGGCTTTTTTTGGCTATTAGCTGAAATCAATTAAAAACATACTGAAGTCAATCAGAAACCTTTCACTGAGATGGCAGATCAAGCTCTCAGAAAGCAATGGGAGGTTGGAGGAGGTGCAGCCTCACCTCTAAGTATTGTGAGAAGAACTTTCTTCTCCCAGGCTGCTTCACAGAAGGTGTAGGGGTGTCTTGGAGTCCATGTCAACAGCTTCAATGGCCTCTTCCAGGAGACATTTCCAGTCCCTTTTCAGTCTAGAATTGCCTTTAAGGATGGGGAACACAACCTGCTGCATTCGGAAGAGGACACAGAGCTAAACACCACAGGGACTGTCAGACTTCAAAACCAGATTTAGGACACCTTACTCCAAACTGGTGTGGCTGTAGGGTGCTTCAACTAACTCCACTTACACTGATGTTGAGAGCTCAGGGACATTCCTTGTCTGCACTTGGCACTGAGAATAAAGGATGAGTTGGAAAAGCCATCTAGCGAGTCTATAAGCTCCTATCAGTGTTGGTCTTGGACTCGTCAGCCTTTCAGTTGTTGGGAGACTCAGACTAAACCCAACCTCTGCTCGTAAAAGAGGTCAAAAAATAATCCCCTGAAAGAACAGGACACGTGGGATGCCAGCAGCCCCTCCAGCTCTATCCTGCTCGTGACAAGAAGGCTACGAGCCGCTGACTTTTCACTAGTCCACAAATAAAACCAGAGAGTGTGAAGAAACACCAGCTTCCACCTTCCGCTACACTTAGCAGTAGCCAGTCTCGCCAGCTGGCTTGTCTCCCCTCCCAGCCAACCTGCCTTTGATATCCGTCAGCCTCTGGCTACGGAGACATCTGGAAGTTATTATCCAGCAGAGCGTATCACAAACCCATTTACATAATATAGTATCATATTTTGTGTTCCTGCTTAGCTGAGCATTTTGGATCACTCTAGTGTTTGGGTAAATAAGCCACCATTCCCTGTATAGAAATAACAAGTGAGTCTTAGGGTACGTTTGGTGGAGATTAATAATTTCACAGAGTTCAACCCGAAAAACGAAATGCTCCAGATTCAGCCCTAAAATATATTATTCTTGCACTTGTAATAAAAAGTACCTGCAATCGAAGTAGAGGAAATAATGCCTCTATTTCCCAGGTATCAAAATTATTTATGATTTAACCTGTTTTATTTATATGCCAGTCTTATTATTTTCATAGGATCTTTAACACTTCACACTACACATTCTTCAGAAAAGAAATAATACTTGGGTTACTTTGTTTCTATGTCACTCGTAGGGTTTAACTGAGGCAACGTGTTTTTAATATATTTTTATCAATACAAGGGGATACAAAGCCACCTTTAGTCCGTTGCTCAAACATATTTCCCTTCATCTCCTATATCAATATACATTTTGAAAACTGGTTCGATTTTCTACCAGGGAAAAAAAAGAATCTATTTAAAAATATTTAATCTGAAGCATTTTTGCTTGTTTCCATGGTAGCTGCGGAAAGGACAGGAGAAAACGATATTTACCAAACAGAAAATAAGACAATGAAAATAGAGCTTAGTGCTTTAACAAAGGGAACATGAGAGCACTGCAGAATAAACATTTGCATGAGTTCTGTTCGAAGGAAACAACATTTTGCTGACATCAGGGATGGCAGTGGAGGACGAATGAACCCTTTTTTCCCAAAATGCACCATTTCTCCAGTTTTTGATCTTTCAGTATAGAAAGATATTCCATTTTGTGTTCTCATACAGTAGAATGAAAGGGTTGCAGAACAAACAGCAAATTTATTTATTTTACGGTAATTGATTCCTTTTTTATTTAGGTCACTGCTGAATTCGCTGAAGTTGGAGACAGGAAAAAAGTAGTTTTAAAAAGATCAGACTTTTTATTTTAGACTTTAATTTATTATAGTTGTGCTATGTGAAGCTATTATTTAGGAAGTGCACAGGTAAGGAATCCATAATCTGTTTTTCTCCTTATCCACCCTCTAGAACTCTGTGATGACTGTGTGTATTAGCTTTATTTACTAATAGTTGTAAGCTGTGGTAAATTTAATCAAAGATAGCTTCATGTCACATCCCATTACCATCATGGCATAAATTGCCATTCATGAATGATTTGTGTCAAAGAGCTCTGAAAACTATTGTTTTAGCAGCAAGATGTTCCAACATGCACAGCTCTTCAGCAGGGGCATTAAATTAATGTGTTTGCAGAGAAGCCACTAATTGACAATGAGATGGGATTTTGGCAGTACACTTCCACTTTAAAGATAATGAACAGCGTTCAGACACAGAGAAGAACCCCCTCTGCTCCTAAAACTATACAAGTAATTTCTGGTATAAACAAGAATAGAGGGAACCAATCCTGACAGGATATTTCCAGGACCCAAGCAAGCTGTTTGATCATCACGACTTCCAAAAGCAAACAGTGCAATTGCAGCGTTTGTGACCTTTATCAAATCTGGCTACGTACAGTCAAGAATGTTATGTTTGGTTAGGAACTCATTAAACAAAATTACCTCTCTATTTATAGAAACCATACAAGTACAGTATAAAACATTTTAATTAAATCAGCTAGTTAAGCAAAAATTCATTACTTTTTTGTTTTTATCAGCTAGCAGTGGGGCTGCATAGAGTAGTTCACATTAGAGTCAATTAGTAAGAAAAATTGTCAGATTTGGCAAGTGCATGAGCTTCCAGAACACATCAGCTGACAGAGAAGAAAAAGTCTGACTAAAAGCTAACCAAGTTACTGCCCTCAGAGGAGGAGAATGAGCCACGTAACACACACAAATGCATCAGCCATGCCAAAACCTCTTGTTCCCAAGGAGTCAGTGTCAAAGCTCTACATGCCGTGTTCCTTGAGAGCTGAAAAATGAGGCATGCATGCAAATTTAAGGTTGTTAGGTATCTGGCTGGCTTTGCAGGCTTTGGAAAATTTTACCCGATAGAAGTAATAAAATGTGATCAGCGTGACCGAGGAATCAAAATGTTCCTTGGTTTTGCAGGGCTGCAAAGCAAGAAAAAAGCTGAAGAAGAGTAGCAGGTAAAACCAGGGAATTTTTAAATAGGGAGAACACGACACAGTGGCTTGTGAGTCAGGCAGGAGAAGATCCTTTCTTTGCAAAAGGTGCAGCAGGGCCCTTTGTGGGTAACTGTAATTAAATGCTGAGTTGAGTCTGGACTCCGGTGAAAAGAGATGCATCAGCTGGGCATAACCTATGTGGTTACCACAGAAGGCTCTTGTTTAAAAAACCCAACAAATACATGTTATTCTCTATTATCAGAAAACCTAACAAGGTTGGTGAGGGTCCCATGGACACAGGCTGCAGCTAATGCCCCTGGGGCCAGAACGGGGCTTTTCGGGTGCCTGCTGACCAGGCTGGGACAGGAAGTGTTGATTTTCCAGCAGAATTTAACTGAAATTCAGAAATCTCCTGAACTCACCCACACCTTCTGTTGGGTAAGTTATCACCAATTTAAGCTGAAATGTAGCCCAGTCACCAGAGCACTTCAATAGGCTTCGCTTTTGTGCTGCAGTCAGGATGGGCACGGGCAGCACGCTCACTTCGTTACTGAGCAGACACAAAATGCCCACGGGATCTCTAAGGGATGGGAGTTTCAGCTGGGAAGGAGAGGCAGAGCTGTGCTCAGACTTATTCTGTGGTACCACACGGATGATTAGAGGCAGCTCCTGGCCAGTGCACTGCTGGCAGGGTTTTAAATGATCTTCCTCTTCCATTCTCTGGAAGAATCACGTATCAAAGCAGGTACATTAGAAATCCATCTGCCTTTGGTGGAATCTTTCATGGCTCCCACAGGTTTCCAGCACCTGTGATACTCTCCTTGTCACTGTCAGGCTTTGAATATTGCAAGAGCCTTCAATGGACAGAAGAAGATGACATCATCCACAAAGCACAGCTCTTGATGTACTTTTCCTCCTCAGTTTAAGGCTTGAACATCTTATCCCAACTAGAAAAGTTCTGATGAGGTTGTTTCCTTGCAAAGCTCCCCACATCAACTTGACCTTTTCACACTCCCTTTGTAAGATCTAATCTCACAGTACTTCTCAGGTAGGATTGTTTAAGAAACATCTAAATTACTGTTGTACTCTACCTTCTAGTGTTTACAAAGAGACACTTCTATCTTCCAGTTAATGTCATTCTCATAATTTGGAGAAGCCATACACAATGGCTTCAGAACGACAAGTACTTCTCAAGAGCAGGGCTATTAAATCACAAAATACTCATACTTGTTACCTGTAGGTTGGGAATAAAGGTGGTAGATCTTGCCACATACTATACAGTGAAAACCACTATTGCAGCTTGGAATTACCTCTCTCATTCTGCACCTCATCTTGAGAAAAATGTAGGAAATATCTGGGCTAGCAAGCTGAGTTCTTCCCCCCCCAATAAAACTTCTAACAAATAATTGAAGACATGGTTCCAAACCACATTTCTTTTGCTTCTAAAACTCAGACTACTATAAGTGCTCTTCATCACAGAAGGAACCAGGAGCAAGTCTACCCCTTAAAAAGCCTGTGAAAATTTTTAATCCCATTTTATTTTTCTAAAGCATGAGGTTCAAAAGATACATGAATTAAAATAATCATAATGAATTAAATGTAACAATACTCCTCCTCTTCATAATGTTTGCAAGTAAAAAGATCACAAGAGATTTAAAAGATCACAGGCGCTGCTGCTACTTTAGCACAAAGCAAAGTAATTCAGTCTGGTACTTCTCCTCAGTGCTAGCGTGAGAATTTGCCCTTTCAAGTTATCCTTTGGTTATTTCAAGAGGCTCTTGAGAAAAGACTGTTCTTCTTTTTTTTTTTCCTCCAATTCCAGAGTGCACCTAAGAAATGCTCAAATTTGACCATGAGGACACATTTAATTTATCTCCATTTGCAAGATGAAACTTAAGCCTGAGTTTAAATGCTTTGCTGGGTGGGGACAGTGTTTGAGATCCCACTCCTTGCCAGGCCTTCAGGCCACCCTGCCCTGCTGGACACCCATCCCTTGCTCCTCTCTTCCAGCTGGACATGCCACAGGGTCACTACCTCATCCAACAATCCAGGACCTGGCCTCCAGAGGCTGGGAGGAACCTAAACTCTCCTTCACACTGAGCTTGTTTTTACCAATCTGTCTCAGCTTGCTGGGCCAAAGGAAAGATCCTGGACACCCAAAACCCCTAAAAAAAAGTTTATTTTTATGGGCGTGCCTGCATGAAGTAATTTTTGTCTGTACTCAAACTCATGTTTACAAGCAGCTGTCAGCAGATTATCACACCGGTGAAGGTATTGAAGGTATTTTTAGGATATCCAGTCCAAAATACTTTTTTTCAAGTGGCAGTCAGACTTCAGCAGTTACCAACAAAGAACATGAAATGGGAGGTCAAAAGCTTTGATCTGGCAAGGGCAAGGCACACATCACAGGCAGGAGCACGCAGCAGTCCACAGGGTTTGTTTTATCAGAAAAAACTTATTTCTGCGTAGGCAGTTCAATCCTTAGGACTTCTTTATGTTTGAAGGAAGACAGATCTGGAGTGAATTTCACTTACAGATGGTCTTTCGAGCATGGCTTTGAGCCTGACCCTTGGTATGATGCTGACTGCTTAAGAGCTAAATGCGGCAAGTGCAGTGCTTGGAAACTTCCCGTAGTGGGCTGATTTTCCAAGGCAATGAGCACCAGTGTGTCATAGCTTATCTTGGCTTCAGCACAAGGCAATGGGATTCAGCACACCTGAAAATCAGGCCAGGGAAGTTCACGTGTTTTCACAAACACCACTCTCGCCTCGCAATGATTACATGTGAGATGTTCAAATTCACGTAAGTATGAGGTCAGGCAAGTTCAGCAGATGCATGTTCATTATACTTGCACAATTATCATGAGCAGTCTCACTGGTAACAATTATATGATACTAATTTATTAGTCATCCTCTTTCTCATCTTTTCCACTGATCTGATTTGTTAAAACCCCAAACAGCATCTCACAAGTTATCTGAAGGAAACGGGAATCTCTGTATGTACCCTCCCTGACAGATAAATCCAGGTCTTGCTTCACTGATGAGATACAGAAATAAAAATCATTCCAGCTGCCATTTTGCTGGATTTAGTTACTGCCTTGGATTCCCCACAGAGGTAGTGAAAGAGAACAGTGTCAGTCTAATGACCCAGTACTTAAAATATGTATCAGTATTGTCAGAAAAAGGCAGGATGACAACTAAAACCTCCTTTTTTCAGGCCTTCTCTAGGGATAAAACAGTTTGATGGGGCAAACTCCCATCACTCTGATACCATAGATAACATCTCAATGCAGGAAAAAGAAGGAAGAAAGGAAGGGAACACATTTTTTCTTGTTTCCTCCAGGTGCACCCGCTCCAGAGCATCAGGGAGACCGGAGTCATTGGAAGCACAGCTCCCACTGAAACTCTGATTTTCTTCCCTCAAGGGAAGGCTCCCCAGCCTCGTGCAGAGCATCTTGGCTGCACAATAACCCAGGTCATGAATGAGAGCAGTGCTGAATAAGCCTTTCCTTGCCCAGAGACCTTTGTGCTTGTGATCAGCAGTACTTGGAATTTAAAACCTCAGCCAGGTAAAATACCACAGATGATTATTTAAAGGCTTTAAATAAAAGAAACCCTCTGTCTGTAAGAATCAGCTTTTCACATTCACATTGTATGGCTGTGGACTCATAGCTGGGTTATGAAAGCAGCCCAAAATAAGATGAGACATAATAAAACGCAAGCTGGTCTTAAGAAAGAATTGATTTCTGACAGCAGTTCTCAATGTTTTAAACACTAGCTGCAGACCTCATATACTTCCAAGTTTAATTGCACAATTCCCAATGATTTAACATTACAAAAATTTACATATTTCCATGCTCAGAATTTGAAAAGCTCAAACAACGAGAAACTTCGGTTGACATAAACATGATTCAAAGAAAACAGTATTTTGTTTTTCTAAACTAAGTCACTGGCAGCAGATGACTGACATCCTACATGTGCTGAATATATCCTGTACCTCTAAGCTCTTCTGCTGTGAAATCCTCTCTATGCTGTATTTCTATGATCTGGATTTTAACTTTTGAGGTGAGAACTACAGAAAAATAGGTGGCTAAATAAATACACAAGAAAATCTGCCAGATGTGCCTTAGACACATGAAAGGACTGCAAATTAAAGAAAACAATCAATATAAATGAGAGGGTCAGAACTTCAGATGGGATGAGCCAACACAGGGAGTGGAGGAAGTAGATTTTCAAGGAATCATGAGGAGGAGCTTGGACTGATGGACACAGAGGGCAGGGGTGGGGTGAGAAGGACAAATGATACAAATTTCTACTTGTGCACATGGAAGGACTCGAGTTTCTGTGACTAAAAAACGGGACACTCTGAAGACGGCAGTCCTCAGCAATGTCACTGTTCACAAACAGAATCTTCATTTTTAGACTTTTGGTTGAATCAATATCCAATTTTTCAAAATAACAGCATGCACTCTTTGAAGAGAAGACTACACAGCTAATTCCAGATGAGTAAAGCCTGGCTTTACTTTCTTTTCTTCTGGAGCATTATCCCACTCAAGTTCATCTTTCGCAAATGCTGACACAAGCCACAAAGACTTTATATTATTTCATAAACCAGCATTTTTTATCTTTTCTTTTTGCTTTTCTTCTCTCTTTTCTCTTTTCTTTTCTCTTTTCTTTTCTCTTTTCTTTTCTCTTTTCTCTTTTCTTCTTCCCAAACTTCACCCATAGCCCAGACTGATACTTTCAATTGGAAGAACAGGCAGCCAGACAAGAACAGTAGAATAAACTTTATCTTAAGTATTTATTGTTATGCTGGAATATCACTCAGTTTCCTCTGGGGTAATTCAGCACTCTTGTGGGAAATATGTGACCTCATTTGCATTTTCTAATTGAATTGCTATCAGGTTCCCTGCAAGACTGAACAAAAAAGTTCCTTGAGTTACTAACATCGCTTGTATTAACGAGAAAAAAAAGTTTACATTCAGGTGTTTGCTGGGGAGGAGGGGAAATGTATGCTTCATGTATCATAAAATCCATTTTTAAAGTATTTGCCTTCTTTTCTATCATTTCATCCTACTAGCATGGCACTTTAACATAGTAGTGAACTCTTTCATTACAGTGGTTTTCACTGAAAACTGGCAGGTTTGCCCAGGTTATTCAGTCATCTAAAGCAATCAGCACATTTATAAGGCTGACACTGTGAAAGAGGGGAAATTGTCACTGTATTGGGTCCCTCCCCATTAAAATGTCAGGTTGCATCAAGAGCAAGGCTCAGCTGGGGAATCTGGGGCACAGGAATGGACACCAAACCTGATTTTGCAGTGAAAGCACACAAGGGGAGGACTGTCCCAGCAAGAAATATCTGCTGCCTTGGAAGCCCTTGGCCACCACTCAAGTGCTCTCAGCCTGTTCCACAGTTTTTCCGTCTTACATATCCTGACAAGAAAGGATCACAGACACAAAGGATCATTTATTGATGGATTAATCCTCTGTGTTCTCCTGGAAAGCAGTCCACTGCCCCCACTGTGCAGGCAGGCTCACTCCTGCACCCCCAAAACCTCAGCCAGTATCCCAAAAACATCAGTATCTCCTATAACATTTATTCTGTATTATAACCTCCACAATAAACCAAATATAAACCAAATATCTAATAATGGCCATTCCAGGAGGGCTGGTTTTGATGCAGCTTTAAGCCCTGGATATTCATGAACTAAATTCTGATTATCCTTTCAGAGGGGGTTCTGAGGGGCACCAAGTCCCCCATCACGAGGGGCTGCTCTCACTGAGGGCCGTTGCTCATGGAGAGGAGGAGGAACATGGCAAAAGGACTTTTTTTGTGCTGTAGGTGCCAACAGTGATCAGCAGGTGCAGTAACTGAATTTCCTGCCAATTATTTATAATGTCTGGGAACTGTTCAGCATTTTTGCAAAATCAGTCACAAATTTACAAAGTAAAATGGAAATGAATGGATGCACTAGAAGAAAACTGGTCTCTCTCAGGTCACCTCCTTTCTCTCCCATATTTGCCATTTCTATATCCCGAATATAACAAAACAGTCTGAAATGTCTTTAAATATATATATATAGTCTGCTTGAGTCATATTATACTACACTAAACCAAATGTGAAATCTGCTTCTAGTAAAAGCCATAAAACATATAAGGGTCATGGCCTGAAACATATTGAACTGGTTATTGTAAGGTTTGGGGTTCTTTTTTCAGGACAAACACTATTATTTTTTAAAATAATCTCATAATCATATTTATTTCTTTAGTAAACAAAGGATTATTCTGCTTGCAAAAACCACAGGCATTTAAATAAAACACAAGTAAGATGCCTGCTACAGGGACGCACAATAACACTGCTTATGACCTTGTCATTAGTCTTGTTTTCCGTATTTTTCCAGCCTCAAACTACACTCTAATAAGGCTTTTAGAAAGGAGGGATATGAATTTTAAGAAGCTTAGCTCTCTGTTTCCAACCAGAGTTCAGATTACATTAACATTAGATGAATTTCCAACCAAATATTCTACTGAAACAGAAATGTGTGCTTATTCAGGTTTTTTTTTTCTGCTACATTGAGAAGAAATTTAAAGCAGTATATAAGACATCTTACTTTGTTCCTTCAATATTTAATTACTTTTAGAAGGAAGCAATATTTCTTTGGTTAGAAATGGCAAATAGAGTTGACATAACACACAGGGCTTAATTACATCTTGCACAAGCCCAAGCCTTGCTGAAGAGCAGCAGAAGTGTATTTATATGACTCTAAGCCCTGCAAAACCTTAGGGGTCAGTCCACTGGGCAAGTGAGAGATTTAAGTCTGTCCAAGTCCTTTCCTTTTTCTCTCACACGTGGCAAAAATTCTCCCAAACGGCACAGAGTCACATGGTGGAATTCTAAAAATTTGACACAGAAAGTCTCTCCTCCTTCCTCCATCCTGCCCTGCACTCTCTGTCCAAGCACTGCAGAACTGAGGAAAGGAGAGGCCAGTCTTGCTGTCTGGACCATTACTGCCGTGCATTAATCCAAGTTACAGGTACATCCAAGAGACCCCACCTGTCCCTGAAGAAGCCATGGCTGCTCCCAGGACTCATACCTTCATCCTTACTCTGCAGGTCTTCAAGATCCAGCAATAAATCAAGGTCTTGAACCAATTCCCTGCCGAATCCTGCCCAAATGTCACCACCCAACCAGCCCAGCATTGTGCTGTTTGAGTCAGCACCAGATGAGATACCTGCATTTACTCCGTGTAGTAAACGATCTTCAGCCCAGACTAACACTGAAAATGGAAAGGTGAACTGCTGCTGCCAAAAATTATACGGACGAGGCAGGAAAGTGCCAGCTACACCAGGGGCAGCCCCCAGTTCCAGTGGCTCTGTGCAGCCCACCACCACGCTTCACTGAAGGAACACTGCACTCAGGCTGCCACACAGGGACAGAGCCCTCCTGCTTTTCAGCTGTGCGTATGGAACTAAAGCAGAAAGAAACCATCTGTACCCTTCTGACTGAAACGCTGGCTCTGGCTTCTCTCTGTCGGGGTGGGCGAGGGGAGATGCTGGCACTGAGCAGAGGGGACGTTTGGCACCGCAGTGCCACGTTGTGCTTCGCTGCCTGCATCGCGCACGAGCACGTGTCCCTTATCAGGCAGCAGCAATGCTCCCTGTCCTTGCAAGGGAAGGAACAAGCTCAAATCTCCCCTCTGGAAGGTGCGGGGCCATCCAGATTGCTCGCAAGAGTAACTGTGAAAACCAGAGAGATGAGCAGCAGGGCAGAGCTGCCAGTGCATGACTCCAGGCCTGTGCTGTCACAAAAGGAATCTGAACTTACAGCCATCTACAAGATGGTTGACTTTGAGTCTGCACCCTTCATCTGCTGGTTTTACTAGGAGTCAAGAGAGATTATCAGCAGTGAAGTGCAAACATGATGCACATGACCTGCAGTGTATAACAGACAAGTGGTCGCTTTAAAAATACAGAAGTATGAACTTAGAGAACACTTCCTTTACTGGTGACCCTAAAGCATTTCTGTCAGAGAGGTTCAAGGATCATTTGCAAGGAATTTGATGCTGCTCATGGTATTTCCTACTTGGACACTTCCTTATGAAGCACAGACCAGGCAACATGAACACTCTGACGCCGCGTGAACCTTCCGATGGTTTGGGGCAAAGGAAGAACAAAGTAGGAAAAAGAGCTTTGAAAAACTCTTACCTTGTGTCCATTGTGTTGGGACTTCTCTGCCACCAGAAACCTGACCATGGCCTCCCATCTGCCCAGGGTCTGGGGGTCCCAGGCGGTCACCATCAGGATCAGCTGCTTGGAGGGCACCTGCAGGTGGTGGGCAGCGTACAGGGTCCCGTCCGCCCTCACCTTGAAGTCCAGGCTGTTGGTTTCATACCGCACACCCTTGTTACCGGCACAGTTATTAAATTTTACTAGAACAGAGAGGAAGAGATGGGAGAAATGTGTGAGATTGGCCTGATAAGGAAAGCAATCAAATACAAGTTTCAGACATTTAATTTTCACTGATGTCTTCTATATCTCTAATAACCATCAAGGAAATGATTTAACTGTTTCTTCGACCTTTCAGGAGTGCTCTTGTGCTTTATCTCTGTTCCCCAGGGAAGAAGTTGTAAGCCATTTTTAAAGTATTTGATACAGTTTCATTAGATCTCAAACACAGCTGTTCCCCATTTCTACAAGTGGATTTCTCCCTTGTCGCCATTATCTTTTAAATTCAACTGGAGTCTATTACCCACGCTGTGGGTATTTTTTTTCAGGAAATGTTCTCCATTTCCCTAACCCTTCAATAACCTACTTACCACATAGCCTATTTGCACATTCTTAACTGAAATTCAAAAGCCCATAACAATTCCATTATCAGAAATATAGAAAAAACAACAAAAAAATTAAACGCAGAAATAAAAGTTTAAATCATTCTGGAGCACACATGTGCTGCTGGAACTGGACCCCCCATCCTGAGCTGCATTCCCACCCTGGCCAATCCCTCACATGTTACAGCTACTGCAAAAAGGAACTGTTAAACTGTGCGTCATAAACCATAACATGTCATTTGAAAGCCTACTTTGTCAGATCAAAGCTCCCCACTTGCTGATATTTTTATTTTCGCCTTTTTTTTTTGGTCAAAGTCTTTCACAGTCTAGTTTGAAAACTATTTTTATTGGCATTATGATACATGTCACATACATTAGACCCAGAAAAAACCAACCCTATTATATGACAGAATTGACAAATCTGATAGAAATTGAACCTGCAGCTAATAACCCAGGAAACAAAACACTTTCTGCCATTCGAGTAATCCACGGAGCGGAACACACGTGGTGAAGGAAAACATATTGCACCCGTAAAAACATCTCAAGTGAGTGAGAATGGATGCACAGCCCTCCAGCTCGGATTGTTAGGCGGGTTCTCATGCTGAGATGCTCCAGTCTGCCCCGAAATGAGGAGAACCTTCTTGGCCAGCTCTGGTGGGCTTCAGCAGGAGCTTAATTCCTGCAGAAGAAGGGCTGAGTAAGATGGATCCTACCTAGACTGGCTGTGGTGGGACAAGGGATGCAGGGCACTCCAGGAGGAGCTTCTGGGACAGTTGTACCCCAACAGTCCCTTTCCCCTGCACCAACCACAGCTCTGCAGCGCTGCCCTGAGCTGAATCGAGGACGAATTTGGATCTAAATAAAGAAAAAAACAACCATGGCACAGGTGAAAGAAAAAAGCAGCCAGGAAATGGCTCAACCCATCTGGCAGTCAAAGCCCCTGGCCGCATCAAAGTACAGAGAAATAAGGAGCAGACTGTGGCAGAGGAAGGGAAAATCCTTCCCCTCCTTCCCCAGACTGCACCCGACAATAACTGGGGTGCTGTGATCGTGTCACAACTGTGCATCTACAGAGGCTTTCTGTGCTGTGTATTTATTTAGACCACACTGGTATGTTTTTATGTGTGTGGTGGGAAGTGTTACCAAATGCTGCAGCAATTGCTGGGCACAAACAGCGAATGTCACACATTGATTTATAGAAAATAAGATGGATAAAGTTATCTAGCAGATAAAAAAACCTGAAAGCCCTGGATGAGGGTAAGCACACACACGGTTTGGTGGCACCTACAAGAACCGGGACAATCTCTGAGACCTGTGAGGGGAGATACCCCGGACCTCTGGGACCACCCTGCTGGGAGACCACTTTCATCTCTCTGGAATTTCTGCAAATCTCCCCTGCATTCACAGCTACAATAGATACGTGTGAACATATCAAGTGCATCTTCACTTCTAAATGTTATTTATTTTCAGCTCAGCACCCTGGGCACTGTTAGAAACATGGCACATCAGCTGCACCCCTTTGCTGTGTAATGGCCATGCAGAACTCAAGTTCCAACCCTACTCCCCAAGTACCCACGTATCATATACTGAGAGACACTTAAAGAAGGGAGAAAGGAGTGATATGATAATGACTGCACATTAAAAAACTCAGAGCTTACTTTGATTTTATTGAGATTAAAAGAAAGCCCTACAGTGTACCAGTAGTCTGAGAGAAAAAAACCCCAAACCCTTTCTATATGTGTAAATAGCGATTTCAGTATTCAAAGTACTTAAACATCTGCTTAAGACCCAGCTCATAGCTCCAAGATGCTGCTCTGGTGTCATATGTCACTGTGTCGACTTTTATGCTCCATTATCTAAAAATGGCTACCTCGTAGACAAAGTCCCTCTGTGACTTGCTAATTACTTCCATTAGTTTAAAACAAACTTAACTAGAGACGGAGAAAATCCTGAGAGAAATTGTCTGATTTCTTTTTTTTTAACAAGCATCGTCTCTGCTCCACATTGCTCCTCTCAGGTAGCACAGGTAGGTGAATGCTCAGCAAGGGATTAGCACAAGCAGCTCCTCTCCTAAGAGCCTTTAGGAACTGCAAGAAAGGCTTCAAGGACACAAAGATTCCTCAGTTTTCAGTCACTCTGCACAGCAGCAATGGGCCCTGCCTCACCTGGGCGGCTCTGCAGGAGATTTCAGCCACACAGGGATGACCCTGCTCAGCTCTGTCAGGCAGAGGAGCTGCTCTGGCTCCAGGCACTGTTCATACACAGCATAGGAAACACACTGGAAATGCAGGAGAGCTGAGCTTCCTTCACAGGGAAGGGCATGGCTTAGTGGTGGGGTTGGCAGTGCTGGGTGAACAGTCAGACCCAATGATCTTGGAAGTGTTTTCTAATCTAAATGAGTCTGTGATCAAAAATCCTAAATTATCCTCTTTGCTGGCCTTTGAAAATAAGACCTTGGGATGTTTACATGACTACTGAGCTGCACTGTTTTATACATATATATTTATATATATACACATATACACAAAGATCCACATAATCTATAAATCTCATTTAGATATATTTATATATAAAATATTTTCCCCAAATATATGTGTATAAGTTTAGGGGAGAAAAAAATCAAGCTATTGTTCTATGAAAAATAGCATAGATCAAGGAAAGGAAATCTCACCCATATTTTCAAATTCCATCTCTTACACCTACTCTTTGCTCTTGTGGAGGCAGAAATTAAAATTTCATTCAGTGGCAGACAACTTCTGCTTTTTTTTCCCTTTTTCTCCTTTAGAAATCTCCAAGTGTACGTAATTTGCAGTTGATGCAACTCTTGACTTTCAAATAATGCAATAAATAAATAAATAAACAAACATTGGCTGTGTTTACTAGGCTTAGAACTCTCTGTGGACACAAATCAATCTTTCTTTGACCAGTTTGAAGCCTAAAGAACACTGCATGAATTTAACATTCAAAAGCTGCAGCATCAGTAATTAGGATTTCAGATAAACAGCAGAGTAACACATCTATCATTTTTACAGGATGGTAAAAAAAACCCCAAGTTTTTAAAAAATACGCTGGAAAAATGCTCACTGATGCTTATCGAAAACTTACGCTGAAACCAGCATCTAATGCCTGATGAAAGGAAAACCAAGAAGGCACCCTCATTAACAGGCTTTTAGGTTTAACCCTTTACCCTCATCATTTTTAATTGCTTCTCTATGAAAGGAGGAAGTACAACAATTTGATAAGCTGAAACAGGTACTGAGTGACGGGCAGAGAAGCTGCAGGAGTCTGCAGCAAACTGCTGGGCATCTGAGAAAAAAAAAGGTATTTTACTTCAAAAAAGACACAGGGTGAAAAAAAATTCAACAAGTTTTGCATTGTTCTCTTTTATTATTTAGCTTGTTAGGCTGGCTGGACAGAGTCAAATGATCAAGCCAGGATCTTGAAAGATGTAGGAATACACTGAACTTCTTGCCCCCCAAATGCCTGAGAGAAATACTGAATTTAATAGGACTATAAATGGTATAAACCAAAGAATTCACTTTTAGCCATATCCTTCTGGATTTTCCTTTAACTTCTCCTAGTCCATTAAAAAGTGCCCCCTCTGGCAAGCTGCATAGGGCTGGAAAAGCAGGAGGGATAATACTCGTTTATTAAGATAAACCCCCTGGCAGGACATCATCCCACATTTCAGGACATGGGTCCCTTCAGGACTCTGTTTTTCACCATGGTTTTGAGGATTATCTCTGCAAAAGATGTTTCTTTCATGATGAACTTTAAAGCAGCAAACACACAGCACTACTTGCAGCAGGATCCATCTGCTTTTCAAGCTGTGTCTCTTGACCAGCTCCCTTACACACCATGCACTGTGATAAATCTAAGCTGCCAAATCCACCCCTCACACCCCTTCTGTGAACATCATTAAGGTGAGGACAGCTTAACTGCAACCTTTGGGAATTTCTGATGTCTGGGTAACCTGCAGAGTCCTCAGCATGCATGGAAATGTCCCTCTTGTGTGATCATGAGCAAATCACTTGTATTCCTGCCCTGGAACTTCTGGCCCAACGCTCCCAAATGTCTGCACTCATCCATCTCCTCTGGCTTTTGCAGGGGGTTCAGTCCTGGCCAGCATTCCCTGCATGTCACCACACCAGAAATTAAAAAATCCCAAACATATCCTGTGTGGAGAGGCTCCTGTTGCCTAAGAACAGGCATGAAACCATTCAGTTAACCACAAAAATGCACAGGCACATTACAGCCTCACAAAGTGATTTCTCCATTAAGTGCTAATGTGAAGCAGAGCGTGCTGTGCCTTGTTGGGAAGCTGCATTTATTTGGCAAAATAAGTATGTAGCATAAAATTTTACATGGCCACGTTTTCGAGGCATCCTCTTTATGTTCGTGCAATACCTCTGCGATTCTGTGAGAAAACTGTTTTATAGCAGTGGGAAGCAACTGCAGTGGAGTGAATTCCCCACAGCCACTCTGGAAACCGAGAGCAAAGCTGGGATCTGAGTCCTGAAATTCAAACAGCCAGGCCACTGCCTCCATCACCCAGATACAAGCGAAGAAGACAGAAAAATCAGAAAGATGGACTTTGAAAAAGCTAACAGAGGCAGATCCTTCTCCCTACAAACTACTGGGCATTTCCAAATTAGTGCAGGGTGAAAAATTTAAGGGATGTCACACAAATTATTGCAATTGTTGCGTGAAATGGAGTCCCATGAGCACATGTAAATACGTGATGGAATTATTCTGGGACTGAAATATCTTGTCTAAAAAGGCAAATGCTGAAATGGAGGCAGGAGGATTTTAACAGAATTATAGAGTCATGAAGGCTGGAAAAGACCACTAAGTCCAGTCATTAACCTAACCCTGCCCGGTCCACCCCTAAACCATGCCCCCAAGTGCCACACCTACACGTTATCTGAGCACTTCCAGGGATGGTGATTCCACCACTTAATCCTGTTCTACTGCTTGACGACCCTTTCAATGAAGATATTTTTTCTCATATTCAACCTATCCCTCCCCTGTTGCAACTTGAGGCCATTCCCTCTTGTCCTATCTTGTCCTATTTTTTTTCTCTGTATTAAAAAGATGGAGGTGTCCAGGTACCACAGGCATTTTGACCATTCAGAGATGGTGTTTCAGCGTTTTGTGGAAATTAAAACTGACTTGAGCCATCACACTTACACACAGTGCTACATCTAAGCCTGGACTCCTGTTTCTATCCCACTTCCACTTATAGTAAATCCCACACTATCATACAATACACAGCCAGATTTGCTTCCTGCAGTTCATTAAATGCTCAGAGCCCTTCTCCTTCTCTACAAGAAAAACAACACATACATAAGAAAAAATGATGGCTGTAAAACCTGATGAAGACAATGTGTAATTTTCATCCTCTCATTACTAATTTTATAGGTTACATTTTCCACCATGTCCCCATAAAAGATATCAGACTAATAAACTCCTAGTGTCTTTATTTAATATTTATAGCACCATGGGAGAACCAAACTCTACTGGTAAAAGGTAAAAACAGCAATTCAAACAGCTGCTTCAAAGACTAATAAACACATCCCTAGTGATTGAGCTTAAGAGTATACAGTTTAAAAAAATGCTTTGGTACAAAAAACTGTAGGAAATAAATGGAAGGATGTCAGTTGGTATATGAATGTATATAAAAATGTGCATGCTCACACCCTCAGCTGCACAAAGCATTGATTATTCATTAAGTGTTCTTGGAGTAAAAAACAAATATAATGAATGGTTTGGAGAATTAATGAACTATCCCACAGTCTATCATCTGCTGAAAACATTCAGCATGATTTAGCGTGTTCTTAATGTTATTTTCTTGCAATTAATGGAACAGAAATCTGTGGCATTTCTACCCATTTCCCAAATCTCAGGTCAATGTGAAACATTATATCCAATTTTCCAGTGCATTATTTACGATCTCTGAGCTATGACTGCTAATATTTGCCTTACTGAAACAATAGCAAATTATCATAACAATTTACCATATGTAATTATGTTAAACAGAATCTATCTTTATTTATCTTCTTGTAATCTTCAGTTACAGCGAGTCCTCCTATTCAGAATATGCAATAATACAACATTCATGACATTCCCAACCTATTACATGCTTGTTAGAAGTGACTCCATGTCCTACTCCACTGGTGACACCTCGGAATCAGCAAACGAGTAGCAATCTGCCTCCAGCAGAAACTCAGGTAGATTTCAAAAGGGACACAGAAACATTTTATGTTTAAAGGCACATTTTGAATTTGCCCTCTTTAAGTTCCAAAGCTCAACCCCCTCCATGATCCATGTGGGGTTTAGGCACACACCAGTGAATTCCCGACTACCTCATGCTCATCTGCAGCTGTTTTGCTTCCACAAAGCCAGGACCGTAGGTCTTATGGGGAAAATGGCAAGACTTTTCTGCGCATAAGTAATTTATTTTAAAAACATAAAATACTTCTGTGGGCTTGATGGGACTACATGGAAAAGTCATCTTTTCATTTCCTGATCCACCTAAATGCTTTCAGCACCTTTTCCAGCTTTATGTTCACTTTTATCAGCTCTTGCTTGCACAGAATTTCTGTTTCCATGGCCAGAGAAAAAGAAAAGGAACAATACATTTCAACAGACAAATAGGGATCCTTTAAAAAGTCACTCTGTCACGTGTGCAGTCAGCCAGTAGCAATGAGGAGTCATGGGTACATTAAAAAAAAAAAAATCTAAATCCCATTCAAACAAAACAAAAATCTAAATCCCAGACACTGAGTGCCTCCTTCAAATTCCCACCTGTGCCATTTTTCATTTACTGGAAGCCAATTCAACTAAAATACATGTTTTTAAGGAAGAAAAAAATGAAGAAGTATATTTCACTTTTGGTTTGGAATTGGAGGGGAGTACAGACCCCTGGAGAGAAGGACTATAGAACATGATAGAAAAGATGAATCACTCTGGCAACAGCCAGCCAGCCATTAATTTTCAGCAAGCCAGGAGTTGGTCCAATTAAGCCAGGCTCCTTTCTCTACATTAACATGCTTTACTCAGTTTTTTTCTGAAGCTAAAACATCAGCTCGAGACCCCAAAGGCTTTTCTATTTAGGATCAATCAATCTACCTTGCTGCACTGTAAAACATACACTGTCAGCTCCGAGGCGAGCTCAAAAAAAGAGCAATGGTAGAAAAATTTGATAAATCGACATGTTCTGGCAGTTAGTAGAGGGATTCTTCCTACACTGCAACTTATTTTTATCTGATTAGAAACAAGTATTAGTAAAGGGAATATTCCCCTCTATTCTCTTCCTGGTATTTAGCATTGGTTTAAGAGGGTTTTTTTTAAATCAGGTTTTTTATCCCTGATTTTCTACATTCAAGCCAGAAGATTCCTGCCACAAAGGCACAGAGATACTACCCAGATTTCAAAGGGCAGTGAGTTTGAATTGGATTTGCAGGATGTGGACTCACATTCAAGCATTTTCTTCAGCACAGAAACATGAACCTGCATCTATTGGTGCTCATGTTAAAGAAATTTTTCACTGCTTTCCACATTTTTATGCTCAGGGCTTTACTGTGAATATGCAACCTCACTTCTGGGTTTCCAGCACCTGCTCTATAGGATTGCTTTATTTGGGATTTCACTGCCCATTTGAGATCCACTAACTCTCCCTCAGCCTTACTGAGGCATCTCAGGAATGGTTAATTAATACATGAGCCAGGGACTGATGACAGAGGTAAGAAGGACACTTACAAGGTCTGAAGTTCTCTGCTGGGATAACTCAGAGGGATTGCCCTTTTCTTTGGTAAATGCCACAGCAACTCTGCTGTTGGTTTCCGTGTTGTTCTCAGCATCTTTATCTTTGGATAAAAACCTTTCCTAGCAGTTTCAGCATGACAGTCCCCCTCTGTTGCTAACAGCAGTGTAGACAGAAAGCCACTGGGATGTGCAGCTGATGTTCCAGCTTCAGATTAAAAGGGTAATAAAGAGAAGCCTGGTTTGGGTAATCCTGCAAATACCAACTGCACCACACTTTTGCGGCAGATGCTGAGTTTTTACAGGCAAGCATTTTTGTTCTTTGCTCTTTAAATTCCACGTGTCTGTAGAATAGTACTGAGATTCACTACAGCACTAATGAGATCATTTTGCAATTAAAGGCTAAGTAGAAACAAACCTCTCACCACTCTACAGGAGAGTTTGGGTTCTCTGATTAAGCAGCAGTAAATAAACCTGTTTCACTCTTGGTCCTGGTGTACACCAGAGATTAACTCTCCAAACAAGATGGACTGATTGACCCCATGGATTAATCAATGAGTTTCCCAGCTTCAGATCAAAGTGCAAGTTGTGGGAGTTACCTGCAGTAGGATATGTTCTAATTATTATTACCAGCACAGAGTACATAAATCCCAGGGCACTTTATTTGGAGGTTTTACTCTTAGCACTAATGATCTCCACAACACTCTCATGTTTGTCAAACTACCAATGTGGGAAAAGACTTTAACCACCACTATGCATTTCTCGAGGAAGAACTGCAGGTTTTATGGAAGCTTGGTGTGATCATTATAAAGGGTGGAGCCTGTGTAATGGTAGGGTAATCTCTATTGTAACAGCTGCTCTCCCATCACACCTGTGGGCAGCAGCATCCCTGGAGGGAGCTATTGGGAGGCTGGGACTGTACTGGAGACAAACCCCATGTGAGGAGGCATGGAGCCCTCCTGGGCAGAGCAGAGAGCTCAGCCCTGCTGGTATCAGGAACATCCCGAAACTGGGAGCAGTGATGGGAAATGGGCAAGGACACAGCTCCTGCACAGCCACCCCCGCCAGCTCCCACCTGCCCCACTGACAAAACCTCCTGGCCTTGGGGGGTTTTCCTTTCTGTCACACATCTCTTTTCAACTTGCCAGAAGTGTATTTGGAAGACATGGGGAGCTGTAGGAAGATTTCTAGCAAGGAAAAAAAAAAGTGAACGGAGGGCATTTGCAGCCTAGGAAAAGAAGTTGAAAGAGATGCTCCAACTGCAGCTGTGTCAGACAGCCTCGGGCTTCTCTCTCCTCACACTCTTCAAACAAACAAACTCTCAACACCTAGAAACAGAGGCTGCACATGTCAGGGGAAAAAAAAATCAGACACACCAGTAAAGACACTGAACTCCTTACGGACTTGACTTGTGTGTAAACACTGACAACTTTGGGGCTGAGTGTTCTCATCTTCCTCAGCCTGGCTCAGGTGTGAACACACACTGATCCAGGGAGTCAGATCCCAGTGCAGTAAATGAATAGATGTTTCAGGCAAGAATATTAGAAATGGAAGACTTTGTTACCTGGAAGAGTCAAGGCTGGGTAGCTATATTTAACTTGCAGCTGCTGTGCACCTCTGCTCTTCTGCCTGCACAAAAAGCAGCAGCAGTCCTTTACCTTCAGCTCTAACCTACACAAGGCTGCACATTTCAAGAGAAATTAATATTATGTAGAATAAAGCACTGTTTGCTACCTGATGGGCTCAAGTGCTTTGACATTTGGACAAATTCAGAGAGTTTTATTTACAGACGGAGGCTCTGGGCTCTGTTTCTGGCAGATGATCAGAGGGAGCAGGAGGAGAACAAGTGGCCTTGATGCCCAAACTGCACTTGTGGGGGTAACAAACTCTGGCCAGTGTCAGAGCTGCCAGGCTGCAGAGAGCCAGAGGATCCTGCCCTGGGGCTGGGCTCCAGTGTCCACTGGCTCCACAGGAAATTCACCCACAGAGCAGGAAATTAACTGGAAAAGCAAAACCACAATAAAACACAGATCCAGGCAGGCTGGTGGTGGTCATCACTGACCCAAACAGAACCTCCCGGCCTCTGCAGCCACCCTGGAACATATCCTGACCACAGCATTCCCGCAGCCACAGAGCTTGGCTGCTGCTGCTGCCACCGATGGAGTCACAGGGATGAGGTTTACTGTAACTTTCCTCTTTTACACTCATCCCCTCTACCCCTTCTTACTACAGTGGTGTCCAAAAGAAAGGCTGTCCCCTCACCTGAAGAACAACCTCAGGATTAAACTAGCAACCTTGAAATTTTGCAGGGCTCAGTCCCTTCAATTAAAACCAAGAGAGACTGAAGCCAGTAAATTAGAGAATGTGACAAATGCAGCACAAAGCACTGAAGATCCCAGAAGGTATAAAATTTAGTGTTAAAGTAAAGAAACAATAGGGAAGTCCAAGACATTTCAGAGTGTAGTGAATCAAATTAAATTGCCTGAAATTCCACATGGAATACATTTGACAAATTTCTTTCCCCCTCTTCAGCTTTCTGTTTGAGATGAACTGTCGTCTGGCAGCTTCAAACGTCTGGCACAGCTTCAGCTTCAGTTTGCTGGGGCTGAATCCAAACACGAACCTGAACTTTACCAGTTCTGCTCTTTTTGTAAACATACTTGCTGTGGCTGCCAAATGCTTTCCAAAAGCACACAAAATCCAGAATCCAAAAGGAAAATATTGTCTTGCCGCAATAAAATTTGCATTTTAACACCTATGGGCAGGAGCCCATGGTCGGGCAGAGCCCACCTTGTCCCACATTCCTCCCATATTTTGAAAGGCAATGGTGAGTTGGGGGCTGATGTGGGAGGGATGAGTCTCCCATGCACCCAGTACAAGCCCAGCTCCAGCCCTGGCAGCTCCAGTGACACTTCTCCCTCCAGGGCTGCAGGGGCAGACAATAATAATAATAATAATAATAATAATAATAATAATAGTACAACAATTAGCAGTAGGATTCCTCAGACGTGCTGGGTAAGAAAAGCAGTAAAATGTCATTAAACACGTGTCACTGATAGAGAAGACTGGTTTAGATTTCCCCAGTGGGTAGCCTCAGAACAAATTCATTTTAAGGTAGGGAACTTCAGCAGCGGAAGAGACGGATATAAAGAGGGTTATGATCAAATTGCTCCTGAGAGCAGATAGCATCAGCTTGGATATATCAGATTTTTTTTTCACTTTGCTTTTAAAACATACTTGGTTTTGCAAAATGCTTACAACACACACTGCTTTGACACAGGAGGTGATTCTTCAGCAGCATTCCACTACCTCCACAGATTCCCTCTTTCTTTCTCCCTTTAAAACCTTCTAAAACACCCAAGCTCCATAAACTAAAAAAAGCTGCAGACAGCTGAACCGAGCCCACCTTTAGGCTGGAGAGCAGCAAATGACAAAAGTGTCTGAGTTCTGGCACAAGACACAAAGGCAAACAGCTGCTGCTAGAAAAGCGTATTTTACTGTCCACAAAGTCTCAGCCTCACCTCTGAGAGCCACGTGGCGTTCCACCACTGCCCAAAATAGACAACATCTGGTTTGTACAAACACTGATTTATTGCTTGTCTTCACTCCCCTTGGGTTTTAATTATGAGTAGATCTTGTAACTATTATATTTGTATTTGTTTTATCCATCTAGATATTTTTCTACACTATTAACTATAAACTGAAAGCTCTTTCTAAGAATAGTACAAAAACATACTTAAAATATGCATATGGCCTTTATTAAGGAAATCCCTATAATGAATTTTTAGATTAAGTAAAAGCACCACTGAAACCACTGATTAGCAGGCAAGCCTGCACCTGATTTCATGAACAGTATGACATTAAGAAGTTTCTTTTTATAACAATAAAATCCTAAAGAAAACAAGAATACAAAACTAAGTGCTGCTCTTAATGCAGTGTGGTGGCAGGTAAAAATCCCTCCTTACTGCACCACTCTGACTGCCCCCAGGGCCTCTTTGGGGCTGTTGAGCCACTTCCAGCGGTCAGGTGTCCTCATTTCAAAGCACCTCCATGGGGTGGCACTTCCTCAGCAGATGGGACAGATCCCCTGGGTAAGGGTAACATAGTCAGGAATGCAATTGTTGGAAGCCTTCCTACTGAGACTTTTTTTTGGCTAAATTTTCTGTTGGTTTTTTTTTTCTTTTTCCTGATAAAACTCTTGATCTTTCTGGGAATAAGTTGATTCAGAAATGACTTTCTAATTTCTATGGTTGAACAGCTACCCCCACAACAGAACACACAGTGCAATAAATAAATACCACTTGCAAACTTCAGATTTCTCTGCCACCACATCATCCATCAAAACTAAAGCTGTAAAAAAAATAAAAAAAGGATGTGGAAAAACCCAACCAACCTTTCTCCCCATCTTAAAAAAAGCCTGGAAACTATTTCTGGAAATGTCCTAATGTTTCTACTGAATGACTGAGTCTTCTGAAAATGTTCAGTGGTCCTACACAGACCCTCCACAAGGACCAGCAGATCTCATCTCTGCCAGCCTAACACACCCACTGGGCAGCTCAGGTCCAAGCATTTAGGCAGAATCCTGTCCTACTCATGGCACAGAAGTTTTGGGAATATGATGAAAAACAGAAATTGCCCCAGATGTCTGAACTGCTGAAATTGGAAGGCAAAAAGGGCCGATAGCTGCGTTTTCCCTCCCCCAGTGTCAGCACAGAGCACGACTCGTGTGCTGAAGCAGCTGCAGACCAACAAACCCTCCAGGTAGAGCAACAGGAATGCAAGAAATATCTTGGCTCTGTATCTGTTGTTTAATTAAAAAGTTTTGCATGTAAACAGATACCTTATCCTCTTCCAAATCCACACTGACATCCACTACTCATCATTCTGAGGCAACTGCTAGAGGAAACACGATTAAAAAAATACCATATTCCATGGAAGTGATCTCAGAACTGCCCGTCATTGGGCCGTCTGGTCCCCTTTCACACCAGCTCAACTGTGAGAGCTTCAAGCTGAAAGCAAAATGTCAGGCCATTTGAAGACATAAAAGTCAGTTATGAGGGCTGTAATTTTATTTTTTAATTATTGATTGAGGGGTTGAAAAAGAAATATTGTCTGGTTGGTATCTTTTAAAGGTTAAATGTGATGAATGGTATCAAGGGAAGTCCTACCAAACTTCGATCCCCAGTTCTTTTATCAGCTACACAGATATCAAGGCTGGGTTGGATGGGGTTTTTTGAGCAAGCTGGTCTGGGAGGTGGCTGCTCAGGGCAGTGGGATTAGAATGAGGTGATCTTGAAAATGCCTGTGCAGATGTGAAGGGCACTGCTGGCATCAACCCCACGAGGACACTGCACTGGATCTTGTGTCCTGTTACCAACACAGGGAGCAGCCCTTCAACACTTTGCAGTCACACATTTGCAGTTTTTTCCAGAGCAGGCCTCAGTAAGGACTGTCAGCTACCACTGTCAGTGATGTCTAGCTCAGCGTAAACACTTCGTTAGGAACGTGATGAGATTACACCCTCAGGTTTATTCTAAATACTAAAATAAATCTTTACACAGAACAAGAATGCACTCATTTATACTGCAGTGCTATGACCACAGGTTTTAATTTTTACTATTTAATTATTCATCCTGGATCAGGTCTCAATTTAAGCTAATATGCAAACATGAGGGAGAAGGGGCACTTGTTTATCTCAGTTTTTGCCAATTAATTCAAGTTGTTCAGTAATCACATTACTTTTCTACAATGTGATAAGGAAGGAAAAAAAACAACCAGCAACCATCCAAATAACAAAAAAAGATTCCCTTTATACAAAAAGCAGGATATTCTACAAAATTTACTTGCATGAATAGACTCCAATAAACCAATTAAAATACTCATTTATAGGGATGGCTCATATTATTGACTCAGCCTACAAGGGAAATTTTTCTTCTTTTTTTGCCTTTAATGTCTACAATATTACCAGTGAATTGACCTAATAACAGATTATATGATGGAGACTGGCACAAGTTTCCTGAAATTGTCCTGGAAACATGAAATTGTCCTAAATTTCCCTCTTGTTCCATGTGGGCAGTGGTAATAAATGGTACATCAAGCAGCAATTTCATGTCTATGAACTGGTGCTATACTTGAATTAATCAAAACCAAAGCTTCCAACACCCCAAGTGTCTGCTAAAATTAACCATCTACAACCTTTTTTCAACAGAAATCTCGGGAAAAGTTGAAGTAAGAAACAAAAAATATTATTCAGTCCATAATTCATACAGTTTTAGTGGTATTTCTGACCTTTAAAACAAAAAGCACGAACAGCTCACCCAGTCCACTGGGCAAATAGAAGAAATAACAAGAAAAGCCAGCAAAGAAAAGAGAAACTACCCAAGAGGAATCCTCTGCAGCTCCAAAACGACAACATTTCTACTCTGTAAAAAAATAAAATGCCATCAAAACTTCACCAGCCTCTCTCAACCCATCTCACAATCAGGTCATTACACGGAGGAGGGGACAGACACTGAGCTCCAGTGAACCCCAACCAGCCACGCCAATCCTGATCCGTATCTGTTACCTTAATGTTTTTCTGAATGTCTATAAAAAAATCAAACACAAATGAGCAAATCTTTTTGTTAAATCTGCCTGCCACAGGCAAGTCCTATCTCTCTGTAGGTCTCTCCCTGTGGATGCACCTCCCAAAACACCATGGACATTGATCCCATATGGTGAAGATGAGGTCTTGGGAGCACCCCAGGAGCCTCCAGCAGTGCACAGGGATGGAGCTGGGATGGAGGTTGGGATAGGCACCATGCTGATGTGCTCCTTCTGTGTGCCTGTGGCCAGGACACCTGCCTGGCACACACCTGCAGCTCCCTTGGCTTGAAAACCACTCCTTTCCTCCAGCACCGAAGGGACTGAAGCTGTGAAATGGAAAGGTACAGGGGAGCAATGCAGCCATCTGGGCAAGATCCATCCTACCAGCAGCTTCAGAATGAAAAATACAGGCTGTCTTGTTTAAAACACTGTCCTTTGCTCAGGCAGCCAGTTGGGTATCTGTGCCACACACCGCCCCTGTGGAGGGGGATATTATATGTTTGCTCCCTACCCTGTTATTTCTGGCTGCTTAAGCAGCAAAGGACCAATATCCTGTTCAGCTGTGCTCAGTTGGTGCAAGAGAAATCAGTGAGCGATGGCTCTGCCGCTCACTTCCCACACCTCGTCCTCACGTGGAGCTGCTGGTTTTTGGCAGTGATTGATGGCTGGTACCAAGGCCCTCTTACCAGGATCCAAATGGGTTTTTCTTCATGAGCTGCCCGTTATCACGCAAACTTTATGAGCTTTTAGGGTGGAAAGCTTATCCTCTGGAACAGACATTCCCATCTAAAACACCTCCTCCTTTCTCCTGTGATTTGCTGCTCATTTATCTTTACTGGGAAGCTGGTGTACCGGCTAGAGACATCTGAGGCTCTTGTTTCTGGAAAAGCCAGTCACGGAAACCTAAGAAATGAAAAGCCAACACTCCCACCAGCATATTAGCTGGTTTAAGACTACAGTTAATGGCTTGGCAATAATAATTTCACATTAAATTTCATTTACATTTAAGTCACAGTGGACTGAGCAGTGGTGTACATATCCATCAACCAGTTTCCAGTGCCCACCAATAATTAACAGTCTCTGTTCACCCTATGGGGGTGTTTTCCAAATCCAGATTGACATCCACCAGGCAGACTGGCTCTCCAGACAGTATTTCCACAAAAACCAATTTGCACCTGAAACCCAGCACAGACAGCCATTCCTTCAGTGATCATTTAGTTCCTTTCCAAAAGTCACCTCTCTGTTTCTGGGCACAGGAAAAACACTCTGGTTTTGATTTGAAAGGGAGATTCAAAATAAGCAGTGCCAAGTACCTCAGACAAGGCAGGGAATCACTAAAGGATTAATGAATTTTATTCACCTACTACTCAGCACCCCACAGAAGAGCCACAGAAAGTGCTTGTGCCCTTCTCCAGCCTCTCATCCCAGTGCTTGATGGTGACTGTCTCGAAAATCCTGGTTCCACTGGGCATTATCCATTGTCTGGATTTCAACTCAATGTTTAAAGGGGAGACTGAAGGATGAAGGTCCTGGACTGGCCTAAATCATACTTGGTATGGATTCACATCGCTTGGCAAACAAAGCATCACTTCATCTTTTGAAACTCTATCTGGTCTACCAGGGAACAGAGAAGAGCCAACCCAGCCCTGGCCAATTCAGGGCCACTCTAAATCATCAACATCCAGAGGACTCACAGGCAACCACACCGCAGCCTCCTAAGCAGGGTTTATCTCCATTATTGGAATTTGGGCAGTTTTTGTGGCACTGTTCACCTGGCAAATGAGAGCCAAAAGATGATCAAGTCTACAAAGAACACTCCAGGATAAGTGAAGAACAAAACAGTAACTCTATTGTTACATCCTGCTTGCTCCAAGCCTTAACACTGAAACTACACGTTATTTAGTGATTTATTCTGCTTAGTTCCAGCTAGATTACTAAAACATTCTCTTAGCAGCAAGGCAGGGTGTGGGTACACAAGGTCAAATCATGCCTGTTTACGCCACCTTTTAATTTAGCTGATTTGAACTGAAAGGTTTGCTCTGGAGATGAATTACTCCTCAAGAGGTTTCTTTAAAGCAGCGGATTTTAAAAAATTTTGAAAAGCTTAAGGCCTCCTAATACATGTGACTACTTTTCTGTGCTTCTGCCCTGGAAAAAAAAATTATTGAAGCAAAAACTCTGTTTCTTCTAGTAATGAACAGTAAAAGCTTGTCTGGGGGAAAAACCAGTGATTAGATTGTGAATGTGTGTTACTTCCAAACATAAAGCCCTTTTGCCTGAGACAATATAAAGACACTAAGATGCAATGTTTGATCATTAATTTTGGCTAACACTACACATTAGTGTTGCTGCAGTCTTAGATTTTCTCCTTCTCCCCTGGTTTTAGACAGCCTTAATCATGCTTACAGCTGATCCTAATTGCTGAATCCTATCACTCTCCACCTTCTCTAAAATGCTCAGGGCAAAAGAAATAGTGAAGATTAATGACAGATGTGTAATTAGAAGAAAATGTAAAGATCTTGTGTTAATAATTCAGAAATAATTTGATTAATATGAAATCCTGAAAAGCTCTTGGAGTAAAAGATGATGGAACGAGTGCTGTGGCACAAAGCTGAGCACATTTGTATGTGCCACACTCCTTGCCACTGGAAGGAGGGAGCTCATGCCCGAGTGTGTGGGAATGCAAGGGAGGCTTCAGGAGCATAATGGGATTCAGCATGGAAGACCATCTGTTTTAATTGAGCAAGCTTATTCGTGCAATGCTTTGCTCCACTAATCTTGTTTAGATTAATGTTAATGTTCTATTAAAAGGTAGTTTATCATCCCACAATACTGAGTTAAAGCGATCCCACCCATGGCAATGTTCTCAGCTCTCATGGAGGCACAGAACTCCCTCATTACCAGGCTATTGATCATTTACAGCACAACTATGAGGCTGGGAACCTTGGCTAGAAATAACCAGAGGTCTTTTGTCCAGTGAGGGTAAAGGCACAGATAAACAGCTCTTATTTAATTAATTTAAAATACCAAAGACCACAGTCCACAAAATAATCCTCAATTATGCCTCTGGATAACTACAGGAATGATAGTTTGGCTAAAAACACCTTTCAGGCTGTAACAGAGAAGTGTCAAACTGGGATGGGTTTCTCTCAGTTACTTTTCTTCCTGTGACACGTCTTCTCACCATAACCCTTGGTCTCTCCTTGGTGTTTGCTTTTAATGAGAAAGCAGGAAGCTGAGTGCTAGCTGGAAGCACACCTATCATTAAAAATGCAGACACAGGGCAAGACAAAAATGTGTAGCAATCACCTTTTGAATATCGATCTCAAAATCCCAAGTTGTAGGAAGCATTATTATAACCTGAAGTTTTGCTGGTTGTTTTTTTTTTTCAAATATGGCAGAATCTGAAAATGAACTCTTGCATCCTTCATGAGTGAGAATAATGCACCTATGTTTTGGTTATTATTTTTAGAGGCTTTATTTTTTAAAACAAAATCATGTGCCAGCCAAGAAATGAATCATTTCATCATTCTTTTGGGGTTGGGTGCTGGAATAGCAAAATGTATTACAATCTACCTATATTTAAAATGTTTATTTTGTACAGCTTCTACTTCTCTGGTGTCTATAACTGCAGCTGCTCAATACCACTGCAGCACAAATCAAGAAATAAAAGAAGCAACAATTGCAGCCCCTACCCCTCCTCCCCAAATTTCAAGTATGGCTTGAAAGAGTCCACTTAAAATTTTTATTTCCTAAGGGAACTTTTTATAATTACATTTTGGACATACGAACAAGGAAGATGAAGGATACCAAGCGAAGATGAAATACATCTGAAGAAATTCTTCACATGCCATTCTAAAAACAATAATCTCACAAAGCAATAATTCAAGGGAGATTTCCTCCCTGAACACCCAAACATGTCAGTCATTAATTACAACTCAGAAAAGCTATTCTGTGATACAAAAACATCACCATTCCTTCTCTGCAAAACTGGGAACCTGAGAAAGGGGAAAGTTTAATGCTTCATCCAAGAAAATCCAGCTGATAAACTGAAAACCACTGCAAGCAACATCAGCTGCTTGTTCTCACACTGGCTGTAGGGATGTCGGCAGCTCCCCACTTTAGCCTGGGGTAGGTTTTAAGCCTCTCAGTAAAACTAAACCTGAAATTAGCCCATGCACTAACTTTCGAAAATCCCACCTGAGCAGCCTCCCAAGTACATGAATTATGTCAGACACAAAGGCAATGTCTCATTAAAAGAGCCACACTCTGAGATGAAGCCCTCTCTGATTGGTGTACTCCAGTGAAAACAGGACTGGCTGAGGACACGTGTACGAGCCACAATTTTTCATGGGAATGCTGGAAGAGACTTAAATGAAGACCTTAATTTGCAGAGTGGAATTGTTAATGTTTCCCTTGGAAAGACAAGACGCATTTCTACCTCTAACGAGCGATATCCATCCATAGCTAACGAGCCACACAACCTCCGAGCGAGCGCTGACAACTTCACATGGGAGGCACACGAGCCAGAGATTACACTGGAAAAGTTGATAGTGCTCAGGGTTAGAAATCACTGATTTCCTGAGTACTCGTCAAGCACCCATTCAACGCTCCAGGCTGTGTCCAACAGAAATTACAAGTGACAAAATAAAATTAAAATACCCATCTCTGCCCCCATCTGTTTTCAACATTTTTTGTCCTTTCCAAACAACTTCTTGTGTTGAGCTCCATCTCCCCAGCCTGGCTGTGCTCCACAGAACCATCCCTTCTGCAGAACAACTCTGGACCAGGGATGCAAGGGGTTTGCCTCATTAGTGCCTTGTTTTTAGGGCATTTGCCACATTCTGGGGGGCAGCTGCCCTGGCATAGAATGGGATCTGTATTGCACAAGGCCCTGCATGCAGTTATAAGGCTGCCTCCAAGCACTGTCCCCAAGGGAAGGGAACTGGGAGACACAGCCAGGCACTGTAAGAAGGCTGGGGCAGAATGAAATTGCATGGGAAATGTGAAAGTGCAACACTCAAAAAGTCACAGATAGCAGACAATTCCACACTCTATTGTATTCCATCATCAGCTGTATCCAGCATTTATGTGTTCCATCAGTTTTTTCTTGAGGCTGAAGTTACACTGTGCAGTGCAGGGGGGCGTGAACCTGCCTGTCCTGCTGGGCTCTGTGGGAGAGGAGATATCACACAATCCATGTAAAACCTACCTTTGCACCTTCCCTGAGATTCCCCGGCTACTTCCCACATTTCTGTGTACAGAGGGGAGGGAAAGATGCTCCACCAGCATCCTTTGGGGTCACTCCCCTGCAGTGACAATGCTGAATGAGGTGCCTGTGGGTGGAGCAGGCAAGGACCTGCACTGACACAAGAGGCACAAACCTAAAATCCTCCTTTGGTCAATAATGCAAAGCAGAACATGACTGGCATTTTTTCCCCAAGAAACACATTCAGGAACCTGTGCCTAAGCTGCACAGGCTGTTAGCCAAGGCTCTGTATCTACACATGACAAATTATGAATTCATCCATTGTTTGAAAGTTTTGAATTCACTGTTGGTGGTAAACTTTTTACTAGAACACACAGATGGTCCTGCCTGATCTTGTTAATGAAAAACTCTCACACAGCTACAAAAACAGACGTGATCATCTGTTTTTCAACATTCTGAAAAAAATCTACAGAGGTGTAAGGTGCTATACAAATGAGAATAATTAGCTTGTGCCATCTGTGGACATTAAAAAAACCCAGTGTGTCTGTATTCCTGTGTTTTATAATGATAAGCATTATGTCTTCAGCAAAGTACATACTTAATAACTTTTCAATTTATTGTGACCTTCTGCTCCAATTTACTTAAGGAACTATAATACTAGCTGTGCCTCGCACCTTTTTCACCTTATAATTAGCAAGTAATAAAAAATGCTATTAAAAAGTAATAAGTCTGAAGCTCTCTGACAACTCACTGATTAATTCTTAAGATTTTGAAGTACGCTGGAACATACTTAGCTAAAACATCAATTTTACTCAATTTTCAGCCCCGCTAACGAGTGTTGGTGCATGATGGAGTCTCATAGCTCACTCACACCTGATGGCAGCAGGAATTGTACCCCTCAGTGTTACATGGCTTGATGACAGGGTCACACTTCCCAGGTCTTTCTAATCCGAATTTTGCAGTGAGCTGAGCTTTGTCCTTGCACATGCAGTGCTGCTTGTCTGGGCTCTCTGGCAGCACGGGCACAGCACTGCAGCAGCCTGGGAATGGATGCCCTTAGCATCCAACAAGGAACAGCCAATACAGATGAGTGCCTTAGAGGGAAAACAGGAAAAATGATCAGCATCCAGGACTGGATTTCACCTGATTTTGTATAACATCCCCTGGAGGGATTTAAACATGCTGAGGGTGCAGAACTTCTATCCCTCAGCCTCCATAAAAATGAGAAGTGACTAGGCAGGCTGGACTTGCAGGCTGTCCTCGCTTGTTTTCACAGCACTCCCACGGCACGAGGAGAGACTGTCATTATTGCTGCAAAAGGGTCATTTGCACACAGAATGAAGAGCAGGTTAAACAGCACTGCACAAGCTGTCCCCAGGCTGGAGCCTGGCTAAGGAAGAGGAAACCCAGCCAGGAGGGCTGAGAGTGGAGCCCACATCACACAGATGTTTGCTGGACACCAGGACCAGATACGCTCGGAGAAGCTGCTCCCCCAAGTTCATTCTCTTCTCTCCCACAGCAGGCACTGGTGTGAAATATCCTCCACGTGCCACTAAGCTCCTCTCTCTGAGGCCTGCACTCTCCTATCAATGGGTTTCATTTCATATTAAGTGAAAGCAAAAAATGTTCAGTGGGCAGCTGCTGATTCCATGGAGTGCTGAGAGCTGGCACGCTGTCACCTCAGAGCCAAGCAGAGTTTGCACTGCTGCCACTGCCATTCCTAGTGCCCTTCCACTCATGGACTTGTCTTACATTATTCCCACAGATAAAAAGGCAGCCAGCTTTCAGCCTCCCAGCTGCCAGGGAAACCTGGTACTTTTCTCAACAGCATTTTGTACACAGAGCTCCAAAACACCCCTGAGCAGTGGGTCAACAAATGCCACGTTTTGTTATTATTTAATGGTTTATCATTACTTTGTTAGATGTTGGTAGCAGACCCCAAGGTACAATGCAAGATCCAGGATGTGCCCCAAACAGCCTGACACCTAGAGAAGATTAAAATACAAAATACATCCTGTGCTCACCTTGTAATCCTAGCATGGACACCTGTAGCTGCAAATATACAGATGCACAGCCCTTGCTCTCTTATCTGTTACGTGTTTTAATACCCGCAAAGCCCCTCTCTCTACTTGTATGTGGCTTGAAACCAGGACAGGTGAGTGAGGGAAGAGACAGCAGCAATTTAAAGGATTTTCAATTGAGAAGTCTCCACTCCCAACAAAATTTTGTGGTGTAACTCATTTTACAAAACACCCTGCACTTTCTAGGGTTTCTTTTTAATTTGTACTTTCTGATTTGAGCTACTGCAATACTGACTCACCTACTGTCTTTAAAACACTCATAGATTTACCTAGTACAGATGGTTCAGATTAAAAGTGTGACTAGATCATCTTACAACACCAACTCTTTCTTACTCACTTTGTAACTTTCCTAGGGGCATGGGTGAGTTAGTCAGTCTTTGCTCTCAGTCCAAGGACTTGGTATTTCATCTTCTAAACCTTTTCTTCAACCGACCCATTTCCATTTGTATTTCTGAAATACCTCCAATTTTCCCTCCTCTGATGACATTTATTTATACAGCAATTATCTGCTGAAGGTTGGAGAGTACCTGCCTTTACTTTTGCTGTTGTACTCATTTAAGCTGCAGCCTCTCCTAATTAATTTATTTTAAAATGGTTTTTCTAGGCTCCTATTGGATAGAAAGCAGCATAACTCTACTCTGAGATGACTTGGAAGAGCCTGCATGCATTGCCATCTCCTAAGTGCACTCTGAAGTCAAATCAATTCACAAAGTCATGTTCACAAAGTGGGAAATGATAAGAAAAGAATGAGTTCTGTTCTACAAATTACCAGCAATTCAGTGTGGTGCTTTAATGTCATTCCTATTCTTCGTGGATGTCACCGAATGCACCAGGCAAGCAAAATGCTCATATGAAATTAAGACACTAAAATAAATGTTTGCTCCTAATGTTGTAAAGAACCTCGTAAACGTCAGAGGTTTTTATTTCATGCACACCACAGCTTGTAGAGACACAGGAAACATTTGGTTCTAATGGGAAACTGATGTTCCTTTCAGTACCGTGGTGCCCATTAGTACCTGTCTGAGCGATGTTCTGCTGCCAGGCTGAGCAGCCCCACACACCAGCTGACCAGGACAGCACACACACACACCCCCCTTCAGTTCTGTGTTGTTTCAAGTGCCAAGGGAAGAGAAATTCTCATACTTCTCAGGAACACTGTGTGTAAAGTCTCGTGTCCCTTCATGCTGTTACTCCATCAGTCAGACAAACCCCTACTCACTGTATTCCCACATACAGCCCTGAGTCCCCCAACTTCCTTCCCTCGCCTCCACATCCTTCATTTCATTCCTGTCTACTCGACAGAATTGTAACTTGGAATGTACAGACAGCTGGGAGGTGAGGAGAGATAGGAAACACATTTGGGGTACAGTGGGTTACTGCAAGTAGAAGAGAAAAGGAGGCTGAGGCCAGTGATTCCTTATTCCTTCACTGCTCCACTCATTCCTGAAATTTTGGGGTGTACCAATTGTACTTAGATGAGCGTGGCAGAGTACAACTACCCTGTACTGTGATTTAAGCTGGATACTACCAGCATAACAAGGATATATCACATTCTCTCAGTATCTCCTGGTACCAGCAATGCTGTAAAAGCCCAGTGCAAACACACCGGGCCAGACGGCCAAGAGAGACCAGCATCTCAGCAGCTCCTGCTGAAACATGGGTTAAAACCCCCTAAGGGCACGGTATCAGAGATGCTCCATTCCCATTACAACACACACAGACACACAGTCATCCTCCAGTGGCTCAAACCTTGCAGTAGACCGGGTAACTTCATCAGGTGATTCAAAGGTGCTTCCACCCTTAAAAATCTGGTTTCAGCCATGAGAAGGCTACAAAGGAGCAGCCGATCCCAGGGACCTTTGGAAATGGAGGTTGATCCCTTCTCACTATCCAGGAATTATCCTGGGGAGAAAAGGGGAGGGGAAGTGTTCTGGCAGGAGCTCAGCTTGCTCAGAGGCAGAGCCCCCTTTGGAAGAGGGAAAGGCATGCTCAAGTGGGCTGCTTTTCAGGCTTGGAAATGCTAACAAAATTTTTCTGTTTGATTTTTGCCTTTACACCAGTCAAATCAAAATTAAGGGATTTCCATGTGTGATACTGAACACACACTTTTGCATTAGGGATTTGTGTTTTGTAAATTATACCCTTTAGCCATATCACTAGTCATTAACCTAATTTAAATTTCAATAAGGAGATTCTCCGTTTTTGTCATTAAAATTAACTAGCTCCTCATGCACAGATACAATCAGAAGGGTGAGGTGAGAGGATATCACCAAGTAAGTCTGATTAAACCCACTTTTTATTCTGCAGCTCCCTGTACTCCCCTGCAGTGATACAAAAGCATCTCCCAAGCGACTTCCCCCGGCTGATGGATAAGGTGTCAGAGTATCCCTTTGCAGTGTCTCAAAGGCCACTCAGTGCCTGCTGTTCCTGCTAAGTGCAGGCTGCCGTGTGCTGCCGAGGTTTATACAGACACTCACAAGTGCCTTTCTACACCGGGTTCAAATGCAGGAGGTCATTCCAGGAGTTACCGGTGCCAGCAGCAGTCTCTGGGAACAGCCCTGGTGGCTCACTGTGCCAGCCTGTCGGGAATCTGGTCTGAAGTTCTGTGATGCTCAGAAATTTGCCATCAGAGCAAATTGTGCAGTGACCCCCTCGACCGCTCGCAGCTCCCCGGGGGCTGGGGATGCAGCTGGAGTCAGGTAAAGGAGTGGGGAAAAACTTTATCTGCCCGGAGCCAACGGGATAGACCTTTGTGAAAAATCAGTAAAGAGATGCTGCCAGATCCAGAAACATGTGAAACAAGAAAATGCACATGTGTGGGAGGCAGAGTTGGGATGGGAGAGGTGTCCTTGGGGATTCAGGATGCCCAGCTGAAGCACAGATCCCTCCAGCTCCCAGCACCAGAACACGGAATGTGCTGCATCTTGGGAAGAACTGAGCATCACAAACCAGGACAGAGAGAGGTCGAGTTCCCCCATCAACCTGTGCCCTGCAGCAGAAGCCAGAGGAATTTCCAGGCTTATTTGCCTCGGAGCATATTTTATTCTTTTGCAATTCCTCCTTCCAGAAGTAGCTCTAGAGCCCAGGGTCAGCAACACCAGCCAGCAGTGACTGATAAACTGATTGTTGAGAGCAGATACAAAGACAAGACTTTTTCCAGAAAAAAACTTCCTCTGAACTAGAGGACATGCCAGAAGTGAAGTGACTCAGATTTTATAGGTCCTGATGATGTAGCAGAAAATTAACAAGATTGTGTATTTCACAGAAAACAGGTAATAGAGGAGGCTGAAAAGAAATGTTATTTTAATTGGATTTTTTTGTTCTTTTGTTATATTCGTCACCTCAACAATGCCTGCAGTACTTAAAATCTTCTGGGACTTAAGAAAGCTCCATTTCTTTGATTCCATTCTCATTTGAAACTTATATGAGCAGTATTATTGGTATGTAAGAAAAACCATATGTACAACAGCATGCAAAGAACACCCTACACTAACTGGTATAGGATAAACCCACACCACACAACCAGCAACAGATGCAACACAAGAATTCTAAATTCCAATCAAATGAATCTGAAGATTAATTGCAAAATCCATCAAAGTACTGTGAGGAAAAGTAGTAAACTCTACATAAACATTCAGGGACTTTTGCAAATTCCTGTAGCCTATAATTAGATTTACTGAAAGCCATCAAATCCGAGACTCCAGTGCAAATACAGACAGTTTCTGTTGTTTTAAGATGCGCACACAGATACATGAAATGTGCCTAATTACCCACAGTTGTTTTGTTTCCCTATTTAATTTCAGCAGCACAAATCCACTCAGCGCTAGAGTTTTGCGTTCATTGGAATAAATAACTGCAAAATCTGAATGTCTACAAAGTTAAAAAGTAAAAGACAAAAATGGAAAATAGTCATAAGCACCTGATGAAGCTGTTTTGCTGGCCAACTCAAGGCAAGGATTGTGGTGTCTACACCTCTCATATAATCTATATCCTGATTCATTAAATTCTCATCTTTACTTTTCTCGTCACAGAGAAAAACAAACAAAAGCCCTTAATCCTGCAATTTCACCCAGATGAAGAGCTTGCACAGAGCCCTTCCAGGTACTCAGGCTCTGCACCTGCAGCAGGGTCTCTGAAGTCTGCAGAACCAAACCAGGTCATTTCCAGCCACAGGATCTTTAGGAAGTATCACCAGTTTCCCACAAATCCCCAACCCTCTTTACTGAGGAAGAGTTCTAAAGGAGATTTTGGAAAGCATATTCACCTTCCCATATGCACCCACGTTGCACAAACAGGTTGCCTGAGTGATGAGGAGACAGCAGGGATGCTGCAGTGCAGATCACACCCTGTGCTCCACTCTGTGCTTCCCTATCAAAGAGGAATTCAGCTCGTCAGCATCTGCAAAACAGATGCTGAATCTACACCCAGAACAATGCAAGACTTGCTGCATCTCATATGCAGCTCATGTCTGCATCCATGTGTTGGAATAAATGCATTAGTACCTCTAATTAATGCACAATTATGCATCATTTTAAGACTAAAGTCACAGGATGTTTAAATACACATGGACACTACAGACAATTTAGGAACAAAATTACGGATGACATTCTTCACCCTTAGCTGCTCTATGCAAAATATTTCCCAAATTTGAAGAAAGAAGACACTAATCTGTTTGGTAGATGAAGTAATTTTAGAATTAAGCAGAACACTTTTTGTTATTGTTGGTACTTGCATGTTTAATTTTAGAAGAGTAAATCATGCAATTGAAGCTTTGACATAAGAAGTGATTATGCTCAAATGCAGCTTTCCATGCTATGATAAAATATGGAGGGATGATTTCAGAGTTCAGTATTTAAATAAAAAACCCCATGAATTTTAGAAACACAGAATACTGTATAACAAAGAGATACTGGGGCCATATAATGTAGGCTGAGATGCTCTCAAGCCCCAGAGCAACCCAGGACTGAAAAACTACAAATTACTTTGAGCCATTACAGCCATAATAAACTTCTTCCACACAAAACCTCTGTCTTCCAAAGAAAGATGACTGAATCTCCCCTCTATTGCCAAACAGGTCTGACAAACTGACAATTTCTGCTCCTTTCTTTAGCTCATCTTTCCCCCTTATTTAAAAGAATCAGCACTGCTGATTTGAAGTAAACTGATAGCTCCACAAGATAATTTTTTATAAAACATTCATAATTTCATATTGCATTAATAGGCTTAACATAATCTCTTAGACTTTGTTGGAAATTAGACCCTAAGGGAATTAGAAGCCTAACTCACCTTGACTTTCCATTGTATTTTGAGTCTAATTGGCTTAGCATCTTTTGAAAATTCTAGTTTTAATTATTGGTTACATTAGTTCTTGAAGTTACAGCCGAGTAAGGAAAGTGAATGAAAAGCTGCTTATCCCACTTTCTAGGCAGGGTAACAACCTTGCAAGCACATCATCTGATCCTCTTTTGGAGCAGCACTCCAGTTTCTCCAGGTTGCCAGATGCTTGGAGCCATGACCAGAATGAAGCTAATCCAGTGCTGCTGCAGAGATGCCTTAAATTTACCAGATTGCATTTCCCCTACTGCCTACAAACTTCCCTAGGCAGGTGTGACTTCAGATTTGCCACCACCACGCCCCTCCTGCCACACAAAAAAGACTGGCATTTATTTATCACTGTTACAGGACACCAGGATCAGGCTGTAATTCACTTTTATCCAATATTGATTTTTCTACTCCTTCACCTGACCACAGTTTCGAAAAGAATCAAAATGAGACTGGATCCCAGAGTAAGGTGCAGGCACATCATAAAAGGTTTTTGAGAAACATTATGGGGTTGCCTCTGTTTGGTTTTTTTTTCAGAAGCAGAAAGCTCTACGTTAAACCATTTCCAAACAGATGGGATGTAGGCTGAAAGTTAGGAAGGTTTTATCACAGGTAAGAAGTGGATATAGAATGTTAATGTGGCTTACACCTGATTTGTTAAACTAAACATTAAGCTAGGGATCAGGTTGCAAAAACTGGTATGGGGATAAAACATTTTCCTACTTTATCTGCCCAGTGAGAGCCAGGCTGGATCAGCAGGGGCTGAAAGCTGGTGCTGGGCAAGTCCCCTTTGATGGTGGCTGCCAATGTGGAATTACAGCTGGCTCCGACGGGCGGGCAGCCAGGCTCGGCTGGAGCTAACTGGCAACTTCGCAGGCAGTTTCATTTGCTCATAACATGCTAAGCAGAGAAATAATTTGAATCAACTGTACATAAATGAGATGGGTTTTAAGCAAAAAGGAGGAATAAAAAGAAGAATTCACTCAAAGGTGCCTGTGCCTTTGGGTTATTACAGCAAATAGCCAGGGCACATATCCATAAATGCAGCTGGAATCTAATTTTAGTCTTGTTTTAAATAATAGCACATTCACATATTTCACTGGCATTTCTCCCAATTTACATCCCAGTAAATTGTACCACCTCCATTCCCTGCCTCCCTCCAGGAGCAGAGTTACCACAGGTCTGGGGCTCCTAAAATCCCTGCAGAGGCTGCACTTCTTGGGTCAGTCCTGGCTCCACACCTGGGAAAACGGATGCTTGCCTAAAGCACAGGCTGTGATCCATATGATCCATATGTACCACGGCCCCACGGCCCCAGGGCAGAGCTGCTTTCACAGAAGGGAGGAGAGGAAAGAACACATTTGTCCCTAAAGCTGGCAATTTAAAGCAGTCTCTCTGTTGATAGATGGTCTATCTTTTTGTACAAGCAGTGCTACAAGACCAAGGAGAAATGCATGTGGGGAAGGCCTGTGTTAGAAACCATCTCTGTGTATAGATTATTGCTATTATTATTAGCCTCTGAATTAGATTTCATCCTGCAGAGATGCCACCTTAATAAATCTGAAGATTGTTTTAAAATGTAAACAGTTGGGTGGAATGTGTGAGCCCAGAAGAAAAGCAGAACGAATCTTCAAGCTGTAATGAAAGCAAGTTAACTTCCTGCCTCTTTCTGGCCTTATCACTATCCATGGCACAACTCTTAGTGTGGGGGGCCAGATTTTTGTTGCCATTACAATATGTATCAGTAGAGGAGGACATCAGGTTTTGAATGCTCTATACATTTTCTGAATCTGAGCTTCTCCACATTCTCTTATTCCTCTCATTTCTTTGGCTGGGCCACGTGCTCCTCTGCTGGGAGCCTGAGTAACCTTTGTGGAAGTGTGGAACAGTCAGTCAGTTAACAGGGAAAACACTGAGTGGGCCAAAGTGTGTCCCAGATGACCACATTACACATTAAAATCCAAATACCTCACTCCTATGTATTGCAGTGAGGACATGCAAAATGTAGGTATAAACACAGTCATTTTCCAACATTCTGTGAAATGTAAAATCTTCTGGCCATACTTTCAGAAAATGACATTTTAAATAGCAATCCTACTTCCAGAGGCATCTGATTTCCACACTCACTGAAATGAGGCTTTTCACATTTGCATTTCCTATTGGGAATTTTCCCACTGGGTGTTTCTGTCACCAACTTGCAGGTAACAAGGGAACATCACCTATTTAACTTGTTCTGGGTAAGGATTTGAGGAGTTAAAATGAAGACTTGACTATCTGTGTCAGAGAACTGTCCTTAAACTCTGTGCCAGAAACAAACAATATCCTTTGTCCCACTCTCACACTGCACAGTGCTGGGTGAGGGGAGCTGTTACCTGGGGGATGGTTCGAAGGTAGAGCAAAAAGGTCAGTCCTGTCCTACTGAGCACAAAATTAAGAGAACAGACTGCAGATGGGCAAGGAGAGGGGTAAGGGAAGAGGCTTGAAAAAGAGGATATATTTTATCAGTATGTCTTTTTTCCCCCTTAGTTCTTATAAAATGACAATATAAAAGTGCTTTTTTTTCCATCCCTAAATTCCACATTTTCATGTTCTCTAGGTTTTCATTGCATATTTATGTACTGGTTTCCGTGTCTGCCCGATTACTTTGCCTCTAAACTTACAATAGCACAGATCTCCTGAGAGATAAACTGCACTGATCCTAAAATATACAGTTATGAATATAGTTTTTAGCAATATTGGCATCAGAGAACATCTGTGTACTTTGAGTTAATCAAGATTAATATTTTATCTTCTGTCTGGCTGAAACACTCACCTATATGAAGCGACTTGCTTCAGCTGTAAGGATGAAATCTTCAAGCAACATAATATTAAGCACATACCAGATTTCTGACAGGGTTGTATCAGGGTAATAGATGATGAAGACTGAGTGCTTTGCTTCATAGCCAATCCCATCCCAACATCCTGAAATAACTCGGAATCTATGAAAGGCACTCCCAGCCATACAGGGGATGCTCATACAGACAGACAGCGTGGCTTCATGGATACCTTCCAGTGATGTAAAGGAAAGTTGAGTCATATTTGGAACTTTTCTTCCAACTCTGTTTTAACAGTAAATATGGCACAAGGCAGCTGAGGGCAGACAGGGAACTCTCATGGCCTCACTGACCCATTTTCTCTCAAGCAGTCTCTGCCAGGCTTATGGAGAATTCCATTAATTCCTCCAGGCAGGTACCCATCATTAATATGGGCAGTCTGGAGGTACGATTTCGAAGCCTGAAATTCCTGCTCTTGGAGAACATGTCTGTTTTGATCTTTCTATGCAGCCAACCAGTAAAAATGTTGCACATATTTTCTGTACCTATCCAAAGAAATTTATCTTTCACACCCTACTTCATGCCATATGTTGGAAGCTGAAAGAATGAAGGATTTAGCTGTCAGTCTCTGAAGGCAGTACAGGCCCTCTTCCAACTGCACACGGCGTCAGATCTCAAAGTATGACATTTCACTTTAGCTTCTGTCAGCACTATCTGCAGTGTATCACTGGTGCACTGTTGAAAATATTCTTGATAGGCAGCTCATATGCGCTGGATAAAGTGCTCATTAATCTTGCCTTTAAAGAACTGAGAAGTTGGGTGGTAAATCCTTAAGAGAACGCGCCCGGCTCCCGCATGGAGTGGATGTTCTCGCTGTATTTCCCAGCCAGCAAAGGGAGCCTTCAAAAAGCCGATTCTGAAGCGGTTTCAGCTCTGTTTGTTTGCTTCAGGTACATTGTTTTTCCTCACAGAAAATCTCCTGCCTCCCAGTGGGTTTTGTGTTGCTGCCCCACTGGCACACGGGCCATGCTGCAGAGTGCCAGCCCCGCCGGGTACCAGCCGGGGGAAGGGTTTTGCCATCCCCACATCCCCCTGCAGTGGTGGCACCTGTGGCTGGTCACCAGCCTCAGGGTACAACCCTGTCTCACAACAAACAGAAATAATCCTCTCGCAGGCACAGTGGAGGTGCATTTTGAAAGAACACTTTTGAACCGCCTCAAGAAATGCATGCATGGGGTGATTTTACAACTTCTCTTCCCCCCATGCTTGAATATTTTGGTGTTTAACAGGAACTGTTCAGTCTGCAAGAACCTGGTTCTCTGACAAATATTTTAAAAATGCTTCCACAAAACAGGGACACTTCATGAAACATTTAATGAAAATATGGATTTTTGCTTGTTTTTAATCCCTTCCCTATTAATAAAAGATTGGGTTTTTTAAAGATTCACTCTTTATTTTTCTCCCTCTGCAACCTTATACAGCAGAAGCAGGCAGTAGGTGAGGCATTTGCCAACAGCAACAGGAAAACAATAAAATGAAACAGAATAATACCCTGCCCCCACCCAGCTTCCCTGAACAGAAAATGTATGATATGAAATTTATTTTGACAAGGGACTATCAATCACTTCCTTCAATTTGTTATTACTGCTAAACTATTTTATGCTTATATTGGCGCTCATATAAGAGAGTCTGGCTTCCTAGTGCAACACACTAAATAGCTGAAAAGCTGCATTTCAAAATAAAGCCAAACCCATGTTTTGGATGAAATCTTCCAGTCTTCCAGCTTAATTCTATCAGGAATAAAAAGCCAAAAAAGAAAACAAAATCTCAAAGAGACCAACCACTCTCTCTCAAGACAGACTTATCCTGTAAGCAATATGCATAATAAAAGAATTGAGTGTCACTTATTTTAGCATTATTCATCATTTTACTCTTCAAATACCCCCACTCTAGGTAGCTATGCTGGTTAAATCCTGGCTTGCCCACTTACCAATCACTACACTACACAGTCACATAAACCTGCAATGATCAGCCACAGCAGAGCCTGCTGAAGCCTCAAAATCTCTTAATTTCAAACCAGGCTGGAAGGAAAGTGGCTGCACCAACTCCGAGTCTACCTGAGGTCCTGCAGGAGAGATGAGGAGAGATGTTCCGTGATTCATTCACAGAGAAGTATGAATGAATCAAAGAGCTTACCCCAAAATGTTCCTCAGACTCCATTCATGAAACAGCAGCATCCCACTCTCAGTAGTGCCCATGCCTTTTTTCCCATGATAAAGCAAGTTTTGGTCTACATTTGGCTCTTTGCACTTATTAACGTGCAAAAATATCTACATCATTATTTCACATGAATGGAAAACCCTAAACCATATACACTGTACCAGGGGACCTCTCTCAGCACTAACATTCAGCCACCACCTCTCACAGCCTGGTGTTAACTCCCCTCTGCCAATACCTTAACACATGTACCCTTCACAACCCATCTGCTTTGGAGAAATCTGGCTGAGGAGAAGCTCTGGCAATGCCTGTGAGCTGTGCCCTACGGCACACACGGGATACTGGGAATAATCCATGGACAGCAGCCTCTCCAGCAAAAATGTCCTGTCCCCCTGTGCCAGCTGACTGACAGCTCAAGCCCTGTAGCTGTGCTGCGGCTCTACCAGGAAAAAACCATCTCCAAGTCTTCACTGAAAAATGCTCCACTTTCATTCCCTTCTTCCCTTCCTAATTTCCAGGTCCCAAGACCATCTGGCGAGAATAATCATTGGGCTACCACAGGTGTCAAATGTGCACGAGTAAAAGGGAATGCTAAAACCACACCTCCCTTGGGAATCCCACTGCAGGGAATTTGGTATTGAGCCACCAAGCCCCTGAAGCCTTTGCTCACCGTGAGCTTGAGAAAGAAGGGACACAAGTTCTGAAGGTGATCACCTGCTCAGCCAAACTCTTCAGGATGGAGCTTTGCCATACTTATCACCTAGCTGGGATCACAGGAAAGGAAACACAACATTTCAGGAATATCAGCAGACAGGACCACATCAGTTTGAAAGAACACTTTAAGTGACAGAAAACATCTGCTAAATCCATGTCTCATTATCACCCAATGACAATATTTTTGTATTCTGCCATGTGCAAGAGGCTCAGACCAGCCTGTGAGTGGTACATGAGAAGAAAAGAGTGAGACCTCACAGTACAACTGCTGCTGATGTACCTCCTTACTAAGTTCACAGAATGTCTGGAACTGGAGTTTGGAACAAATGCTACTTAGCCCTAGAGAAAGTAGTAACAAACTTGTATAAAAAGTCTTTTAAGCAAAATCTCTTGAAGCCTCAGACCTCTATAATAAATCTTCACAAACTCCATCTTACAAAGGTCAAACAACCAAGCAAGAATTTGACTGATGTATAAATTTAGTGACAGATGCTCTTGTAGGCTCAGCGTGTTTGTGCCAGAACAATTGTTCTGGGCATCAAACTGGCATTTGCACACAGTGATCCCCTGGAACGATCACAGCCTATGGATGCACACTGTGCAGAGACTTCCAACTGCAAATTTGCACACACACCTTACAAAAAGGCAGAGCTTAAATAAATGCCCTCAGCGCTTCGCTCGTGGTGTCTAGTTGTGTATCTACCTACATGGATGGTTAAATAGAGAAGACAGAGCACCAGAAGATGATTGAAGAGTTCTTTGGAAAAGCACCTGTATGGGACTGTGCACATCAGGTGGGTCTAACATGCCTGAGACAATTTAATTGTACCACACAAACCCCGAGCTCTGTGCCATGTTCGAGCGTGTTATCAGCACCTAAGCCATTTGCGGTGGAGCAGAACTGAAGAGTTTATGTGAAAGCTGCTTATGTGGCCAGCCACTCGAGAGTTCTCACTTTAAAGTACCATGAAATAGGCACACTATTATGGGAATTAGAGACATTTCTCAACAGAGGCCAGCTGGCAATCACAGGGAGACCTGGCTGCAACTTCAGTGGGATTCTGCACATTTTGCTTGACCCACCACACACCTGGAGAAACCCAGGGTGTGCAGTAGGTTTGGCTCCAGAGGAAAAGTCTCTGTGAAGACCATACAAGACTCCTGGCAGTGCTTTTGAGAGGAAGAACCCTGCAGGCAGGGATGTTGGAGCAATCTCTGGATGCTGGGGAACATTTCATCAAGCTGCACTCATGTTTTTGACTCACTACTCTTTTACTTACCAGAAACATTTGGAAGTGTTAGAGTTTCCTCTGTGAAATTTAACTCACAGGGAAGGCTCTCTTCTGACACATCCCAAATTCCAATCAAGAAGCTGTAACTTGCTGCAAGTGCCATAGAGTTTCCTATTAACCTTCCAGTGGCTGCCATCACAACATGTTACAGAGGAGATTCAGCTGCAAACTACCACAACAGGTAAAGCTGGCTTGAAAAATTCTGAAAGAACCTGAAGAATAAATGTTGTGTGACAAAGCTGCCATGAAACATTTTGACTTCATCAAAATAAAACCTTACAGAGGGAATATGTAAACATTTCCAGTCGAAATTTTTCAGACATGCAATCACACAAGACATTTCTGTTCCTTTTCTGGGAGTGAAATTCCAAAACCCTGCTGACTGAAAAGCAGTTTTAAAAACACCTTGGTAACAATTTCACTAGCCCACGCCAGCAGCTGTGAGGGTTTAGCCAGAGGCAATGGGGACCCTCAGCGCAGAAGGCTGGGACATTTATCCCTCCCTAAATCTGCTGTGCTCCAACTAGAGCAGCTACTGCCTTATTTTCCACTATGACTCACCACAAATCTAGCACTGAACACAGCACAGACACACTATTTAGAATGTTTGGCATTATTTGTCATTTCTGTGGTGTTTCATATGAATTTCCTTCCAGAATATGGTGGATATATTAATGATGGGGAAAGCTGTTTTAACAGCAATTCAGTATTGCAATAATGCTTTTGTTTCCAAGTATTTTCATCTCAAGACTACAATTTCAGATAATTAAACATTTTACCACGCCTGGGAAACAAGTAATTATTGTCACTTCTATCTAACAGACTGAGGATCTGGCAAAAACCAGTTCCTGACTGAAGTGAGCAGGGAATGAGATGTTGGGAGTTGCTGCACAGGATCAAACCTGGCAGGAATCTCTCCCAGCACGCTGTTCCCTACCTGGGGCAGAGGAAGACAATGGGAAAACAGTGGGAAAAGTGGGGAATTCATCCTGACCCCAGGAACTGCAGATCAGCTCAGTTCCAAGCAGTTTCAAGCTGTCTTTTATTTAGCAAGTGTGGTATTTGGAAGCCGTGAATGTTTTGCAGCCACTTCAATGCCATATTTCCCGTTGAAGATGCTCACTAAATTCTTAGTGTCAGTGACATCTTGTGGCAATGAACTCTTTGCTACAGCATATGGGAAATGCCAGCACGAGGGAGAGGCAGAAGCCCAGGGACAGGCAGCATTCCGGACTGGAATGTCCTCTTGTGTCCCTGTTTGTCCCAGGCAAAGCTCAGCCCCCAGCAATCCAAGTTTCTAACCCTGCTCAGGCTACAATCCTTTACACAAAGGGCAATCCAAGTGAAAATTATAGAAGGAATTATACCAACCCCTGGAACCAGACATGATTTTTCACATTTCTTGTCCTTTGTGCCGCTTGAATGCTTGGGCTTCTGAAGTCCATATGAATCATTCCAAAAGCTTCCCAGCTCAGAATGCAAATTGGGCATAAAATACATTTAAACAAATTGTTTGAGTTCATAAGGACTCAAATAATTTTGTTTTCTCTTTTTCTCATTCTTTCTTTTGTAGAATGAAAAGGGATTAGTGCATGTCCAGCTATCTAAACTGAGGTTTTTTAGGAAAAAATGTTGACAAAGGAGAATGTATATTTTTATAGCTCTGAAATCCATGCAGAAAATAAGTACTTCTGAGATAAATACCGCAACTTCATAACTTCAAAAAGTATTTGATGAAGCAAAATCAATTTTCTTTAGCTGCATTTTATTTCCTTCTGTTCTAATACTTTCTCTTTTAGACTTTCTTCTCTCATTTCATGTTGTTGGTCTAGTGAGTCTAAAAAAACCCACTGAAAAGCCTATAGCTGCTCCACAGCCTGCTCAAGCAAGTGGGACTCTTCTTTACTCTCAGCACATCTGAGGCCAAGCCCTTTGATAGCCTTAACCAGATGGGTATTTTTTTTTTTTTTTGCATGATGGTTGTTTCTCAAACACTCACAACATTCAGCTTATTTACACATCTTTGCACATGTCAGCACTTTGCTGTCGGTGGCAATTCTGTATCTCAGCACTGCTAATCCAGGTTACTTGCCTGGGATTTTAAAAGTTGGGGAAAAGAAGGATCCTGGCCAGAGAGACACAAGAGAAGCCCAGCAAACTAGAACAAGGTAATTAGGTGTGTTCAGGTTGCTAAAGGTCACAGTAAATGACTCGTCTCCGAAATACGTGGGTGATTTCATCCTAGTGAATGCACAGACTGGTGGTGTAAAGTACAAAAGGCAGACAACAACCAGCCTTTTACAGCCTGATGAGAAAAAGGGTAGGAGAGGAAGAAATTTTAACAGGCAAATGGCACAGCTTTAGATAACTGACAGTACCTCTCAGTATCTCTCATTTGAAAAATTGTCTGAATGGTCTGGCTCAGTGTCTAACACAGATTTTGGGCTCTGGAAATCCCACTGCTGTGTGCTGCAGAGAAACAGAGATGTTCATTTCTAACTGCAGTCTCGTCTCAAAGAACACGGAACGTTCTGGAAAAAGCACTGGACAAAACCAAAAATTTTTGTCAATTACTATTTAAACATTTGTTCAGCCTCCTGCCTGCTCTCCTGATAATTGTTTCCCATTTAGACAAGTAATTAAAAAGCAATTGTGCTATTTTACACGTGTTACCACCAATTTGCTTTTCTACTGCGTATCTGAAAAAATGCAAAATGAAGGCACTTGAGCCTGGATTTAGACACCCAAAGTTCCACCTGAGTCTCCACACCTAATGTCTCCTGTTAGAGAGGTGTTTCTGCAGACCCAGCAATCAGGAGCCAAAAAAACCTAAAGCCATGTGACTGTGGGCCCCTGTGCAAGCAACTTGTTCCAAAAACACAGAATCACAGAAGAGATTGAGTTGGAAGGGACCTTTTAAACACTCTTATCTCTGAGGGCCTAGGTCAGCCAAAGGGTTCCCGAGCTGGGGCATCACTTCCATACATGGTTTCAGTCAACATTAGTTCACTGACTGGATTTAAAGCCAGGTTGCTGATGATTTATGTCATGAACAGGGATAGCAACTTCCTAAAAATAAATATATATATATATATATATCCATAACCTGATCCAGAGCATCCCTGCAGAATTCAAAGAGCTCAGTCCTTCATCTGACTCAGAGAAGGTTTTATACTAAACAGTTGTAAAATACAGCTTTAGTAAAGTCTCTTGTTGAAAAAAACCCTCTTAAAAATGGAACTTTTGCTATGAGGTACAGATATCTGAACTAGATAAGGAAGGGTTTCTGAGTGCTGAGGGAAGTGTCTGAACTGCACTTATCAGAAATTGTGAAGGAATGTAATCCATCCCTGGAAGGGCTCCTAGCTCACAAAAGGCTGAAGATGAAATGTTGGTACCACAAACCTGGAAGTCCCATGCCTTCAGAAAGCCAAAACTCTGTGGATGCTTTTCACTCATTTCCATGCCAGATCATGTCTGTTTTGCATGTGTTCATCCTTAAACACCAGGGCACCAGCTGGAAAAGCCAGACACCTCCAGAGTGAGAGGTTTGGGTGCCTGCATGCAGCAGGAACCACAGCAGCTGCAGGGATGTGCCTGAGCCAGGAACCAGTCCGCACTGCCTGCCTGGAGAACACTGTGAACGTGTTCCCTGATCCAGAGGGACACAACAAAGGTGACACTTCATCTGCTCAGACAACAGCCAAGATTTGACCAGAGCATCAGCGTCAAAGAGAAACACAAAGTAAACATGTGACAAAGAGAAAAGCAGCATCATTTCCTGAAGAACGCCAAATCCTATGAAGCCACCCACAAAGCCTTTCAGGAAAACTCAGATTCCAGAGTCAAGGCAAGCATGTTAGCCTGGCTCAGTCATCTTCAAGAAGGCAAATCATTGTAATTCCTGTTCAAGGCAAAACAATTTTGAACTCACTTTCTGTCAGGCACCTGAGCACAAGTGGTCTTATTTCCAACAGCAGCAAGCACCAAGGCTCTCAAAAAGAAGAATGGGAGCTGTGATTGCTCACCACTGCTGACAATCAGGTGGCTTGTAGTTAAGTGTCTACATCTGCAAAAGAAAACAGCTGGCTCACAGGCTTCATTTTCACTGCAAGTGCGAGCTGGGGTATTTGAGTGCAGACAACAGCCTAACGCCTTCCTTCCAAAGACTTGCAGCCTCCAGCAAAAAATACTAAAAGCCTTGCACGGGTAATGCTCCGATTTGCAATTTGTAGTTGTACCTTCCTAAATATTTTAAAGGTTTGACATCAGCTGTAGGCATAGGTACCCAAGGAGCGCGTGCCTTCCGCACTGTGGGGTCCCACGGGATCCCGGCACCAGGCAGCTCTGTACTTACACTGCAGGGAATACTGCTGACTGAGGGCCATTTGCTGTGCAGGACAGAGAAGAAACGAAAAATTTCTTTAAATAAATTCTTTTAAGTTGGATCCATTAGGCTGGAGCTCACTTAGGCTGTGTATTTTTACTGTATTTGGGGTGGGGCTGTGAGCTGTCAGATAGACTTAATAAATCTTTCCCCCATTTAGTCCATTTATTTTAAGAATCAGCTGCTCAGTAAAATACAGAGAAGGATCACTTCTCCCCAGGAAAACAGAATCAGCATTCCTTGCTCTGAGATCCTGTCCTTCACGCACAGAAAGAGTGTCCATAAATCCAGAATGGTGGATCTGAGAAGCTGAAATAGGATATATTTGGATGCCTTCCACTCACTGCAGCTATATTTCATAACCACTTGCAGTGCTCACTAAATTTTGACATGGCTGCTCTTGAAAACACACTTCTCATGGGGGGAATAATTAACTGTGCACCTTCTACCCACTCAAGAGGTATCAGGCTGAGTGCACTACAAGCAAGATCTGAAACCTGTTGCTACTGCACTGGAACTCCTATGGAAAGAGAGTTCAAAGTTCTAGGCATGATAGCAGTTCAGAAATATTTAAAAACACAACCTGGACCCCTTCTTTGCATTCCCATCAAGATCTCAGTTGCCATGTTATCTCCCTGATCAGTGTCAATGTTTCTGCTTCTTAACCATTCAAACGAGGAAGAATTGTTCTGCGAATAGGGAATGTCGTGACATCTAAACCAAGCTAAAGAAGAAGGATACAAAAATTTCTCTTTTAAAAATCTTATTTTTTGGGGAAAAACATAATAATTTCATCACCTACAGCACAACACACTGGTTCAAAGCCTGACCTGAGGAAAGTGAAAAAGAAGAAAGTGAATGCTGAGAGGGGTGTCGGCTGCTATACCTAGGAGAGAAGGGATTCAAGTAATGAAGGGAAATTGGGACTGAACATTGAGATGGAAGGGAAATTTGTCATAGAGGGGCTTCTTAATGCAGCACATCACTTCAAGGCATGCTTTGCCTCATGAAAAGATTTACCATCTCTGAACGTGTGTACTAGGTGCTTGACTTCCTCTGGCTTTTGAAAAGAATTAGATGCTCTAACTGTCCTCTACGCCTTTGGAAGTTTTCTCCTCAGACCCTAACTAATCCTTATTCACTTCACTTGGTCCATTTCCAGGCTGAAAATTAAGCACTCAAGTGCTTTGCATAGGATTATGGCAAGGCTGAAGTTCCACCATGTGAAACATTTCAAAGGACAGCATCCTGATAAAGGCACCAGGGTGCCCAGCCAATCCTGCTCTTCAGGGCAGCCTGCAAAGAGCAATCCAGCCCCTCTGCTCCCTTTCTGCTTCTTCTATCCCAAAACCCCATTATGTAATGACAAACCCATAGTTTCAAAACAGAGCTGCGGCTTCTGTGGAAATTGAAGTTTTTCCTAAAGGGAGGATTTTTATGCTTTAAGTACAATAGATACTCATGTAACCATGAACCACCATTTTAATTTTTCTTTTTGCCTCATCAAGTACTTACTGAGCAGAAGGTACTACCTGTGATAAATGCTACCTGTCAAGACTTTACTTTGATCATGCTTCAAGAAGGAAGGATTTCCAAATCATTTGCTTGGAAATTTTTAATTCTTAAGTGGGTTGTTTGTTTGCCTCAAAGGAAGCACTAACCTATTTTACATTGTCAAAAATCTATTTTTAAACAAAATTTTCCTTTGTACTTAAAACATTCCCTAAAAATACTTCTTAGGCTCAATTAAAGTGAAGTAGATGTTTAAACCACTGTCTGATTCAGCAGCTCTGTCACTGTACTTATCCACTGCCTATGGAAGGATCAAATCTGGCCAATGGCTCTGTTCACCTGAATTAGGGTGTTGAGTTAATACTGTCATTTTTCATGGCACTGAAGTCCCTCTAACTGTGTCAAATCACAAACAGGAGAGATTTGTAGGTCCTCTGAAATTCTTTTAAAAGTCACAAGCAGAGCACAAGTATTAGAGCCCTCTCACTAGCCCTTCCTATGGTTTATATTCACTGTCAAAAATAAAAGTAGGAGGCTTGGTGTGGGAGGTGGTTTAAAAGGTCACCTCTATAGCTTATAGAAAGGATTTGCTGTGCTTCACTAAGCCCCAGACACTGTGCTTCAATTTTCCCAGTTAAATTTGACTTTGCAGGACTGGGCAGGAGGGGTGCAATTTACACAGCGTGGTCAGCACAAAACACAGCGCGATGCATCACAGGTGAGCACTGCCAGGAGCAGCCCTGGGCCTGGCTCTGCAAGGGACAACTTCGCAGGGGATAAACCAGAGCAGCCTGTTTTCCTTGCAAAATGAAAGATTTGGAAGTGCATTGGAACCCTGAGCTGTCATACTGTGACTGGGAGCCTTTTTATGGAAAAAGGCAAAAAAATAGCCAGGATGGTGTTACAAACTAAACATCACCTGTGAACAGAGGGATCTGAGCACTAATATTGCGCTAAGATTTTAATCAGCAGTAAAAGTAATGGAGACTTTGCTTTTTCCATTTGGAGGATGTTCTTTTCCACTCCCTCATCTCCTGTCTGAGGGAATTACTCACAGGAAACACAAGAGCTAGACCTCTTTGTTTTGCACTTGCTGTTCTTAAACTCAAGGATTTCATTAAAATCCTTTCACGTTAAAAAATGGAAAATCTTTTGAGGAAGGGAAAAAAATAAAGCTTTTTCCCCCATTTTATTTACAGACACTGCTAAGCCTGCTTAAGCTACTTTTGCCTCGCTGTCTCATACCTCGACAAAGCAGATGTGAAGAAGGCAGATATATAACAGTACAGCACACACAGTAGGGCTGCCAACTGTCAATAAATTTATGAACAGTTTGGAGATCTACAGGAGTTTTCTGAAAATTCTTATTCTTCCAGTAAAAACTGGCAAGCTCTCCTTGATCTTGGCTAAGAAAAAAAAAATTACGATTTGGGAACATTCTGGTCTACTTACACCTGAAAAAAAACCCTCACACAAAACATAATCCTGATGTTGCTGGATCAGATCAATTCTGCATGGAGCTCTCTTTCAAATTCCTCTGATGTTGGAATGGATAAGAGTTGCTGATATTTAAAAGCAATTGGCAAATGAATTCTGCAGGATACTGAAAACTGAGCAACAGAATGTGAATGCTGTTTTGTTAACCATTAAAACAGAAATACTTTGTTTCTGAAATAACTTACTGACACTGGAGTTTTATAAATAACCACCAAGAATTACTTTTATGACTAATCCCACAGGATAGTTTCCTTTCCTTTGCCCCAAAACTGGGAAGGTTGGTATTCAAATGCTAATCGGCGCAAACAGCCACGAGCTTCATTTTCACTGATCAACGTGAATGTGCAAGATCTGTGCTTCCAAATGCACTGAAACTGTTCTGCATAACTGGCTTAATATGCATGAAATTATAGGGGCATCCTACAAATTAGTCATCGTGTGCTTTGTACTTGCACCTGTTCCTGTGTCTTCAACCTGCCAATGGTTGCTGTGGGGCCAGTAGGCAAAACCCCACACCTGGATATCCAACACACACAAACCTGGGGCAGGGGTAATTACAGAGGTCAGCTCGTGATCCAAAGTCATTTAACACCCCAGGCCCCAAATCCTACATCCAGGTTTAGCCCCTCTCCAGCTTTATGGATTGCCAAGGTTTTATTTAGGGAAGTGCAGCAAGAACATTATCAGAGAGGAGCCTTGCCTACAAGTTTTTATTGTAACGGAGTTGAATTTATTCCAGCTGGCTTTCTACAAATGCAAATAGGGCAGCCAAAGATTCTACATTCAAGATTAAGCAGAATTTGAAAGGCAGAAAGTGTGTCTGCCTACAACAGCATCTCATGAGGTTCCACATCTCTTGCTATGGTTGAAAAAATAATGAAGAATCTACAAAATGTCCATTCTTCCCAGGAGCTTTCCTGGTCCTAGAGCTAGAAGGAAAAGATTTTTCAGGCTCATGCTATCTGTCAGGCTTCATAACCATTCTGAACACTCACTTCAACCATTAACCATGTCTTAGCTATGCTGTTTCTATCAGCTACTTTTATCAGCAATAGGTGCCAAGGCCAGGAGCATCCCAGGGTAGTGGAAGGTGACCCTGCCCAAGGTAGGGGGCTGGACTAGATGATCTTTAAGGTCCCTTCCAACTCAAGTCATTCTATGATTCCATCAGGGATTTAATAAAATCAAACTAAGGAACTGAGGCAGTGTCATCTTCTTATTTTTTTTAGTTTGGGTAATAAACATGAGCCTTTCATAATTGTCTACTTGTGTTATTTTTGAAATGTGTTTACAACATATAAATTTGAATAGAACAAGTGAAATTAACTGTAACATTTCCTAGAATTTTGCATGTTCCCACCTGAGCTGGGGACGGAAGCAGAGAGAGAAACAGCAGACATACAAACCCAGACAATCATTCCGGTGGGGGAAAAAATTTGCCCTGGATAAAGCTGAGATTAAGTGAATTTCTGCAACTGCTGAATGACTTGGGAACTTTATTCACTTTAATGTACTATGAGCTGTCATTCCCATCTTTATACAAAGACACACAGTTTCTCAAAAGCAGTTTGCAAAAGTATTCAACATCTTCTGTAATTTCTAGATGTATTTTTCTCCTGTAAAATGATACAGCTGCATGTTAACAGCAATAACAGAGACCTCTTGGATCTCCCTCTTTTCTGTTTGTATGTATTATTTATGGGGAGCACTGGCTCCAACCTTTGCATTTAGGCCAACACTTGCTATTATAAAATATTATTATGACCTTTTTTGAGTTCTTAACACTATTTTTTTGCAGCTAGCCTTGGAAACTCAGAAAATGCCCTGAAGGCTTTTCCTTGGTCCATGAAATTTGTTTCAGATTTGAGGGGTAATGATTCGAAAATCTCCATTTTGTTCTCTCCCTTTGTCAGCACCGTTTTGGCAGTCTCAGATAACATCTGGACACGTGGAAGTGCTGCAGCCACGGCAGCAGCACATTTAACTGGCCTGCAAGGGCTGGGATGTGAACTCATGTCCTGGCTAGGTGCATGGTCCAGGAGGAACACCAGTGTTAGCACATCCTAAAGGGGCTCTCCTCTGTCCACAGGGCCACACTGTGCCCTGAGAGTGCAGAACTTGCTCTTTAGACAGACCCCTTTGAACTCTGGACTTCCCAGTGCCACCACACTGGAGTGTTGTGGATGACTTCACCACACCACAAGATCCTGGGAGCCCGGTGGTGCCTTTTGCCCCTTTGTGCACCGGAACAGGCACAGCACTCACAGCAGCTCAGCTCTGTGTGCTGGGGATTCCCCAGATCCCCGTCCTACCACCAGCACAGCACCCCCAGCTCTGGCCCTCCTTGGCAGGTCCAGGATGGAGCCACAGCTCGAGCTCCCCAGCCGTGTCCCAGGGGCATCCCAGGGGGAGCAGTGGCTCTGGAGCCGTTTCGCGGCCGGTTGTACCCACGACAGGAACACTTTCAGCTCCAGTAACCTTCTTACACTGCAGTAGGGACAAGATGACAAATCTGATTATATTAATGTCCGTTCTTTCACCCAGCTCTTCAGAATTTACAAGTTCACCGTATGCTTTAATGGAAGAACAACCTGCCTTTTTTTAGGTAACTGTTGTTTCAGTTCTAATGGATTCAGCCCCTCCATGCGTGCAGTGCCATGTACACCGAGCAGTCAGCTCCTGTATATTCATGGACAACAGTCCTCTTGGCAAAACCCTGAGCTGTGTGCCCAGTGTCTGTCAGGCAGCAGTTAAGGGATGTTTGCAGATGGGAGTTCTCAATTTAGGGGCATCTGTACCCAAAGTTTAAAAGATGCTCAGATGTCTTTTTATTGATTGTGTCCAATTAACATCAGAAGTCTATATGTATAAAAAAACACGGAGGGAGGAAGAAATATATAGATAGACACAGTCTTTAATCTATCTTATAGATAGATTCTCTAATCTATTTTGCTGCCTCACAATCTAAGCATATTCCATTGCATCAGATTTGTAATTTATTATTATTTTTTTAGAATTTCAGAAAAGATGCATTATTCAGTTTGCCAGTGAGAGAAAACCCACACCAGGTGCTGCAAAGAGCTACTTAGTGGCACTGTATGTGATTTGTAGGTAATTCACATTAAATTGTATCTCCCATTCCACTGTGTGGTACAAGAACAAAAGATGTGCCAGCAAAAGTGACAACAGAACATCTGCATAGAGAATCTGTGAGTATGGGACAATAAGGTACATTCTTCCCACACAGCTCTTGTGGAAATGTGGGTGACCTAAATCCAGGGTTACACTTTGACACCACTTATGTCAACGGGACATTGCCACCAAAAAGGACAAAAGATGAATTTCTGTCCTGATTACACTGAATATAAATCCACAAAATACATGGGAAAGAAGGGTGGTGGAGTTGTTTTTCTTTCTTTACATTTTTAGGAGGGCAAAATTACAGATGTGGACTATTTTTTTTTCTCCTGATATGTGGGTGTCAGGGCATTGCAGCTTCTTCTGCACCTCATGAAATATGATTTTGCTCGTGTTTCCTTGACACTGTAACAAAAAGCCAAGTGGGTGGTATGGACTGGATTCCAGAAGTGCAAAGTCCCATTATGTTTTGTATTACATTCAAATGTGGTCTGGAGGAAATGAGAGACTTTATTCTGCAGAAGGGACAGATTTTCACTCCTCAGCCTCAGTGTGCACGCACCTGCACCTGTGTTCCCACATCCAATAACACCAACCTGTGGAGGAACCCCAAAATAAGCACAAAAAGCTGCAGAAACTGTGTGCCATACTAATCCAGGAGGAAATTCTGGGCCATGTAGGTGTGAGGTTATTTAAAGGATTGCCAAAAAATGTCAAAACGTTAGCAGATTTCTTCTTGCACCTGCTAAGGGAGGGTTTGCAAATACCCAGTTTTCAGCACATGTGGAGGTAGAGTTGAGGCACAGGTACATTCTGAGCTGGGATAAACATTGACTTTTTGTTCCTCTCCTTATATGAAGGCAAAAAAACCAGAATGGTATCTTATCAGAAGGATTTTATAGAGACCCAAAGCACAACAAGACAGAAGTAGAAAATCCAGAGCAGTGGAACGGCCCTTCCCAGCATGAACAGCAAAGCCCTCAGCCATTCCAACAATTTTTCTCTGAGGAATATTTGGTCTAGAAAAGCAAATGAGAGACATCCACCCCCGGGTGGGTGGCACCCGCCTCATCACATCCACACTGGGGACTCTGCTGCAAAGGAATTCCTGGTTCTTTCTATCTCCCTGGTGAGAAGGAGAAAGAAAGCAGGATCCCAGGGGGAACGTGAGGAGGAACATTGCCATCAGCCCCCTCACACCCCTGGCACAAGTGGGCCCACGTGCCTGTAAGATCTCAGCAATGGCCATCGCTGCCCCCAGGTGCAGCAAAGGTTTCCAGAAAGCCCTGTGAGCACTGTCAGAGGAACAATCACTGCAAAACTGGAGTATTTTTTTGAGATTACTCCTTTCCTCACACTGCTTTCATCAAATACATAAAGATCAAATAAAGCCCCTAATTACAGTATGTGTATACATGCTGGCTCACACTTAACTAATCCCCATATTAACGAGTGCAGGATTTTAACGTCTTAATTCGAAGAATTCAAGTCTTTCGAGAGCTTTTCAAAAACACCAGCAGTTGGGGTGCCTGATGTTCTTCCTCCTGAGACTCTGTCACTTAGAAGATATGTATAAAAATGCTCTTTCCCAAAGCAAGGCCCCAAATGAAATTTCTGCCCCTAAAACCGTCCTTCATAATTTGCATGTAGTTAAACACTTTCCATTTTCTGTCAATTTAAATGTTATTTACAGTACAATGCTGCCTGGTTTTAATTGAATATTTAAATAAATGCTTTCTAATACACGAATGCTCAGTGCCTGCAATAGGAGGAGGTAACCTTGCTATAGAAGATTGTGTCCTGCTTTGGTTTGGAGTTTATTTCAATGATAAAATAACCAAAGGAATGTGTTTAGCCATGTTTACTCATATATAATTGAGAAGGCCTGTATCTAACTTGCATGAAAACTCGTCAAATGAAACTGTTTAGGCAGGAACTAATGTGCATAATTGGTCTAAATGAAATTTGCAAGCTGCATCCTGTCAAAACCCCTTCCCTTTACCATATGAACCCCTCTAGCCCACTGCACCACGTGTGCCACTTTTGTCAGGTCATGTGGGAAGGGAGTCTTTTGGATGGAGAAAAAGGTCAGTTCCTGTAAGACAGATAAGTAAGAGGAATAAATTCCCTCGTGCTTGAGTATTAATTACTTATATGTGAAAAATAAACATGTCCCATGAGTCTAAATGATCCACTCATGTTTGTAAATGAGCTATCCATAGAGATTATTCCCACAGAAACTTGTGAAGACCTAATCTTGCAGTCACTGAAGTCAACAGCAACATCTCTATAAACCTCATTATGCTCTGAATTTGTCAGACCCATAATAAAATACTACAGTTTTATCATTGCAGGATAGCATTTCTCAAACTCCAAACTCACTGTCAGTTTCTCCAAGGTATGGATACCCAAATCCATCCTTCCAGAAATGATGATTTCATCAATTCCTTTCAAAGTGCACACACGCACACACAGACACATAAAAGTTATTTAAAACAACTGATTTTGGAGGCTGCTCTATCCAAGGCAACACCCAGTACTAATCCATATGGATACATTTTCAGAATAGCTACCAGTGCACAGGAGAATATCCAAATTAATTCCTTGTAGTAAAATTCACAAAGGTGCTGTCTCCCTTAAACCACTGTGGCTACAAAATGAGTAACACTTAAAACCTAAATGGTGCCACACATTCCCAAGTTCACCACTGCTCTGCTTGCTGGAGCTGTGCAGATAATTAAAAGCCACTCTAAGTTACATAAGAAGATTATTTTTTTAGGAAACAGTACTTTAAAAGCTTCAGTTTGCTTCCCCAGCACTTAGCTATTTGTTTTGTTTCTGAGAAATGTTTTCTTTTAATAAGTGCAGTTTTATATGGATTCTACTGCTTTAATGTAAAACACATGAATATGAATGTGCAGTATTTACAGGAGATTTCCCCCCTGCATGCTGCTCTATTTTGTCATATTGTCTGCAGTAGATATGTGATTTTTATTTTCCCTTTAGCAGTGAGGTAATTTGCCCATGCTATTTGCTCTGTGGGCATCCTCATAACACATTCTGAATTTATTTCGTGATGTCTCCTGAAAGCACTGTGAATCCAAGACATGCCGAATCAAACTAATGAAGTAATCCCTGCACTAACAAACCCTCCCTGTCTCAGCTCTGTTAGAAGCAAAAAGGACGTAAGACTGATCGACAAATACTAAAGATATAATTCTTTTGGACTTGGTCCACATGTTCACAAGATAATGAGACCTTAACAAAGACACAGAGACTCATAGGGAATATTAGATCTGACGTTTCATTTGAGGTGAAAATCGCCAGTGCTCCTAACGACATCTTTTCTTACCAGGTACAAGGAAAAAAAGGACGGAACTGTAAAAACTTGCTTTTTACACAGCACTGATTTTGATCTTATCATGCCAATCTTCATTGAAGAATTTTAAAGTGAATACAATGAAAAGATGGGAAGAAAAAAAAACTGAAAGCAGAACAAGCTGCTGGTAACTCACTAAGAATTCCTTTAATTTTAAAAGCCATGAAACAACCTCACTGATACCCCCATTATTCCCTAATTTGTGGCTGGCTCAGGCCCCTAAGATTTAAAATGCTCTCCAGGAAGCAGAGAGGTTGAATGTAAAGTGAGAATGTGCCTTCTCCAAGTCAACGCTATTTATCTCAAAGTACTGAGGGGGTTAAAACTGGTTTACATCAACCTAGACATTTCCATTCCTCAAGCTGCATCTTCAGCTCAGTCTGTGACCTTACAATGCGATGTGTCAAAAAGAAGAGGCATCTGAATCTTTTATTCCAGCTGTAGTATTGCGTCCTGCATACATTTATACGTTTTGTTTATGCTCTGATGTCACATCCCATTCCACACTGGTCACTCAAACACAGCTGCCAAAAGTTATTTTCATTAAAGCCTTTCAATGTGTTGGGAGGGGAAGGAGGTCAGGTTCTGAGATGCCTTCTTTTTTGTTTGCTTGCATTTTGCTGGGGTTTTTTTATTAGAAGAGAAGAGAAAATATAAGAATGCAGAAGAAAGGAAAAGATTCCCAGACAATACCGCAGAACAAGGGAACGCCATGGCAGATATTCACCCCAGGAAGATAAAAGAGACATTCAAGCAAAAAGTTCCATTTCACCTATTTATTCTTAGCAAGAGATGACAAGAGTGGTAAAGCAGTAATAATAGTAACTTCACTGACTCTGAGGCTTTATCCCAGTAAAAGCAAGGGTCCCCCACTGTAAAGGGTGTAGAAAAAGGTGGTGAGATGTCCTCACAGCTGGATCTGTTCCCAATCCATAGCCAGACTATAGCAATTAGCCCTGAGGGTCTCCACGGAGCTCCAAAATCATTCTTGAGGCTTCATCTCCAAAATCACTGTGCACAATGGCCCAGCCCAGTCACAGTGATAACAACGTGTTTAATTTTAGTAACTTAGTTAATAGATCAGCAATTATGGGCCATGTTCTTTCTTCTCCTCACCCTTGCAGGGAAATTCCGAAACATGGGCGGCCCTATGAGAGAGCCGGAGAGGGACTTTGGACAAGGGCATGTAGTGACAGGACAAGGGCATGTAGTGACAGGACAAAGCAGGCATGGCTTTGAAAGGTCTAGATTCGATATTAGGAAGAAATTCTTCCCTGTGAGGGTATGGAGGCTCTGGAACTGTTTGCTTGGAGAAGCTGTGGCTGCCCCATCCCTGGAAGTGTCCAAGGCCAGGCTGGATGGGGCTTGGAGCAACCTGGGCTAGTGGAAGGTGTCCCTGTCCTCATCACATCGACCCTCTGTCAACACTACCTTTCCCATTCAAAAATAAAGCTCATTGTAAACTGGAATCATCTTGGAGGATAAAAAGGAAGGAAGGACGGAAGGACGGAGAAAGAAAAAGAGATGGTGAAAGGGAAAAAGGAAAAATGGAAGCAGACAGCATCAGTTAAAAATGGAATCTTTGCACATAGTTCAGCACAGCCTTAACATGACACACTCAAAGGTCTGGGACGTGTTTGATGCCAAATGACCCCAGTAAATCAGGAAGCAACCTTGCTCTCTTTGCCAACATGAGCCTCATGAAGGATGAATAAACATCAGCTGCTGTGTTATTGTGTTTGTGTGCTCAGAGTAATCTTGAGGTATTATTGTGAATCCTTCCAGACTGTCTAAGCCCCTATGAAGGGCATGTTATAAAAGGCATTCATCATCTGCTAAGAAGCTACATCTGGGACATTCCAGCTCCTAGGTAGTCACTAAAACCATTTAACAGGGAGAAATGGCAATCAGGAAGATAATCAACTTGTACCACCCAAGAGAGAAATCACCCAATCCCTCTTCTGAACGTTCATGTATTCTTAAAGAGATTAAAATCTCCAGTTGATTATTAAGTAAAGCTACAGACAAAGAAGGATAAAAATATTTTTTAATTCTTCCAGAATATTAAAACACAATCTGGAATGATGAATATCAATAAGAACCCAAAGCAGTTTTATTGGTTATGAAAAACCGGACTGTTAAATGCTGAATTGGAGAGGCTAAAAGTCCCCAAATCAATGCTTATTTATAGCATCATTCCCTTGGTAGCTGTAAATAGCATCATTTTCACAGTTATAAAATCCACTGGCATGTGCTCTGATTCATTCAGCACAGGTCATTAGTTAGACCCAGGACAGCAGATAAGCACATGCTTTAAAAAAGGGTGTGTCTAACTCCCAAAACCTGGCCACTGTATACAGTAACATCTTAGTGTTTGAATAGTATTCTCTACTTCAGAAGATAATTTCTTCTGTCTTGAGATAACTATAAATATACAGTTCTTGACAACTGTTGGTGATTCTTAATTACTTTTGTTGCTGTTAACATGCTGGATGTATTCCAATGAATTCCATAGCCTAAAATGGAAGAACTGTTTATCCTAAATTCTAAATTTTTATTGTGAACAGAAATATCGATCTGCCAGCAAGAGCAATTTTATTTACTCAGTATCTGTAAGAACAGGCTTACAGAAGTCATTTTAATTATTAAGTCTATGTTCAGCAGTTATATGTTATGTACAAATCTTGCTTCTTTTGTTAATTTTAACAAAGAAGTCCACTCCGTGCCTGCTGTGTTCTTTTTCTACAAAGGCATTTAAAAGATTAGTCTTAATTATGGGTTTCAAGATACAACGTGGGAAGGAAAAAACCAACAAACACACCAACAATGATGGATGGACTGCATGGCTTTCTGCTAATTTCTCAGCAGGCACAACCCCTGTGGCATTCAAAATACAGACGAAAAATGACTTCTAAAGTTACTGAGAGAAAACTACCAAAAAGTGAACTTATGTGCTGTGTCACAGGCTGAGTCTTTGAAATTTCCTGTAGCCATATATCAGATGAGGTTTTTGGGGGGTTTTCAAAGATGATTTTGCTGGTGCAAAGATTTCTCCCAGTGCTTTGCTTCAGTGAATTATGCATCCAATCAGACTCATTTCACTGGGTGTTAAAAAGCCAACTGGTTTAAGCATTTAGCAAATCCCACCAGACATCTGCCTACATCCTTGGGGAACTGAATCCCTCCAGACAGCTGGATGAACATTGAATGTGTCCACACAGCAGTGTCACTCAGATAGGGACACACATGCATGCACACGGTGGGGACAGAAGTGCCCATGGCGCACACAGCCCTTTCTGGACCTCACACATTTGGGCAGATCAGGAATTGCCAACCAGTGAGTCATTTCACACACCTGCAGTCATGTAAATTCCTCCATACTCTAAGGGAAGAGCACTCACAAACATTAACAAAAAGATGGTGAGGACGGAGCTATGTAAACACTCCCAGCTTTGAACGTTTTTGCTGCTGCTCTGTCCTTACCACAGATGAGCACCTACAGCTGAAGAACGTGTGAACACCCCAGTGGCCTGGTGACAGCTCAGGAAAGCAGCTCTCAGTTTGCCATCCCCAGCCCAGCTCATTTATGGGGCCCAGATGGACTTTCCTCCATGAGAAATGCTGTGTTATCCGCTCCTCATGCCCAGTCCCTTGGAGCCCAGCATCCACCCTGCCTGCTGGAACTGAAAGGTTCATCAGCCCCTCTATTTGTCCAGGATCTCCATGTGTTCATCTTCTCCTCTCTGCCCTTTTTCTCCAGTTCAGCTCAGTCTGAATTTCATTACAGCCTTTCTTTCCAGTGCCTCGCTACATCCACATTCATCCACATTAACTCTGAATGGCAAAGTCTCACTATCTGTTGGGAATGCTGACAACAGATTGTTTCATAATTAATTGAAAGGCAAAACCTGGACATTCTCAATCAATGCTGATGGGAATTACTTTGTCCAGCTTCAGTAAATCAGCAGTGCATGGCACAGGGAAACCAATGCTCCAGTTAAATACTAGTTATTTCCCTGAGAGCTAAACATACAATTTTAAATTTGTGCTTATTTTAAGAAACCTTTTAAAAGCACTGCTTCAGTGGTGAGTAGTGTAGACATTTGGGGGTAGATTATATCTGGTTAAATTAGCTAATATTTGCCTTCAAGCCAAGATTACATAATATTATAGTTTCCACTTTCAAAGTCAATGTGGATGTGCAACAGGGATCAGACATCCGTGGTATACAACTACCCTAGCAGACACATGGAAAAGGGGCTCTTCTTTTTACAGCACCCATAAGAATTTGAAGATCAATTTGTGCACGTGTAATCACTCTGGTGCCCACGTCTGTGACACTCAGGACATGGTGTACAGTGTTTTGCACCCAAGCTCCTGTTCTACTGGGTACGGAAGAGACTCTGGTTTGGGCTGAGCTGAAATAACTCTGTAGGAAGCTATTCCACAGACATGTTAATGCAGTTTCTATTCGAGTGCATCATGTGAACTGTAACATAGAAATGGCCCTTTGAGATGAGGCCAATGGTCTATAACCTCCTCCTCAGTTGCAGTTCATCCCACAGCCTCTCAGCAGTCAGTACAGGAGGTGCTAGCAGCACAAGGACGTTGCTCATTATCCCCTTAATTAGAGATTACTCTGAGGAACAAAGGTTTATAGTCTGTACTAATCCAACTCTGGCCATCTTTCCTACCTAAGTAATCAGGGCTCTCCCAAATCTTATCAAGCTTTATGTCCTGTAAGACGTAACACAGGGGGATCAGATCGAAGGTCCTGCTATGAATTACATCCTATCCTTGCCAACGGCCAGTATGAGATATTGGAGATACTTTATTACATAAACAAACATGCATATATTTATATATACATCCATGTGAGCGTGCCAGTGCATACAACTAGAATGTGCATAATGCATATGAAACAAACTTTTAAAAAATGGACAACTTTAACTCCTTCAAGTGATCCAACACACATGAAAAGCTGCCATCACACATGTCTGCAGGGAAAAACAAGTAAAAGCAGAACCTGAGCAAATGAACCTACATAGTTTTGCAGGTTGGTTATTGCTCCTGTGGCAATGGCACCCCAGGCTGCAGTGTCAGCAGTGCCCCTTAAGCCCTGTCCAGGAATGGCCACGCTCCAGAGCCACGTGTGTTGAGGGGCAGGGAGCAAATACTGGCCAGGGTTTGGAATGGACAGAGAGAAAGGCCATGATGCCCTTTATTATTTCTTTTCTTTTAGCAAGAAATTGGGAAGAAGGGATGTGTTACACAAAGGAATTCAGCACATTTTTTTCATTCTGAGAAGCTGACAGAGCAGCTACATTTTCAAAAGGCATCAACTTTTGTAAGGAACAGAGGACTGAAATGTTTAACCATTTGAAAGGCTCCCTACATCACAGTTTTGCTGCTTATACTCTTGACTGAACCAGGGAAACTAAAGAAGGTGTATTCTCTTAACACAGGTTCAAACCAAACTAACACAGATTTCAACTAATACTTTTAAAATGCTCCCTTTATTCTGTTCAAGATACTTTATTAAAATACAAGTTAATCTCGCACTATATATTAGAGCATTGTACCTAGTGACAGTATAGTAAAGGATCTGTCAGGCTTTTCATTACAAAACCCTATTCTAAGCCACAAAAAAAAAAAAAATCCCTCTGGGCTGAACCTTGGAATACAAGAAACTTGAAAGAAATCCATTTTGTGGTTTTTGAATTCTAAGAGTGCAAAGAAAATTGATTTAAAATGTTTAAGCAACTGTGCCGTGCTTATACAACCCAAAAAAAGAAACTTCATGTTTCCAAACAAAATCTTGCTAGTTTATTAATCTCCACCATAAATCAAGCAGACTTGCTTTTAAAGTTAATGTACTCTCCTCAAAATCAGAAATCTTCCACCCTTCCCAAATGTATTCTCTATTAATGAGAATTTGTAGAAATGCTATGTATTTCCCAACAAACTCAGGCAGGCATCTCACAGGAAATATCCTGGATACATCAAGACTGTACTCAAATGGGTAGACATAAGTGATTTAAAAAAGACATAAAAGAAAATAATAGAAAAGGAAGAATAATGATGACAGCAACTCAGGATATCATATGAAAGCCATCTGATTTCTGCTGTTGAAGGAAGAAGGGATATTTACAGCATGAGTGGCTGCTTCCTCACTGCTCCCCTGTTTTGGAGAAGACTGAGTGGGACTTTCAAAATGTGTAAATTGTGCAGTAGAGGGGTGTGGAGTTTGCTTCATTGCTATGGGGGTGTCCATGGATGGCACCTCTGAGGCAGAAGAGCCACAGCAGCCGTGTGCAGCTCACAGACACCACTGCCCCTCACTGCTGGGAGCACATCCAGAAAGGAGCTTTGGGGTCTGGAACCCTCTGAAATTGCAATGCTTGCAGTGGAGAGACATGAAATATTCTCAGCCCACCAGTCTCCAAATGTGGACCCATTTTTTGCAGCTGGTGGTGCAGTTCTGTGTGGTAAATGCTCCTTACCATGGCAAGGAACTCAGCTCACCTTACTGGTGCTTTTCCATCACCACCAGCACAAGGCACAAGCCCCACATTTTCCTTCTCCTTCTACCTGCTGAGATTTAATCCAACACCAGCCAATCACCATGCCTGGAGCTGCAGGATCTAATTCACTGCTCTCCTCTGCTGATAAACACAGCTTGCCCCATGGCCCAGAAAAACCCTCTTCTCCTCTTGGGACCAAATGTCCTCCCCTCCTCTCCCTCTGCTCGGACTCGTTTTAACTTTCTGTGTGCTGGAGCCAGCATAACCCCTGCCCTGTGATCAAACTCATCACAGAAGCTGTGTTTGTTTCTTCCCTGAAGTTCTGAACTCCTGGATCGATGGGCAGGTTAAAGGAGGCAGACATTGACTCCTGGCAGGGGAGCCAGGGCTGGATCCTGACTCAGCCCTTGCACTGACACGCTCCTGCTGAACTCAATGGGAGTTAATCCGTAAAATGACTGGCTAGAAATTGAATCAGGATGTCAGAAGTCAGTTCTTTATCTTCACAATCCAAAACCTTTATTAAGTTCTCACTCAACCAAAACTTGGCAAAATCAATGGGGCAAATCTTAAAGCGCTTACTTGGTTTTTACAGCGTTAGGACTAAAGCAAATTTCAATTGAGTAGCAGCTTATTCAAGACAAGACTCAAGAAACAGAGTGAAAACCCTGTGAGATGGCTCAGAAGTAATTTGAAGTTTTATCCCCAATACCTTTTCCTCTCTAAGATGAGGAAAATGGCATATTTGCATCACAGAAAACCTTTAGAGGTGTGCTCTTGCCAAAAAACTTTTGCAAAAACCTTAGTTCTTCCTTCAGCGCTGCTTCCACCAGTGCTGTTGCTCACCCATATAACACCTTCTTTTCACCCCTTCCTACAGCATGAACAAATATTCTTCACGTTCCCTAACTCATTTTTGGGGTAGGAACAGAAAGGATGAGAAACTCCTGGTGAGGCAGATTTATAGCTGCAACTGATGCTCTCATTTCTGATTTCCATGCCAGATTAGCAAACCATGCTCTGCCTCATTTACCCTTTGTGCCTGTGAATTGTATAGTGCACGATATTGTGAGGGTTATGTCTAGTTGCATTCCCTGCAACCTCTCCTCTCCTTCCCCTCTGTATGTTAGAATTTCTGTCTGTTGGTGACTGAGATTTTGGACTTTTTAAATTCATCTTTTTTCAAGCTTGTCAGTAATAATCACCAACACGGCCAAACTAAATTCACTGCTACTAAAACTACTTCTAAGCTTTCTGGCAGGGCCAGGATGGAGTAGAGACATGAAAGCACCCATGGATCCTGCAGAGCTGTGATCCAGCTCCCACATTTTAGGTACAGTCCCTAAATCCTCCAGCACAGCATTTCTGCCTCATGATGTGTGAGAAGGCTTGTAACTGGCTATATCAAATTCTGTACCTTTGATACTACACTGGAAAAGGTGCTGATAGAAGTTCAATTACAGAATCCCTTGTTCAGTATGTTTGCTCAAAGGACAACAATGTCTTTCTTCATTTTACGGGTTTATTTTACTGCTCTGAACAAGGTTGCAAGGTTTGGAACTGCTGAAATGGAATCCATCCTAAATAATCACAAAACGCACCCTTTGAGATTTAATAATCTTGTAGAATAGCAGTATTTGTGTACACCACTGAAATAAAATGGGAGCACAATCATCCCCTGATATCATTACAGGGCTGATGGAAGTCATTCTTGAATTTAAAGGATATTTTATGCAGATAACTCTACTAAGTACATAAGGAATTTAGGCACATAATGTCAACAGTTTGCAGAGACGAGAGTTCATTCTGAAGTGAAGCAGCTCATTTATCTCTCTCAGTAGTGCTCTTTGCACTATCCACTTTAATTTTCCAACAGAAAGGTGAATAATAGAATTATTCAGATAATCCTCCACAACCCCTCCCCTGGTCCCAAAATCAATACAAACTTTGATTTCACTTGAATTCTCTCCCTAATGTACAATGAAGATGTAATTCAAATACTCCCAGGAATGCATACTTCATACAATATGCAGCATTACTGCCTCACATGGCCTTTGATTTGGCATTCTTTTAGCAACCTAGGAGCTGCCTGGATGCTCTTTCCAAAGCAGACTAGGCAACAGGAGCTCTTACACTACCTCACCTTCATTTAGCAGCTGATATTAAAAACCACTGAAAAGACAATCATTATTCTTTGTCTGGTTTCTAATTTATTCTGTAGCTGAAACTCATTCCAGCACAAAATCTTCCATCCAGCATGGAGGCAAAGAACTACTTACAGGTTAAGCTAGAAGGAAATGTTTTAATCTATGGATTGCTTATGTTTATACATTTGTGGTCTGACAGACAACTGCTGTCTTTGATTTAAAACAAACAAAGGAGAAAATGAGCTATGCTATGGCACTGTTGAGTTTATTAAAAAGCAGGACTAGGCGAGGCAGTAAATTTCTCCGTGCCCCAAGTTCCAGGATCCTGTATCATGATACAGAGCTATCCTCCTGGCTCGCACTGTCAGCAAGACCAGATGGGTCTGATTAGTTCCAACCCAGAAATACAAATGGTTGACAGTCTGTACGAGACAACAGGGAACAGAGAATTCAGTGAAGTGAAATGCTAGAAACCTCCAATTGCACACAGATATTCGCTGCTCCTCAGGCTACAATAAAGGAAACTCCAGGAAACGAAGAAGTTTGGCCCGCGTTCAACAAGCGTGCTGAGCTAAAAGTAGATGGCAATCCACTTACTGCATGGTTTCCTTTGTCTAATACATCAGTTACTTAAATATAGTTTAAATGCTAAATCCTGGTGCTATACAGACTGGAGCGAGGGGAGGAGTCCCCCGATCAGTGATATGGGCATAATTATGCTCTCTGCTGTAGATGGAGCTGAAAGTCCTTGAGGACTAAGGCAATTTTTTCATTTATTTATTTTAGTGATGAACAAAATCTGCAGAAATGCACACCTCGCACTTACAGACTCGCTTAGGAATTAGAGAAGCAAAATATTAAATCTGCTAAAACTGGTATTAAGAGTGTGGCATCCTTCAAATTGCTGCAGTTCTGCAGAGCTGCTGAAATCCTTCCCTGTGACAGGTGGAATTACAAAAAGTAAATGATAAATTCTTAATAATTGCGGAATACTTGTTTTGTTTCATAAGCTTAAATTACTTTTAGAGTGTTGCACAGGAGGGAAGGCCCATCTGCCTCTGAATAGTCACATGAACATTAGGAGACAGCAATAACTGCAGCAGGATGGATACTTGCTTAGGATTCAGTATATCAGAGCAGGTCTCAATTCCCCATTCTTCCAATCAGTCATTTCCTCCCTGTGCCATCTGTATTCCTGGAGATGCACTGAAGATCAGTGCTCTGTATTTGAGATCACGTAAATACCTTAGAGAGAGAAATATAATAATCTGTTTCAAAAAAGAAAAAAAAAAAGGGTGCCTCAAGGACAGCCTGGGTAAGCTCTGCCTAGCTGATTTAGAAAACACTTTAAAGATTCTGATAAGCTCATTAGTACCAATGACTAGATATATGCATTCAAATTCCTGTAAATACAGGAGGGCAACATCATGGATAAGTATCTTCCTTCTTCATTTAATAAAGAGCTCCTAAGGACCACAGATTTCAGGATGTCTGGTTTCCTTCCGTGCTCCCTCCCTGACAGCAGTGCAAAAACGGAACTGTTGTTTCATTTATTCTTTCCTGGTAGAAATGGGAATCCAGTTAAAGGAGTGTGAGGGTGACACTGTCAAAATCTCCATCTTTTGCTGGGAATCTCAGGGTAATTTTCTACAATGAGGTTATCCTTCCTTCAATACAGACAAGGAAAGCTGGCACGGAGCAGCTCGAGCTGAGAAGCAGTTGCAGAGAGCTCAAGAGCTGCCACTCCAGCCACCAGATGCCTTTTCACAGGGGCATAAACACTCCATCACACGGTGCTGCACATTTGTAAATGTAATTCCCACTCAATCAGCATGTTAATTCCAGCATGATTCATCCTTTCCACCCAAATAAGTTTACATTGACAGGTTTGTCAGGTACAGAAATATAAAGAATGACTGGATGTGTGGTTCCTCCTCACTCGATAAAACCAGATGGACCAACAGGTGAGCAGACAACAGCCTGGGGCCAGAAAAAGGCTTGCAAATACCCCTGCAGTAAGCAGAATGATAACAGCTTGTCGCCTTCATTTTTCCATCAATTTTAATGTACACACATGGTTTTAATAGGATTCTTTTAAGAACCTATGGCAAATCATGAAACCTGGTATTTCTGCCATGACCAGCCCCTGAAATGTTGTCAGCTCTACCCAGGAGACAGAGGTGTTACACAAATCCTCCCCAGTTCAGTGACAGTATCTCTGCCAACTTCAGGGATGCACAACCCAGCCTGTGACTGTAAATCTTGTGAAAATTCTCTTAGCTTTTTGAGGGGCTCCAGCCTCGGGAAAGATGTGACATCATTTCATTGCTCATTAAAAGCAAAGTGGATTTTACTATTCCTCCCTGTCAAGAAAACTTGAAAAAGTCATCTCTGAAAGCTCTGAAACTGAGATACAAATATAAACAACGTTAAATGTGTCAGGTGCCTTCACATCACTCTTGGGTTTGGAGGTCTGACGCCTGTTTTCCATCAGCGATACTATGACATGCTTTTTCCCATGCAAAACTGCTTTAAAGTCATAACTCCGCTATTTACCTACATCACTATTGACCTACTCCACACGGGGGTTGCGAGAACGACTGCAAACGTTTCCACAGTGTTTTGAATATGTAAAGTACTGTATATTTTAAATATTATTCTTATTTGCATGACTATGCAAACAAGCTGTATCCCGGATCTCAATCAAAACGAGGCAAATGAAAACCCAACTCTGTAATTGAAGGAAGCCCCACTAACAACAGGAACGTTAATCCAAATGCTGTGCTGCATCATACTTCAAATGGTCAAGTAAATTCTTCAAAAAGAGTAGATATGACTACCTGCATATTCTGCCTAATTATTTAAATGAATCCTTAAGTTTTTTCTGTAAGTGCAGGGAATCTGCCACTCCAGCAATCCCAAACACCACCCCTGAACACTTGTGCTCACACGCAAAGGCAGCAGAACGCTGCCATTTATCCCTGAAAAGACAACAATGATTTGAAGATCAAGGGCTTGCATCTAGCGCATCAGTCACAGGAAAATATTGTAGAAAAATCTTTTAAAATGCAGAAATGGTTCTTCTGGGTGACATCCTTCCTTCTTTAAATCATTAGGAATGGTTTAAAATGGGCTGCACTTTATTGGCTGCCACTATTGCTATTCCATCGAGTGGTATCAGAAGCTGTTTAACCCTGTCACCCTGGAGGAGGATGAGGTAAGTTCTGCTCTCAGAACAAATGAAAGGCAAACACCACAGGTTAGAGGACATTCATACACAAACAAAAGGCCCTACCCCTGCTTTGGATGTGTGCTTTCTGAGGAACCACCTGTAGGTGTCTAAAGCTAAAAGGTTTTCCAAATCCTGGTATGTTAATATACACGTACGCTGAAGGAAGAATCCTTTAGAGAATTGGTTTATATTGAAATCACAATTTTTTTTTTTACTTTTTTTTTTTTTGGTGGTTTTTCTATCAGAAATACAGAGAAAGGCCAGAGATGAACTAGAACCCTGTCTGCAAACTTTACACCTGATTTGCCCTACATTTATGGGTGGCCTTAATCTGGAACCCTGTTTTGGGCCTTGTCTTGAATTATTCAAGAGAGAAGCACTGTATAAATCTGAGTTTAATACAGCCAGGGGGATCTCTCTGCCATGACATCATTACTATCAGCACAAGAGAGGGGGGGCTTGACTGGAATACAAAGATGGAGAAATGCCTGCAAGAATAACAGTAATTATTATAAAAGGTCTTAAATTCAACTGCAGGAGTGCTTGTGGCAAGTAGCTGTAGCTGCACAAAATGAAATGTGCTGCCATAAGCTGCAGCAGCTCCGAGTGCAGGATCTGACTTCAAAGGAGCAGAGCAAAGGCAGGAGGATGCATGGAGATGGGGAACTGGGCTGGGGGCAATTCCCAGTGCTGCTGAGCTGCCTGGTCCGGCCTGAAAAACTTGGAAAGACAAATTACCTCCTCAAAGAGTTCTGATTTATCTGGTTATTTCAGTATGTTCTGATTTGTGTTTCACCCCTCTTCCTTCCTGAAGCGAGGGAGAGAAGCCACAGCTCCGTGTGGAGCTCTCACTTCTACTGGCCTCTGCTCATGGGAAGTGAATGTAGGAAAACAAAAGCTGGCACATTTCACCCTGAAGTTGCAAAATCTTTCAGGCTACCAGAGAACCAGCTTGGCACCTCCCATTAAAGTGGTCCCATAATACCCAAACTCATTCATCCAACACAGCTCCTGCTGGCTGCAGGGACTCCCAGAGACACACTCAGGATGTGTTCTGCCTCAGGTAGATCTTCAAACACCTTTTGTCACAGCTGACACCACACAGGCTGTGGATGCTCTCTCCAGGCTGCATGGGGATTTCTGCACACTAAACCAATGCCACTTTCTTCCTTGGTGCTGAGCAGGAGAAAAACAGATGGGAGAAAGGAAACACTTATTCCAAGAAGCTACTTACAAAATAACCATGGAACTATGTGCTGGGGAGAAAAAACTGTCACTTGCACTGATCTCCTGAAGCTTCATCCTGCAGGATGAGGACAGGAAAAGAAAAGAGCACAAGTAGGATGTTCAGGAAGAAGCAAAACTGCAGGGCTACACCTGTAGTATCACCTGAGCTCTCTCCCAACAATAACCAGAAGTCCCCTTTGGAGAGAATGAATATAAGTGTCTCCGTCTGGAGCAATCCAAATATTGCATCCAAATGTCCAGAAAAACCCCATGTATAAAAGAAGTTTAACCCTGGTGCTACCCATGAGCTGCCTCTGGTTGTGATAAAAATTCAAATCCACACCTACGGGAAAGCAGGGAAGACAGATTTTGTGTTTGACCTCAACACAGTCACCCACAAGCTAATACTTCTACTTTACGAACCTAACTGCACTTCAACTGCAAAAGAGAAAGATGGAATAATTAAATTTAATTCAGGAATCCAATACGAGGAACAGAGGGATAAATCTTAATAGGAACATGGGATTAATATCTTAGCATAAATAATAGTCTCAGGAATTGCGTTTTGATGATTCAACAGTTCTGCTATAAATAATTCACATCAATAAAAGAGAGATAACATCAAATTCAGTTGGAACATTGGTTAATCTGAGCATAAAGTGAAGGACTTCACTCAAACTAAAGGACAGCTATAAGTAACTGCTCTGCTGTATGGGAATCAGCACTGAGTATTTTCTGCACATTCACATGCGTTACAAATTGCTTTCCAAGGTTACAAAAGAGTATCTAAGGGGTGAAGAAGGATAAAAAACCTGGCAGTGGGCACAGCTTAAACGCCTACATTGTGCAACAGAAAATGAGTGCAGAACAAACAAGTCTGCTGGGTGATCCTCTGTGTTCAACGTGAGAAATACTTTGTCATTTCTAATTTAGAAAAATATCTGTGTTCACCTGCAAAGTGCAGTGACAAGGAGGGTATCATTAACCAAGCTCAGGTATCAGGACTTTCTGGTTTCTCACTTCAGTCTGACTTCACAGTTTCCACCTTGATAGCACAATCAGAGAATGGGCCACCCACACTAACAAAACCCCCTTGTTCTGAAAAGAATAAAAAATATACATTAAATAAGCCATGGAGCAAGAAAGTCCAAGGTGGGGGATGGTGAGGCACAAAGGGATAAATAAATGATCTGTCCAGTCTCATAGAGAACATGGGGGTAGGGCTTGGTATCACAGCCAGGTTTCCCAGGTGCCAGGATATGACACAGACTGCAGAGTAACCTTCTCCCTGTCCCTGGGCTGCAATGTGATCAGCAACAGGATCAATATTAATAATGCATTTGAAAGGCTTATTATTTTTCAATGGTGCTCTTCACCCCAGGGAGGTTTCCAAAGCACTTTAACAATTATTTATATATGAGAGTCAGTTTTCCCAAAGAAATGCAGCCATCCCTGTGATCCAAAGTGGCAGCTGTGCCACAGTGCAAAGCAGGAGGAAAACTGGCTGGGGCCAGAAACTCAGGGAAGGGACTGCACTGACTAGGAGCTGCGGGAAGTATTTAGGTAACAGACTGCAAGATTTAATTACACAAGTTGGAAGCTGGCCAGCAGGCATGAACAAATGTTTTCAGTGTTGTGTTTAAATATTTTAATTTGCTTTTTTTATAGATGTTACTGTAAAAATAATAAAAAATGGAAAAGGGTACTTGTTAGACAGAGCATTCCCAGCAAATGAAAAAAGTTGGTATTTTTATCCCCCAAAACTATGTAAAATATATTAAAAGTTCAACTCCTATTGAGATTTCCTTGAAAAGAGGCACAGAGCCTTTGCTGTAAAACACAAAACACCATCACTGGAAAAACAGGCACCACCATCACTGTCAGCAGTGATTTAATTTTTCTATCTTTAACCATAATAAAACCCTCCTTAGGTCAAGGTTGCCTTGACTTCAGTAGATCATGGCTCAGACCCTGTGTCCTTACTTCATTCAGTAACTTTACTTACAAATCCCTTTTTTTTGGTCATCCAACTCCTTCCAGTGCCTTTTTTCTTAACGAGCTGACACTCAGTATGTCAGATTAAAACCCCTCTGTCTGCCCCACCTGTGTCCCTTCACACACGTGGAAGCAGAGCCAAGGTCACCAAGACATCTGAGATCTTAATTAGCACCGCAGGGCCCTTGGAGCTGGCCAGCTGAGGTTCTGCTGTTCATCACAGCCCTGAAATTACCTTTCATCTCCCAGGCTTATGAAGATCTGAAACCCTGGATGTGGGCAGCTCCGTGACAGACCATGCATCAAAGGCATGCTACCATGAGAGCCAGCACCAGCGGAACACCCCCATGTATCACCTTGGAAATCCCTGCTCAAAGCTGGATATTTCTCCTCCTGGACCAAAGGCTGTTGTTTCCTGACAGTGCTAGGATGGATTAGCTTGGACAGAGAGGTTTAGCCTTCTGTGGATTGGTATTAGGGTAATTAGAGATACCTGTAAGTCCTATCTGCATGGAGAACAGAAGTATGCAATATTTGGTACATTATGTCTCAATGACAGATGAGACTGGGATCAAACAACGCTAAGCATGCACAGAGCCCTTCTTACTGAGTATGGGTCAATAACTCATAATTATGCACAAATAACTTGTGTCAGGGGTGATTGATAGCACTCCAACCCACTCACAGAAGACTTCACGGTTGGGCCAGATCACATCCCATAAATGACTTAAGTAATTTGTTTGCTTTCAATTTTTCATCTCACACTCAGCATCACCTGGACATCTGTCTATCACTTCAGACTCAAAGAACTTCTTTAAGGAAAGCCTTTGTGTGGTGAACTTCATTAGACATCAATGGAATCGTAGCTCTTTAGTGTTTTGAATGTTTTGAACATCTTGGGAACGGGCTTGCAAGGATGTGGATGTGCCAGGACAGCAGTCAGGATACACTTTTAACCGTGCATGCCATGGGATAATTTAGTTTTGCTTGATACTGCACGGTGTTATAATATTTTATTAAGAAAATGTAAAGACAATACCTAAACTTATAGGAACACATTACCTACCGACAAAACCTAGCTTTTCAAGGAGTTTGGGTATTTTTTTTACTTTTGCTTTTTAAAAAATCTTTTCCCACAATTTATTTCATTATGGCCCATTCTGTGTCTCTGTTCAGTGCTCAGGCTGTAAAAGACTTGGATTACCATAAAAAAGTTTTTTTAGAAATCAGAAATAACAACCTACTTGTGTGAGAAGCAACATGAAACATGTTGTGGCTGGTTCCTCAGCAACAGTACACGTCACATTTTCCATGGATTTGGTGCCCAAATAATACATGCCTGTAATATCCCAAAGTTAGCAGTCCTTTCAAACAAATCTGCTGTTCTAAATACAAATGGAGAGAATTTCTTTCCAGGATCCCGATTTTCAGTGTCTGTCACAGCTGAATGTCCTCTTGTAACGTATCCCATCTCCCCTGCCTGATGCACGAGAGAGAAACCTCTGCCACAGGCACTTCCCTCATGGTTTCACGATTCCATGTTCAACCAGGCTTTAGGTCGGAAGGACAAGCCTGGATTTAGGTGATGTCAGCAGCACGTGGAAGGTTTGGTCAACAAGACTGCCTGGGTTTCTTCCCCTCCCACCTCCCTCTTTGAAAAAAACCTGTGGAAATCCAAAGTAAAGGATGGCGGAGGAATAGAGGAGGGGAAGCAGCAAGATGAGAGAGCACCCACCTGATCCCTCCTGAGTGCTTCTTGTCTCTGCTGCCTGTCCTGCCTCCACCTACCCCAATCCTGCCCCAAAAGACCCAGGAGATGATGAGACACATCTGTTCCAGCTCCTCCTCCCACCACAGGCATTATTCCTGGATGTCCTGCTCTCCCTGGTGCCACCCCCTGCCCGCTGAGCTGAGGCACCCAGCCATCGATGCAGGAGTGTCCAGAGGTGGGGCTGGGCAGGAACCACAGCCAGGGCACCCCAGGGCCACCAAGCCTTGGCCCCATTTCAGCTCTGGGCTGTTCCCAGCCCTGCTGCAAAAACACTGCTGGGACCACCTCCCATCTCCCTTGGAGCAGTTGTTTATGTCTCCCAATTCAGACCTGAACTATGAAATATTAAGATGATATTAAGGAGAATACAGAAAAGTCTCTGAAAATAGACCAGTCCTGTAGCCACAGCTTTCACTGTTCTTCATACATTAATCAATAGTTCATATTTAATTAATTAGCACCAAGTTCACTTGGTGATGAAAGTAGAATTTCCATGAATAGGAAAATAAATTAATGTGAAAATCCAGCTACCAGGCTGTTCTAAAGACTCTCTCCCACTGACTTACATGTGATAATAGATGTCCCTTCTTTATATTATTAGGCTTTTTGAGCTTTTTTTAATTTTATTTTTTTAGAGGGAAAAAAAAGACAGGTCTTTTTTTTCCCCACCAGCTGGGCAAGAAATATCTTAAGCTCTTATTGCAGCAAAGCCACCTGTCTGGTTTAGTTAGATGGTATCAGCAATCTGTGGATCAGCACTGACTTAGGAGAACACTGAGGATGCATCGTAACTGCTCCAGACAGCACTTGAGTCTAAAAGTACAGAACATTTACCAATTAGAGAACCAACCCAAAGCATTTATTTCCAACCAGAAATTTAATAAACTGCTCATATACTATGGAGTAAACATCTCTACTGCTGCCGAGCAAAGTATGTTTAATATTCAGAACCTATCTGCAACATTATCGTGTTCTCTTCATTAGAGCATCCGTTTTGTTAATTAGCATTTGCTCATGTGAGTAGTCCCCTTGACTTTAATTGATCCATCTTCATGAATACACAGAACATAATTTTATAAAGAATTCAGTTCCTAGTGAATGCAACAGCCGCTGTTCTCGAAGTTTAATTCTTACCATAATAAGGAAATAAAAATGAGTACAACACTTTTCATCAGATAGAAGAGAAATGTGTGTAAGGCAACAGTGGAAACAAGAATGAGCCCAAGACAAGATACCTGGCTATCAAATCCATTTTCCTTGCTCCCTCACCACAGCAAAAAAATGCTGCTAAGAAACACAAAATACTTGGCTGGAGATAAAGTTGTTTCTATTATAACGGCAACTCCTTCACTAGCACTGCTTGTGTTTTCTGAAAAGCCAAGAAGCATCTGCCCTTCAAATGTTTGGAGTTAACAGACCACGAGATGATCTGCTGAGAACTGAGGTTTTAGAAGAAAGAGAAACAGCACAAGCCCCATCTGTTTCCCAAGGATTTGTTCTCAAGCTCTCACTTCTCATATATGCTCTGTGCTTACAGCCGAACCTTCCTGTTTACACTCCTTTTTATTCTTCAAACTAAAGGCTTCAAAACGAATTAAGGATTTTTTTAAAGTATCCTTAGCAGTAGGATGGTTCAAGAAGATTATTGTAGCTGAAATTTGGGAGCTTTCTTTAGGATGGTAATTGAAGATGGAAGCAGTGTTTTTCTTTCAGAATTCTTTATCACATTTCAAGAATATCAGATTACAGATGTAAACAGAGATAAGAGTTTGGGTCACAGTGAACTCCAGGCTGACAGAGTGGGTGCAGGCACTGTATTGCCTCCATTTGTACAAACCTCTCACATCCCTGGCTGGAAGTTGTTCCCATTTCACCATGGGCTTTATGTCTTTAATTTTATTCTTAATCAGTCTGAGGACACAGAGCATGCAATCACCAATAAATCTTTAAGTTTATGAACTAAAAAGGAGTCACTTTAACTAACTCAGAGAGAATTAATATGTTTCAGGAAGCAAGGCAATTTAGTGGGCTAATTGCTGTGTATATTTTTTAGAGGCCACCTTTGAAAAGGTGCCTGCAATCACCAGGTGCCTTTAGAGCTTTTTCATGTGACTGATTAGAGCCACAGATCTAATGGGGTGCAAAACCATGAATGAGGAATGCTGCTCTTTCAGATGAACTGCGTACACTGTGACCTTGCCATTCCTCAATTTTCATATATAAGTTAACATTCTTTTAACAATATTCAACAAATGTTGAAAGAGACAGAGCTGAAGTTTTGTGAAATTGAAAAATAGAGGCCTCTTCAGCCAGCACCTGCACCTAATCTGGATAACCCAATAAAATATCACCCCTTTTTTCCAGAAAGGCAGTTGTTTCCCAAGAGACTGACATCAGCTTTGGTGAGACAGCTGACCCAACAGCTGAAACAGCACAAAGGTTATGGTCAGCATGTGAAACCCTTTTCAAACACATCAGGATTTTGATGCTTTAAAACTATTCCAAATCCCTATGAAGAGAAGAAAAGGAGAAAGCAATCTAACGTCTCTTTGAAGATTCACTACAAAGCTATTTCCTTTAGTTTGGTAAAGAGGTAACTAGCAGACCAAACCAGAAAAACAGTTCCTTTCATGTGACACAGATGGATGACCTACCAATCCTGTCACAAACCACATTGTGCTTTGATATATTAACTGTAACATAATATTTATCAGCTAGTGCTACAAATTGCTTTGAAGATGAAAAGACCCACAAACCAGGTTTGGGTGGTTTTGAACACTATTTAAAAGATGTGTTTTGAAAACATTATTTTCTCCAATGAATTCTATTAAAAAAAATCCTGCCAGGATGGCATGGGAGCTTTGGGGGTGGAGGTGAAGGGATGGAATTATATGCAATTAGCAGATATAACCTAATGCACGTGTTCCACCACCTCTTTACCTGGCAAAGTCCCACTGACCACCCTATGGAGAAAAACCCTGTGGATGGGCACTGCTCCATCACATGGGAGGAGCAGCATCCCTTTGTAGTTTGCAGGTTCTCAACCTGCAGCACAGGGAGGCTGGAAAACAGAGCCCTTGGGTTTGCTCACCCACCTCAGTGGCTGCTTCATGCACAAGACACCATTAGGATTATTTTTTATTACTACATTTATCATAGGTTATGAAATAACATCCCATTCCTTGCCCTTCAGGACCCAAACACTTCAATTACCGAATTCTTTTACCACAGAATGCTGGTAAGGCACAAAGCATTCACTGGGAGAGAAAAATAGCAAAACACAGGAAATTATTTATATAGCCAATAAAGGAAATCAATTAATTCAATGAGACAGAAGATGGTAAATTACCATGTGAGTTGATGTAGGCAATGGTTATTATCAATAGCCTGTTGAGTAACTGCCTTTGCTCCTGCTAGAGGAGGATGTGACAGGATGTGCTCTATCTAATTTAGACACTTTGCAGTCTGCATCATAAACATATTGATTACATCAGTTAGGGGTCAGGTAGACAGACAATAAATCATTGTTCAGCCAGCATATTTAGTCCTCTGCTTTTGATAACTCCATGAAGGGTTTCCAAATCTCACATGCAATAATTTTACCTGGGTATGTACTGCATGTACTTCAGTTTTTTGGACACCAATATTCATTCTCGCTGATTTGGTTTTTTTTTTCTTTTTTTTTGCTTCATTATTAGCAGAGCCAGACTTGATGGTGTCACTGATGGGGAGGGGGAAGAAGAGGGGAGTGCAGATGTTGCAATCAACTTTATGCTGATGAAGATTTCCTTATCAGGAAGTCTGAGAGACTGCTTTGGTAGGTAGCAAAGTGGGTGACCAAAGACAGCGTGAAATGTGGATTACAACTGAACACACAAAAGGAAGTGGCAGCTGCAGTAGGGAAAGCAAAATTACAGTGAGCTGAAGAATAGGAGAGGGGAAAGTTGAGCTTGCAAAAGTGGTTCTCCTGCTGGAATACTAAAGACAGATCTGGTGGCAATATGAAGACCTCCAAGAATATTCAACCCTTACAGAACTGAGCTTTGCATTGCTGTTTTCTTCCCAATCACAGGAGGGGTGTATTGTTTCAGTGAAAGGATGACACATGTTCCCTATCTGTAATGCCCAAGCATGAAAGTCATTCAGAAAAAGAAAAACCACCAGTGACTGCAGAGGTACCCAGCGAGCCACATGGAGCTCAGTTTAGGCTGGGCTCTCATAAAAGTAAAAAGGTAGTTTGTCTGTCTACTGTTATAAAAAATAGTTAGTAAGCTCCTCCCTTGAATTATTTTTAAGCAAAATCAGAAGGAGAATTTTTCTCCTTCCCAGTGGAAGATTTGATTCTGAAGGAAAGACACAGAAAGAAAGAAAAATGGGAATAAAAGCAACGAAAAGGAGCAAAACCAGGTTGGCTCATACTTTTCCAGACCATTTTCTGGAGAAAAAAGATCTAATGCCCACATCTGATTGTTTCAATATGATTATTTAGCATGATTATTAGTTAAAGGAGCTCACAGTCCTGGGCTGTATCCACAGCCCTACCAGTGGGTACTGAATGACCTTGCACACACTTTTCTGCCTCAGTTTCTCCAAGTGTAAAATAACTGCACCGATACTGACTTCCTGAAATGCTTCATTGCCTCAGTACCTACTCATGAAAAATACAATTACAAGAGCTGAGCATAATTATCAGTTTCTGAGCTGTCTCTGGAAGGTGGTGAGGTGAATCGGCTGAGTCAGTAATGAAAAGCCAGGTTTCCTCCTCAGGGTGTTAGAGGAAATTGTTACCTGAAACACTTAGGACGTCACCTTCAAAAGAATTCAGCTCCCCAGAGTTCCAGTTTCTGGCCCATTTTACACACTAAGAAACAGCTGCATTTCCAGGCCAGCTTCTCCCACAATGGATCCCAACATTTGCACAAAGGTTCTTAAACTCCCCCAACTCTGCTTCACTACTGGGAACGGGGACTCGGCTTCTCCTGAGAATCCCTCCATCCCTTGTGAGGACCACAGAGCTGATTTCTGCATCTGAACCTGCATATTTCCACATGGAAAAAAGGCAGCACATGCCAAAATGTTCCACTCTTGCTCCAGAGAAAAGCCTGACCGCATGACAAATGAGCATGGAAATGGCTGTCCTCCTCCTGTGCCTATTTTAATCCTACAGGCCAACTCTGTTGGGAAAGTCAGGGAAAGCTCCAACAACAAAAATTAATTCTCACAAAAAGACACACGGAAGACCTCGGGATAAAAAAAGGTGTTTTGTGTTTGGTTTGGTTTTCTGTGTTTTTTTTGGTTTTGGGTTTTTTTTTTTTTGTTGTTTTTTTTCCCACAGTGTCTGCAGGGTCTTTATTTCAGCAAGCGTTTTTACCCTGGAAGGGAAATGTAGTCTGGGGAAGGAAGCAGCATTTAGTCACTGTCTGGGTGTACAGGATACGTGCGTGCCCATGCAAGTGTGTAAATCTGATGCTGTCAGCAAAACTTGCTGTCTCCTGACAGACACCCCGTGCAGCCTTCAAAACTCCTACAGTCAATCCTCTCACCTGTCAGCCTGAAAGATAACCTGGAGTGCTCTTCCCTTCTCTTCCTCCACGAAAACACCAGCAGAGGTACAGTTCTGTCACTTGGAAATATGAAGATTCTGGGGTTCTCCAGCACAGCCTCTCTCCGAGGGGTTATTTGAAACATTTTTATCTTCCAGCTCGCTTAAAACTCTAACAAATAAAACTAAATGATGGTGTTAATTTTATCTGCTGCTCCATGTACTGCTGCAGTCTTCAGTCTTCCAACTGCGGTCCAGCCTCCAGCGGCGCAGGCAGCGGAGCTGGAGCAGTGGGCTCTGGCTGGCTTTACAAGATGCCTCAGCTAATAATCTGTCAATTTATCTTCCTCCACTATTCCGTACTGCCTTCCACGGGGGGGGGGGTAACAAAAAATGTTCCCAAAGCCTTTTTATTTTTTTGGCTGCATACGTATGTCTATATAATTATCAAAGCATCACTTAACGTTCGCTAAGACAGATCGCGTCATTGAACAATTCATTTTCAGCACTGCAGCCTGGTATGACTGGGCCTTTTGGCATAATTGAATCCAGACTACTGCTGTCAAAACAGGGAATTTATGAATAATAAATTGATTGTAGCCAGCAAAGCTAAGTCTGAAAGATAGTGGGTTATGTCAAGGAATAAGAAGAAATTTAAAAACACAATAAAGATTAATTTAGAATCAAACCTGCAATGCTTCCATGGTGGACAATAAAGCAAATAAAACTGACATTCTTCTATGACATAACTTACAGTTATGCCACAAAGTGCTTATGCTCACAGACAGAAATAAGTGAAGAAAAAACACCTGCACACCTAAAATGTTAGTGCAAATATGAGATGCAACGTAATAATTCAACACTGTGGATGTTGTCACAGCCCTGATGGTTTCTAGGTTGGGTTATCACAGTTTACAGAAGAGCTAATGTGTTTTATTAGATCAGCTGATAAGCAGAACAGCAGCAGGCAAGTGTTCTGGCATGGAATGTGTTTGTGAGATCTCTGAACTTCAAACAAGCACGCTTCAAGGCTTCTGTACCACCAAACGGCAAAAACAGAGATACAAAGGAACTCCACCCACCAAAGAAACAGCCAGAATTAATGGCCACAACTGAAGGCAGAAAGTAAGCTGTAGGGTGAGACTGTCTTTACAGCAAAGGCACTTAGGAGATGGAACAAAGGGTCACAAGGAGGAACATGTTCCCTATCCCAACGCTTTGAAATCATGATGAGCTGCCTGTCTGCAAAGAGCATTTTAACTGCACAGAAGTTACAGGAGCAATGGAGTCATGGGGTAAAATCCTGCAGCCTGTGATCTGTAGAAAGTACTCTGTGACTTCTCAGTCCCTCAGGGCCTTAGACTGTGTTAACCTCTGCCTGTCCTGTGAGCACCCAGGGCTATGCAAGTCCAGGCACCACATGCAGCTCATCTGCTAAGAGGAGCTAATTAAAACAGCACTGCTGGTTCAAAGAGGGGACTCCAGCAATTTCTACATCTCCTGTTACTCCTGTTGTCTGGGAAATTGTTTTCCATTTAACTTTCTTTAGCTTGTGTCTCTGATCATAGACTTCACAACCCCACTAAGCCTCCATTGCTGTTTCCGGATTCCTCTTGAATTCAGAACTAGCCTGATTTGATCTTCAGCACTGCTTCAGTCATTGTGGATGAGAGTCTACCAGGGCAAACACCTGCCCAAACCTCCAGCTTTCAACACTTGCTCTGCACGTGCTGGCCAAACTCCCTGCACATCACCTGCAGGTCAGAGCACAGGAATGGCAGAGGCATGGACTAATAGGAGCAGATGGTCCTCCAGCTTAATGGTTCCCAGGGAGCCAGTGGACTCAATGAAGTAATCATTAGCAGCACATTATGGTGGTTTCATGACAAATTGTCCTCCAGGAATGTAAAAAGTTAACACAGGATCAAGACCTCTCTTCAGAAGTTTGCCATTAACAGATGGTCAATTATTCTACTTTTAAATAAAATGAGTAATCATAACTGAACTCAATTTACACAAGACACATAGAAAGTTCCATAACTGCCTCAAATTCATCCCTCTCTTAAAACAAAAAGTTCAAATAAGCTAAACTAGAAAAAAATGGTATGACCTGGATCCACCCTTGTTCACACAGCAAACTGAAAGTAACCGCTTCCAACTCGGTGGATTTATGAAGATGGGTGCTAAAATAAGAAAACTGTTGGGATGAGGTCTTCTCTGGCAACATTCTGAATAAACATTACTGATGTTTTAGCTGGGGCATGTCCTGATTCCTAATAACACCCAGGTTTCCAGCCCCGTATTCCCAGCCTGGATTCACTGCAGTCACATCTGCAAAGCACTGTAGAAACCTAGAACACCTACAAAGCTCTACATTTAAACTGTGAATTTGAAAAAAAAAAAAACCACAAAACCAAAACCAACCAACTCTGCCATCTGCTAGTAAATGAAACCAGGGGTTTATTGGCAAGATTTTCAATAAAGAAATGGTTCTCAGAACAAGACTGATTCCAATGACAAGATACAGTAATTGGGGCAAACAGATAAACTTTCAGTCATTGCATTGGCTACCAGCCTGAAAACATCCGTGGATTTGGATGCTCAGGTCAATTCAAAGGGCAAAAGTCACAATTTCAGGATAGTGAAAATAGTAGAGGCTTTCTGCAAACCTCTGTTGACTTTGCTAAGAGCACAAACTCTCAAAAAAGGAGACAGAAAACCTATCTATACATTTTTACGGATGTCTGTATTCAGAAAAGAACTGCTCTGTGCCCTGACCTCTTATCATAGCTGGTCTTATTATATTCTTTTTCAATGGTATCGAGTGCTTCTATCATTATTAATAAGACATGTTGATATGACATTAATAAGACAAGCTAAGTTCTCCCCCACAGCCTGACAGAATACAGAGTAGCTGATAGGCTTATGTTCTTCCAGAACTGATGGATTTTCTTATTCCCAAATCTTTCCCCTGCCAACTGCTCTCCCTTCTCATCTAAGAGGCCTGGAGAGAAGCAGGACAGTGTGGATGGGGGATGGAATCAAATGTTGCACAGATTTATCTTTGCCCACCTGGTCCTCTCTTCCCTTCCACCCACTGTGGAACATCAGGATGAGGCAGTGACAAGGGACTCCGTACCCCACGGAAGAGCTTTGTAACACTCCCCCCCTCAGCAGACTCTCTCTCTAACATACATATGTTTGACTTCACTGAAGAAGTTGCCAGGGAACCCAGCCATGATGGAAAAGCAAATCTATTCAGAAGGAGGAATGACACCTTCTCAAGGAAGGACCAAAATAGGATTAATGCTGGTTACACTTCCACCATCCTTTAGAAGAAGATATTAAAAGTGCTTTGCAAATCAACAGCCTGCAACATCTCTCTTGGATCGTTAAGTACTCTTAATTTTCAAGGTCAAGCCTCACACTGTATCACAAAGACAAAAACTACAAAAGAGTCAAGAAACTCTCTCCCATGCAGAGGATTGTGATCTATTTTTTTCCTTCTTTCTCTGGTCCTGTTTTTGGGGTGAACCTCAAATGTATAGCCATCAACAACATACAGACACTTTCAAGGAAATATTTCAAGGAACATCTTTTCTTCTCAAAACCAGTTAAAATGTACAGATGAAACCTTATTTTGGATACTGTAATGCTCATCACATTTCAGCCCTTTATGCTCTGCAGCTCTAAATGTTGCTGGTCAAATTTTTACCCTCTTTCACACTGCAGTAAATCTGGGCTAAATCCACTGATTTAGCTGGAATTACTTGTGTTTCAAGCTCATCTCCTAGAGCATGAAAATGTTATTTGTGGTAAAATGAGTTATTGTATTTTTCTCTCCATTAACATTGATGTGTTTCATGTAGCAAATACTGGATGTAGCCACTGTGTGCACCACCGATGATGAGGGAAATCAGTAGAAGATCAGAACTTAATTGTTAAATGATCTTTCAGATTGTCAGAAAATTAATGGCACACTGTGGGCCATGTAGTGCATGCCTTGGAAATCTCAGTGCAAGTTCCCAGCTCATTTAAATAATTTCAGTTTATACATTTAATTTGCTCTTTGTGCAGACATTTAATTTGCTTTTGTTTTGTTTTTTAAAGAAAAACACCACGTATTAGGAATCTTTATGCACGCACATGTACATACACAATTTCCAAGAAAGTGCTATTTTCAAGCAAATTATATGAAATGTAAAATTAACAAAATGCAAATAATATAAACAATCTAAATTAAATATTAAAACAATGCTATATTTGAATGACTGGATTTTATTTTCATAAGAAGCTCAACTATAAAGCATTCTTACCAATGCAACACCCAGCTGTTTGGTGTTTAGCAGCAGAATAACATTATTCTAGTGCAGCTGCTGTTATTGTTTGCTGTATTTCTGCCAACTCGTGGAAGCCAGAGATGTTCGTCTCTCAGAGAGGGACAGCTCTGATGAAAGCTCCAGTTTGACAGATGCTCCCATCAACAACTTTGTTCCTCTGATTGACTACACGGTATTTTAGGCAAATTAACCTGTCCAAAAAAATTCTTTATTGCTATGCTTGTGGCACAGACGGAAATATGAACTTGACAATTCTGGGTATTGGCTTAGCAATTAACTGAGATGTTTCAATAGACTAATGAACTTTCATTCAAAGCATGCTCCCTGTCAGGAGAAGAGACAGGCTGTTGTTTGAGGAAGTGTTACAGAATGTCAAATAGATCTTGACAGTGATGCTACTATGAAATCTGAAATATTAGAGAAGCACAGAAAGGAAGTAATTTAACACCTTTATAATCTCGGGTGATCTGAGATGAATCTTTATTATCAAAGTCTGAAACTCTGTAGCATTTTACAGTCCTTTTGCTGTAATTCACACCCTGGATAATAACAGTTCTCAGTCACTACAGCTGTTCCATTTTGAATGGTCACCCGTTATAGAGGGGAAAAGAAAAAAATCAAGCCATCATTCTTCTGTTTTATGAAGATACTAACATCCAACTAAATAATTATCTAAGAAACTATTACAGGCAATGCAAATTATCTGAAATAGTATGGTAAAAGCAGAACTATGCATAATTAGTGTAGACAGATAAATATTAAAATCATTTATTTTCTTGGGGAGAAACAAATGGAAGGTTCTAGGGCAGGCTGAAGAAAACACACAGAAATGACTTAAAAACATGCATTTGATAAACTGAATCGACATTTCTGGAATCCAGCTTACACCATGTATGTAGTGCTCTTAATGCAGTAACACTGGACAAACCTCATCCTTGATGGCCTAATTCCTGCACATTTCCAGGATGGGGGACAAGAGGAGCAGGCCAGAGAGTAACATTCTGCTAGATCAGAACTGAAAATCTGATGCTTCTCCCAGCTATATTTTTCAATCCAATTTATTCAACACAGGCAATCTATTCTTTAATTTTTTGAGAGCTGCATTATATTTATATTTTTGGGGAGGAGCTAAACCTCTTCCATTACAGTCAGGTACCTAACGCTGGGTAAAAACGTGCACTGTGACAAAATATAATCCACTTTTCCTACATACCTTGTAAACAGCTTGAATCTCATCATAAAATATTAAAGCCTAATATTGCAGTTGGTTGCTTCTGAGTATCAAGACTTGGAATAGCCCCAAGCATGTCAAACACGCATTGGAAATGGTACATTTTTGAAGCAAGGCAACGTGTTAACTGATATTCTGCAATATTTAGTCTAAAGAACTTTGAGTGGTTCTTAAAATTCTTGAAACCATTAACTGCTTGATGACCTAATAGCACTAAAATGACCAACAAAATTTAAGTGGGCTTTTTAAAAAGTCGCCAATAAATAAAATAATATGAAAATACTGCTCTGCTGCTGTATTTAATCCTACAACAGGAAAATTGCTTCTCCTACTTAATCTAACTGCAGTGTTCCCACTGGTTTCAAACTAATTCCACATATTAGCTTGTAACTTGGACAAGTGCCATACTAGAGTGATTCTTTGAGCTGACAAATTAACAAACCAGGTAAGATGGGCAAACAGCCCTGACCTGTGACTGCCTTCATCTTCCAGGTATACCAAGGGCAAGGTTGGACCTCTGGATGCCACTCACTCGCTGCTCCAGAGCAAAGCCCAACCCCTCCTCCATACAAACAACTGGATAAATCATTTATCCTGACTCCTTTCTCAAACTGTTAGATGCTGCTTACTTCTATTCCTCTTGATGGCCACAGCCACAAGTATCATAATTAATTATGCAGACTATTATTGTACATGACATACCTGTTTTTTACATTTAACCACCAGAGCAAACTGTTTAGCTATGACAAATGGGAATACATGTTTCCAGTGCTCTACTTTTCATTAAAGAAGAGAATCACAGAAAACCAGGCTATTTTTGTTGACCAGAATCAAATATGAATGTTTTCTATCCACCGCCTCATAGGTTCCTCCCAAAATTTCCTGTTTCACACAATTTCCCAACACCAATTTATGAACATTTCTTTATCTCTGGAGATATAATACAAAACCTAAAGCAGTCAGAAGGCAAATATACATTTAAGCATCTTTCAGCTATACATGATATTCAGCAACACGTTCCTCACCTAAACTGCTCACCCTGATGCCATGAAGATTTTTTGCCTTTTCTTTTATACCACTGTTAGACCTTTTTACAACTCCTGTGTTCTCAGTGCTTTTTGCCTACATTCTTGGACTTGTTTGTCAAGCTGAGAGACTAAATGTTTTAGAAGCTTCGTAGGTAGAGGTTAGTGTGCCCCAGACCCCAAGGTCCTCTCCAGAACACATTCTGTAAACCAAGATAGAACCATCCAGGGGAAGGTTCCTTGGGGAGGGGGGCTCACTCAAGCCTCTCACTGGAGAATTTTTGGTGGATATGCTAATTAGTAAGACCTCTAATGTTATACCAGATCTTTTGGGGGTGGGCATCGCGATGTGCATGGAGGTGCATTTGACCTGGACGTGTGCACCTAAGGATCCTTAAAATAAATGCCAAGATAAAATCCCTTTTTCCCCTTCTAACTGTGTTTCACTCTTGATTTTAAGACCAGGAAAGGCATCACCCTGATACCGCTGAATCAAGTGATGAAACACCAGAGTTCAGAGCTAAAGGGAACAATTCAAAGCAAAAAGGGTTCGGGGAAAGAGACTCAGTGAGGAATTACTCCAGCCAGAACAGGGAAGGTAGGCTGAATCCCTCAAGAGGAACAGCAGCCCTGTTAGTAGCAAGTGGAAGGTCAACAGATAGCCCTGTTCAGAGGCAAAAATAATGGGGATCTCTTTGTTTAAAGGTGGTAGAAGAGCAAAAAACTCTGAGGACGTTTGGCATCCTGCTGAGATCAGTGCAGTATTTGTGTCCCAGTGCACCTGGTTTATATTCTCTAGCACAGGGGCTGGGGAGCAGGATGTCAGGCTGGAGCTCTCCAGAACCGCTCTGTCTGTGAGGGATGTGTCGTTGAACAGGGAGAAGTGGGCAGACGACCTATTGACTACACAGATCAATTCCTTTTGTTATCCTGGCCCATGAAACTCTGCCAAATTTTAGCGCCAGTAAAATCATCTGAAATTCCCTTTTAACTTGAGGATGAGGTTTCCAGCTCTTTAAAGCAGCCTGCTCTGATAGCAGGCAATGCAAAGACACTGCTGAAAGAACACTGCGGGGAAAGGCCAAGAAAAGTTCTGTTTGCCAGAAAGTGGAGTTGAAAGGCTTGCCTTGGGAACTGTAATCAAACAGCCAGATTAAAGCAGGGCTGGATCTCCTGAAGTCCACAGGAATTCTCAGGAAGGCCCCGCTCACGCCCCGAGAAGACAATGAGTCAGCAGCTGCTCTCTCTGCTTGAAAAGCTCCTCTATTTCTTCCTCCATTTAGTTTGTATCAGACTGAAGATCAAAGGACTGGTTACTGTCACATGCCTGGTACCTCCTGAAGCACAGGGTACGTCAGAGGGCAGAGGAATGAGCTCCATTACACAGGAGGAGAATAAAGGTGGGGGACTGGAGAGGGACTGCTGATGTAACAGCAACAGGGGAGAACTGCAGCCCCACACCTAGCAAACAATGGGACTAAGCCTGTGTGAGGACAGATCCTGGATGCATTCTGTGGTGCTTCGAAGTGATGGAAAGAGAAGAAGGCAGCATTGCTTGAATGAGGAACATATCTATAGCTATATAAACACAAACATATATACATCAAAATATTTACAGCTGTATGCTTTCGTAAATCACTGCGCTGCCTTCAGTCTGCAAAACATTGCTGGTGATTTCAACAGCTAATTACTTGGTATTTTCCCCCTCATTCTCCTAGTTTTTTATTCACTATAAAAATGACAGTTGTAACTCCTATAAAATGTTGATTCAATTCGAGACACTTGGTAAATTTACCATCACCATTTCCAAAGTGAGATTAAGGAACGCCCTACCAACCTGTTCCTGGTTTATAAATAAATTGTACTTCCTGACGCAGAAATTAAATGTGTTGCTTGGGTAAGGTGGTGAACTGCAGCCAGACTTACATTTTATGGAAATCTGTGACAAACAGGCTAATAAGGATTCTTTATTTTTCATTTACCAAGTTCCATCTTTCTGTATGAGCAATATACTATGTAGGAGATGACTCTGAGCTTTTCTCTGCAATAAATCTGATATATTCTCCCTTATTTAACTATTATTTAACTACTGACTGTTCAGAAGGAAATCAGACCATTCTTAAAGCTGAACCCTAAACAATCTTTCTCTTTCATTTTTCACAGCACAGCTTTTTACTTTCTTGAGTCATCAAACTGACAACTACAGTCCCATTTTGGTTGAAATGGTAAAAAGGTGTTTCAGTGCTTGCTGCTGCCCAGTCGTGATAGCTGTGGGTGTAAACGCTTGCCCTTGTTTCAGAATTGGGAGTTGGAGGCTGCATCCTGCCCATAATATTTAATTATCACCATAAGCTCTCCTCCTCCTCCTGCCTATTCCAATGATGGAACATAGCGCATACTACATTGGTGAATTTTTTAATGTAGGCACCATTTCCTTATTATGGTTTGCATTGTGCTTAGCACAGTAGGACTCTGTCCGTATGTGGCATCATAAAACAGTAAGCATAAAATAATAGTAGTAATTATCAGTAGAAAATAATTAGATGAAAAAGATTGTGACCTCCCAGTGACAAATCACATAAAACCCCAGTACATAAAGCATTCAGGATTCTTAAAAGCATCAGCACCAGCAGAAGTCATGCTGGTGATAAAGACAACGCAAGAATCCATGGATGGAAATATTCTAATGCCCTCTGGGAGCATTTCCATCCACTGTAGACACGTCTGTGCTCTTCTGTAATGGGGAAAGACAGGCTCACCTGGAAGCTGGTGAGTCACCCAGAAGGAGCATCTCTGTCTGCACCAACTACACACAGAATGGGGGCAGAACGGGGTTGACTTCATCATCTCATCTGGAGACCAATGCTAAGGGATTGAAGCTCTCCCCTCTGAAAAATGGGGCATGGACTGCACGACAGAAGCTTCTTAAGAAAGGTGCTTTATGCCACTGAACCTGCAATGTTTTGCTCTGAACCTCTGTTAGGCAGTAATGCCGTATTATGAGAGGTTTCTCAGCAATTCAGATGACACATCAGGAAGCAGCATGCACCTTGCAGAGCACTTAATGTTCAATTCAGACATTCAGAAACAGAATCTTTTCAGAGAGTCAATGATAAGCCACAGCAGCCACCCAGAGTCCTGCCCAGCATTGCTGGTGATGTCACTCAACACAGCTCCCCTGATTACAATCACAGTTAAACACTAGACTTGAGCTGAGGATCCATCTCATGGTTTCTTTTGTTCAGAGGTCTCTATATACTTATTTCTCATTTTTCAGCCAGGCAACATGAAAACACTAATAGAAAAGAAGCATCCCCACAAAGGCGATAATGAGATGGCAAATCTAGCGATTCTCCTGGAGCTCCTGTAAGCAACAAAAAAGGAGCTGTTTGAAGTAGAGGTTTCCGTCAGAAACACAGAGGGTAATCTTTTAAATACTGCATTTATTCAATAAAAATATTTCAGTGAGGCTGCACAGGCTACATGCTTGCAAGGGAGCCTCTCCAATCCTCTGGGTAATGAGTCCACAGTCACAGCTCCAGCCAGGAGCTCCAGGATCACGCTGCATCTGTTCTACAGACAGAAGGTGCAGGAGGCTTGACTCCAGCAGTTCCCATCTCTGGGGCAGAGGGCATATGTGGCTGTGCCACTGCAGAACAGCTTCCTCCATCTCCACTGACCTGGCTCTATATCAGCACTTTCTCTTTTCCCTGGAATGCCTAGAAATGACCTATTTATTTGACGTGCAGCTCAATGCCTTAATAACTTTGCCATTAGGGATGGAATTTGCATCCTCACTAATGCTTGGACTGTGGAATTATCAAAAATACCATTGAAAATATTAATGATTCTGTCACTGAATGGCACATTTTTAATGGCACCTACTGTATTAAACCAAGTATGCTGTGAACAAAAAGGATGTTTATTGAAAAGAATGTTTAGTTTGCAAAGCTTGGGTGCTGTCCAGCCTGACTGGCTGTATGCATTAAGCAAATCCCTGTCCAGAGATTACAGCACAATTTCCTCTCATTAGTGTGAAGTGAGTGACATTTTGAACTTTTGTGGGAAGACATGTTTCAAGAAATCAGAGAAGCTGGTGTCTGGAACGTAACCACAGCGTCATTACTGCCACTGTGCTGGGTGATAACTCAATAGCAGCTATAAAAACTGACCTACAAGAGCATCCCTGGAAATGGTTCCTTCCCAGGAGTTACAGCACAGCCTGAAAAATGCACTTTATAACTTGGTATAGAGACTGTTAACCAGCTATGGTCTCTCATGGCCATAACTCTTCTATGCCTTGAACACTGAGAAGGTGGTAATGAATCTCTCCCCAAAGATACAGAAAATACATCCCTTTACCAACTTCCCTTCTGGCGATGGGAAAGAGATGGTTTTGCCCAAGTCTGTGGGCTCTGCTTTGGGAAGCAGCAGCTGGCTTGCTCACTTCCACTGCCTCAGAGGCATAATTCCCTTCTTCAGCTGGAAAGCAGAAAAAGCTTTCTCTCCTTACTCCCTCCTTTGAAAAACCTCATACACAGAGTGCTGTGAGGGGAGGACTGCTGGTTCTCCACTGCTTCCCCAGAGCCCTGAGCTGCTGTAACTCAGCTGAGCACCATCTACTGAAACAATCGTTTGTTTATATTAAACCTTACTTCAAACATGGTAATGGTATCATTTTATATTTATACAGAGCTATTCATCCCAGAGGATCCCAAAATGTTTCAGCTACTTATGGGCAGCAGCTGTTTAATAGCGGATGGTATGACTGCACAGCAGTGCCGGGCAGGAGCAGGCAAGAGCTCCACATCCAACAGAAACTGCAGGGGGAATTCAGGCAGGTGAAACTGAATTACCCAAATTGCAATTTAGCCAAGACGCCTGGGGCTAACATCTCTCTGCTCACAAAATGTTGCCCTTAACAATTCGGAGGGCACTCATCTGTTGACAAATAGAGAGAAATGTCTTTGGGTATTCATGCAGCTTGCTCAACTCAAAAGCAAATTGAAAATTATAATAAAGCCTGTTCCACATTCTTCATTCATTAAAGCTGTGTTTGTGCCACGTTATTTCTGGGCACATTAGCATCTGCTGGGAAGAGCTCATTAAATGACCATTAGCCTGCTCTCCTCTCCTTCCAAGACAGTGCAGGAGCTGAAAGTCTGTCCTTCTTCCATGGCACCACACATAGAAGCGGCAACAGGACAAGATTTCATTTTGGCAAGACAGATAACAGAGAAAGTTTTTTGTTGGAAGCAGCTGTGAAATAGAAGGAAGAAAGTGCAGGAAAAAATGTTGCTGAATAGCAAGCCTAGGAAAAAATACTGCCACAGTCATCAAGGAACAACTGCAATCACCCACAAAACTAAACAAGGATAGCCTTGGCCACCGATCTACATAGATTTGCCTCAAATTCACAGACCAGTGGTCCATCAACAAGTCAAGAGGTAGCTTAGGGTATTGAAATGGCCCTTAAAGTAATGGTGCTAAAGAAATATTGCTTGGCCCCAGAGTTTTGCCAGGCCCATCTGTAAGGAACACAGCTGCAGCAACTGGAGGCGGCTGCAGAACTGACACAGCCTGAGATCCACAGAGGAAGAGAAAAAGTTGTGGAAACAGCTAAGTTAAGGAGAGAATGAGAAAGAATCAGATTTGACATGGGAAGCACCAAAACCCAAATCAATTTGCAAGTTCTCATGGTTTCCACAGTACAGATCAGCTCTGAGACAAGCTAGAGGTGACACATTTACATTGCTTTGCTCTTCTTTTTAAAACAAATTACTTCTCACTCCTACCAGCACAAAACATAAGAGCTAGAGTTCACAGACACAAAAGTAATATTGCAGCTGCAGGAATGAAAAAATGGGAAGAACCTTCCACTCCAAAAGTAAATAAAAGAAGTTAAGGGCTAAAAATTGTATTTGGGGATTTTTATTTTGTGGAAGGCTTTCCTGGTGGAGAGAGTCCATCAGGGCACTGGTTTTATGGCCTATATGAACATCACTGCCTCTTGTCTTCTTCCTCTTTTTGATTTACAAGGAATATTTGATTTACGAAGATATGGATTTGCAAGGAATTACAAGGAATAATAAGGAGTAACAGAAATTGTCATACAGGAACAGGGCACTACAGTCATCTCCCTTCTTATCACGTCTGTGATACTCTTTCAAAACATCCAATTTGAAGCAAAGTTCAAAAGAGTCTTGTTGGCAGTCATGGAATAATCCAACAACCATCCTCATGACCACTTAGCAAAATTTGCAGACTTACCAGGCCAGGAGATGATGCCTTTCCCTGGATTATGGCTATTTGGTGCTTTAGCCTCATTTCTCAAAGAACCAGTATTAAAGAATCTGTGTCTCTGTGCTCCCCTCACGCACTCTCCTCCAGAAGCTCTGTTTGAGCCCACTTCAGCTGACCTTGCCAGAAAGAGAGATCTCAACAACTTTTTTCAACAAGTTCCAGAAAAGACTGTGTGAGTACCTCCACCCATGAGAGCTGCAGTGCGAGCTCAGCTCCTGCCAAATTCTCAGGCATCCCCTGGGACTGAGTCCCCACGAATGCCCTGCTCTGCTGCCACAGCACAGGCTCTAGAGCAGGGAGCTCCAGGAGATGTCCCAGCAGGAAACCAGGCTCCAGCAATTCACGTGCTGGTATTTGCTAATCTTCCTTGTCGCAACTGCTCCGGCCAAATAGGTTTGGGAAACTTCTCAATGATGTTGTGTGTCAGCGAGTTCCACAGACTAATTAGACACTGCACAAAGGCTTTTCGTTCGGGGTGCCTTGGGTTTCACTGCCTATCCCCCCCTTCCCTGCAACCCAGAAGGAATTAGATAGTCTACATCGCAGACAGTAATTACTATCACCTTCTCCTCTTAATTGATCTGGCTCCAGTGAGCAATAAGAAATTAAAATAATTAGCAGATATGCCTAGTGTTCCTGAAGCCCCACCTACACTTTGTAGTCTATTTACTTTAGAATCAGCCGGGTCCATCGCTTTCCCTGCCTCCCCACATCTGACTCGCCAAGCCTGGAGAAGTTTCCCAACTCATCCATAAAACCCAGCTGAAGCTGCTGCAATGGACGAGTGCTCCATCACCAGCCCTGGTGAAACAGCTCTTCCTGAAGGCTCATTTGGAGAGCAAGGGAGGCTCAGTGCTCTCCTGTCCCCTGGAGAGACAGAGCATTATGGGGAGGTTTTCATGCTGTCAACATTTATACATTTGCTCCACTTCCACAGAGAAACACACAGGTCCAGGTTGGGAAGAGAAGCTAAAGTCTTGGAATAAAAATAGCATATTTAAGGGATTAATTTCAGTTTTGTTCCTAGTGATTGCAGCATTGCATTAATTAATGTTCCATCTTGACTGCTGAGCACGGACAGATTTATTTTATTTTAATAGGAGGAGAGAGCTTTGAGCACCATGTGGTTTTTCCCAAGCACTTGCTCCTCCAGTAGCTAAATGTGGAGATACCACTTAAAGTAAATTGTGCCCTCTCTCAGCTCTTTAGCAAAGAGTCAGTGGTTTTGGTTTTTTTTTTAATTTTTTCTTCTATGCACAAATAATCTGCATCTATTGCCCTCCTTTCAAGAAACAAGAGAAAATCCAGACCCCAGCAAAGTTCAATCTTCCCCTCCCTGTACTCTGTAAATTTAGTCAACAATATTAATCCACATCGAACAATTCTGCAGAGTACAACAACAAGCTGGTTACACAGACAGGGATGCATTCGGAATATAAATGAGTTCCTGTTATTCTCATTCTCTTCAAGCCTGCACAGTGCTGAAGAAGCCTGTCTAATGTCTCTTAAACAGAGAAAAAAAAATGAATTTAAAATATTTTTGACTATTCTGCTACTACTATTGTCTGTACTCCTGAAGGAGAGAGTTTCTTGATTTGCCCTCCCTCCTCAATTAAAGGCAGTCATCAAAGATATGCATTGACCCAGTTGTCTTGACAATGCTTTATGATTAAAAGACTCAAATACCTTCAGCTTATCATGCATTTAAACACATAATGAAAAAAAGGAGTAATTTAACATTCTGCAAGTTTGTTGTTTCCTTATTCCTTCTACTTTGAAATTCTTTTATTAAAATTTTTTTTTATTCCTATTGCAATGCTACTAATGAGGGCAACTCCTATAATCATTGTGCTAGGAGCTGTACAAACAAAAATAATGATAGAATATGCTCTTATTTAACCTGCATTCACACAGTATATTCTCCCACCCTCAACTCAACATATTGTGTAATGGTTGGACTAATGCCTATCAGGGAAATGGTGAACATTTGTGTGTATTTAAGAGAAATCAGGTCATAGTCTGTTCTTCCTGCACAACACTCACTGAATTAACACACATTACATTCCCCTGTCTCTTTTTCTCCAACACATCAAGGGATTACTGGAAAAAAAGAAGAGAAGATCTTGGCTACCTTTCAAAGTAGGCTCATCTGTCTGTTTGTGTCCTCTTGAACAGCACCAGGTTGCATAAGTTAATGTGGACTGTACTCCTCCACTCCTGGCTTCAAAGCATCCCTTCCACCAAAGTGCTCATTAGGGAACTCTCCGACCCTTCACCAGTAATCTCGATTCCTTGCTCTCTTCTAGCACTCAATACAAGCAGCCTGCTGCCTTTAACATCCAGGGAAGCCTTTCTATGTATCCATATGGACACAGGAGCGAGGATGGCACTGACAGGCACAAGTGTCCAGTGCCTGCAGGTTCCCTTCCACTGGGTCAGCAACAGATGTGAAGGCAAAGATTGAAAGAAATGTTGGAATATTGACTGTGAAATAAAACGAGCTCTAGGGCTGAAGATAAATTCCTTCATTAGAGCCTCACCTTAGACAAAACCCAGTTACACTCTGGCCCTACAACACTGCACCCTGAAACAAAAACCCTAATGTAACTCAGAGCAGACATTTTCACAGTAAAAGCTGACTGCTACTGTTATGCTGAACTGTGACAAAGGAATGTATCTTCTTTTCAAGGCCTAAATATTAAATAGTATTTTCTTTGAAAACTTTGCTTAAGAAAAAAAAATCCCTTGCTCTCATTTGAGCTAAAAATTTTTCTTGGTGTTTTCTCCTGGGCTCTTAGAGCTCCTTTATCATTTTATTGTAAAGAAAGAAGGAAGAATTATGGTAATTTAATGTTTATTCTTCTTTGTGAACCACTCTCAGCTCTTCTGTATAAATAACTAAATGCTTTTATTAGTCCTAACATACTGAGAAATACATTCTATTTGAGACTTCTCAGTGTGAAACCTATGGCAAACCAACTTCTGTCTCTTGCCCTTATTTTTTCAATAGGAGTCTGATATTTCCCTCTAGTTTTTATTCACCTGCTGTTCCAGCAGCAGCATCCCTCCAAGTACTAAGAATGGGGAAGGACTATGCTCTTATAGGGATATCAATGTTCTTTTCTGTGATCACACAATCCAGCCCTTGCACTCATTTCTGTCTATCAGCAGACACAACCTGCTCTGCCGGCTCCACTGGGCTGGGCACACACCATGGGAACGTGCCAGGAGCTGATGCCACTACTCCTAAGGATACTGCTAGAGATGTTCCCTGGATCAATCATCAGGAATTGCAAAGCCCTGGGAGGCTCACATCACGCAGCCATACCTGTGCCAGTGGGGCAGCCAGGATGAGAACTGCACTATAACACATTCCTCTTGTTTTAATTGAAATGAAAGGCTCAGGAAAGATTGTAACCTGACATCTCCAGATATCTGTAATAGTAAGTCAAACTGCTTTTTTTTTTTTCCCCCCCAAGTCTGAAATTTTCATGCACTTTAGGCTAAAACACTTTCAAAAGAGCAGAAGGACACTGAGGTTGCTTGTGAAGTCAAGGAAGAGAAAAACGACAGTTCGAATTTTCAATGGATTGAACTGCCCAGTGGAAATCTCTCTCACTTCTCACTAACGAGGTAGAAAGCTGAGAAGGAACTGTGTTCCTCACTCAAGTGAAAGAGAACATGAAAATTAAGTACAGCATCTGCTTCAGCATCGGCTCCAGAGACCTCAGCAAAGAGGAGCAGAGATCAAGCCAACCTGAATTTCAGCATCAGCTCCAAATGTACCTTTCTGCCTTAGGGAAACTACAGTTCCTCTACTGCCTTTTTTTTTCCATCCATAAAATGATGATGATAATATTAATTACCTGAGGAAGTTAAGCTGAAGTATGGATTTTATTCTCACATATTTATTCCACATTATTACAGCACATTTCTGTAGAACTATAATAGCAGGAACGTTTGAGCTTTTCTAATCTTTACCACACTACAGCTGCATTTGTAAGCACCCAGAGCTCAAATTGGCAAGTATTTGTTCTCTATTCTCATATTGATTTCAATAGGACTTCTGAGCACTAAGTGTTTTCAAGAGCAGTTTACATGCACAGGTCTCAGAGTAGCACATTGTCAGTGAATGGAAAGGAATACACGGTAAAAAATAACAGCTGCAAAACATGGGGGGATGTTCTGTGTCAGATGCAAAAATCTGCAAAAGAAGAAAACTGTTCACAAAAGCTTTTTTTTTTTTCTATGAAGTATGGAGATTAGCAGACATTAAGCACAAATATGAAATATTATACATGTATCTCTATAAACCCATGATTTTCTGTCTTTCTAAAACTGTTCAGAATGGAAAGGAAAACTACACAAATGACTTGTTGATTGCACTGTGAATCTAAGAATTCTCTAATTATCGCTGACATCTCCTCATAATTTCAGAAGCTTAGTTGTTTAAAAAGAAGAAAATCAAATCCTGACACTAATAACTGTATCTTTCAAGTTATTTTCCTCCTCTCAGTACAGTAACTGCTTGTGTGTGCTAATAGTTCCTTTTTTAAATTTTTAAGATACTTTTACAAACAAATGCAAATATTGATGATGCAAACTCTTAAGAACCGTAATCATTTTTCAGCAAGTACATAAACCTCTGGAAAAGAAAAGAGAAATCTGGGCTTGGGTAGCACATGCTGGGGCCTCTCTGCATTTTAAGAAACTCCCTGTGCATTTGAGGTGGGAAGTTGGGAATTGAGGACAGCCAAGCTCCACGCTCCTGCCCAGCTGTGTCTAAGCCTGGGCCAGATGAATTTGGGATGAGGTCTAAGCTGTCTTGCCAGCACACCTATTTATGAAATCCCTCCTGGCTCAACAGTCTGGGCCAGTAGAAAACGTAACATCAACCACAACCCACACTTCTTGTGAGGCCAGTGGGATGCACGGAGATGTCTCCCATCTTTGGAGAATACAGTTTTGGAGGTCAAGGCACTCTGCAGCATTAGTGGGAATGCAGGGATAATGATAAATGCTCTCTGTCTGGAAAAGAGTTATTTAGTACATGCCAGAATACAGCAGTAAGGAATAGACACCTTCCTCTCTCTGAAAAACATTCCTTTCCTTTCTTGCAAATCAGTTCTTAATAAGAAACTTGCACAAAGAAAGGTGGCAGCATTCTTCCTTTCCACATTAAGGAGACTAAGCTCTGAATTCTCATTTTGTGGAGAATGTTCCTTTAGAGACATGATGGCTATAAAATTTTTTAAAGAGACATCACTTCTGCATAGCAAAGAGAGGTGAATTTGTATTGATGTTTACAAGATGGTGCCACAGAAAAACTCCCACAACTGGGCTGCTGCCCAACAGAATTAAACGTTCCATTTTTTAAAGAAGACAGTTCCTCAAGAACATCACTGAGGCTGGATCACACAAAGGGGGAATGCCATGAACTCCCAGTCTTCAGGCTGATCAAAATGCAACTTGTGCAGAAGGGGTTGGACGAACCTCAAGTGCACAGCTGCTTGTTTTACAGTTTCATTTTTTACATTCTGAAAGTTTATGTGATCTAATTAGCCATTTTATTTCACAAAAATACATTTTGGCACTGTTGGACTTGGAACAACTCAAAGGCAAGGGGTTTCCTTATGGGGGAGGCAGACAGGCACATGGAAAATATGCATTAGGCTTCCATTTCAGAAACATTAGGATGGGGAAGCAGAGCTGAGCTACACTTGCACGGAGATTACTTCACCGATTTGAACATTTCAGGTGCTATAAATATGTTTAAATCAAGCTAAGAAAAAACTGACAATGCCTAGCAGGAGTACCTAAGCATTATTCCAGCTTAATGAAAAGGCTGAGGAAGCAAGAGGCAGGAAAAGCAGAGTGCACTCAGCCCTGGGTTATCTGCACCGCTGACCCCCAGCCCACCGCGATGTGTGGCAGCACCCGGGACGTTATCACAGAGCCATCTCCCTCCCCAAAGCCCTCTGGTTCCTCATCACACTCTGCCTGCCCTTTCCTGTAGCAGCTCCTCTGCCTCTGATTTTATCTGGTTCCCCGAGAATGTGGATTATGATACTTCTCATTTCCAAGCACCGGTACTGTTGAAGGGTTATCCAAGGTGCGGGTTTTGCCAGGGAAAACACAGCAATTACGTTCCTGTGTCTGTAGCTGTTCAGCAGCACCAACACCCCAGGGAAGACATCCTGGCCACAAATATATCCAAGACATCTGGATAAACAAAAACATCTCATCTCTGGAGCCAAATGTCAACCAGGCACTTTTTAAAAGCACCGAGATAAAATATCTGCCAGTGCTTAGAGAGCTGATACAGACCTGCTCACTACTTGACCCAAAGCAGCTCTTAAGCAGGAGCTCAGATGCATCCTGCTCCCACATAACTCTCTTCTGAGAAAAACTTTTTTTCACAGCCAGAGAACAAAAATATGCCCTTCCTCCTCTGCCTTATCTTTGTAATGTGAAGGAAAACCACCCAAATTAAAATGCCTGAATTGAGACATTTACCAGGAGGTTTCAAAAACAAGGCAGAGCCTCTTGTTAACATCTTACTCACTGTTTTCACGCCACCACTTGTGATAAAAGCAAAGTATTAAGGCATAAATTAGTCATAGAACAGCTGCATACTTAATACATACAGTCTATTTAACTCCCAGGGTCTGTGTGGATAATCTGCAGTCCTACATTCATCATGACGGGACAGAAAGTATCAGGGAAGGGCTGACTCTCCACAGCTGTATTCATCCAAAAGCAAAGACCCCAGCAACAATCAGGGTATATATGCTGTGGCTGTGAACCCCCACCAGGGATGTGGGATAACCAGTGCTTACTTCCATCAATTCTTGCACTAAAAGTGCTATTTGAGTAACCTGAGGCAAATCATGAAACTGCAGAGCATCTTGAAAATGTTCGAACAATAAGCACTTTGTTTAAAAGGATCTGTGAATGCAAACATGTCTAATCTACTGAAAACCTCAACCTTTTCTGCTTGTCCTTGCTTTAATCCAACCCACAGGAAATGACATTTAGCCCCAGCTGACAGCAACTGATAATAAGGATAAAATACCTTTGTACTTCAAATGCCCATCTATCACTATTGAAAATATGAATGTCCCTTGATGATGCAAGAAGGTGCATTTGTTTCTCTTACAGTGTTGATGGATTCATTTCTTCTCATTAGAATAGTAAATCTCATTGTGTATCTTATTGCCAGCAGCAACATGATTGGCTCCCAACCTGGATGAGGCCTCCCATGTCTGACAGTGTCCATGGATTTGATGAAAGGCAGCCCTTACAGAACAACTGGCTGATCATGGGGAAATAGCACTATCTTACAGTCAAAAAAATATGGCACAGATAATAAATGATGGGGCTGTCAGAAAAATAACAACCTATGCACTTGAACATGCAGATGAGGAAGGGATCAGAACTTCTCCTATCATTTGACCTGCTTTTACAAGATGCTTGTCCAAAGTCACATCAGTGTGCTGGCCCCTAAGTCTCAACTTTCTTGGAAAACACATCAAATGCACATTCACTAAGCACCTTCTATGACCACACTTTAAATACACTTGTTAATTTACCTATTAATCATTTATGCAGGAGTAACTCAAGCATATTGGCACAGAAATGTTGGTGTGTAGTGGTGCACATGCAATATCCACAGGCTCTGGGCATTTATTAGATGTGGTGATGTGCTGAAATGGTTTTTCTACACTGTAATCAGCTCTGCTCTGAAACTTCTCTAGACCAAGGAGGTTCTAATTTTCCTGTTTTCTTTTCATACTTTACAAACTTAACCATCAATTGGCAGTTCTTTGCTCTCTTTCCTAGCTATATTTTTTTTTAGCAAAATTTTCAGAAAGACCATGCAAACAAGCATTTTTTAAGAGACTAAGGATATTTAAAGTGTCGAATAAACAAAACCCTTTTGAGTGAAGAACAGAAAGGTTACTCAGGACAGGGAAACTTTTGCAGGAGTCATGATGTTTTTCACCTGTGAGAAGGGGAGTGGTGATGGGTTACCTTGTATTCCTCTCATGACTGAGTGCTGGAAAAGAGTTGCAGAATGAGGCCAACTTGCCAGCAGAGACAAGACATTAAGAATAGAATTAACTGCATGGGATGGTGTGCCAGGAGTTCAAGAGTCCTGGCCCACACCAATTCCAGCCCCATGCTTGGCAGGGCAATTTTCAGCACTGAGTCCCACACACACTCCTCAGGCAGCTGGATGTATTTCAGCTGAAGGATGCAGCAATGAAGACTCAATGCCATTAACATGTTACCAGTGGCACTGCATGAAGATCTGCTCTGTTATAATTTAGGATAGATGCTTAATCGATTGCCTTGATTTACTAAGCTTTACTGCTTTCTAAATGAGCAGCAATACATAACACAGTTTTCAGCCTGGTTTTAGGAACCTTGATCATTTACCCCATTAAATCAGAAGGAGGAATACAGGCTGCTAGTGGGAGCATGTGCTGATTTTTATATGCAATTCTCTGACAGCAAAACACACTGCAAAAATGCATTTGCTGTTTCAGCTGACATATAACACAATACTCCGAAAGAAAATATTAGCTTTGCCACTGCTACAGCTACTGATATGTCCCCTCAAATTTAGTACATGCAATAGGCTGGAGGATAAAAACACCCCAAAGATACCAGAAGAATTTATAAGTCAATGATCTGCTTATGAGGAATGGAGACTGCTGATGCAAGCTGTGGTCTTACTGATAAAAAAATGGATTTCCCGTAGCATTGCCGATAGCACTGGGAACTAATTGGCCTGAGTTTGCTCCCACTGACTGTCCTGTGCTGATCTGGGCTTGCTCTGGAGGACCCAATCAATCACAAGCCCCAGCTGCAGCTGACCCGTAGGCAGCCACAATTAAAACTCAGTTCCTACTTACTTAAAGGTAGAAAATGAATTTAACCTGATCTAAGTAAGGGAGAGAGTGCTTGAAACCACTCGCAGTCCCTGAGATGTTCTATCACTTCAGACAACCCTTTTCCTTTTTCAGCAGAGCTTTTCATTGCCTGCAGCCTTTAGGAGAGCTCACACACCGTTTTTGCAGCTGGTTCCTCTCCCAGGTGCAGGCTGGATACATCAGGATGCTCCAGCAGCCCAGGATCCTGGGGATCAGTTACGTGATTTTTAAGGAACTCACTGACTGGCTTTAACCAATGCTCTACCTAAAACTAATTATGTGCTGGTGCTCACAGCACTCTTCTGGGCATTTGACAATTCATTTGCCTATGTGCCACAGAAAAGCAATCCACAAGAAAAAACCCTCTTGGAACAAGCCATGAGTCACAATACATTTAGAGGCAGGTTGAGCACATCCTTGGCAATGTGGACACTTGGATTATGAACCTGGATTTAATCTGGCTCAGTGGTTTCTAAATGTACAGTACACACACGACACAGAAACTGCACCAGTTAGTATCACCATTGCTCAGACAAAAACTGTACTGAGAACAGCAGGTCAGAGGGAAGTCAACAACAGTTACACAAAAATCCCACCATTAACAAATAAAAACATCTCATAATGGCTTGTATTTACTAGCTCTGTATTTTCAGAGGCCTTTTTCAAAAAATAAAAACAAAAAATTATTTTCAATGGAAGCTGACTTTCAAAACATTTTCCACTATATACTCAGCCAGGTACCACCAAAATCTCTTCTCTTCTAATGTATTTTTCAGGCTGAGCAATTTCATCGTTAAGAAAGTAGAACTTCTTTTCTCAAAAGGAATGAGTTAAGGGAAAGGCAAGTCATAATTTCAAGCTGCTCACATTTTTGGCCAACTTCAGATCTCTTTGTACATTCCTGTCTGAGTGCTCCTCCCCACATAGAGCATGAAACACACAGCTGGTCAGGTTAGAGCAAGCAACTGAGCAGTTGAGTAAATGGAAAAGTTCCTCTCTGGAACAGCAGGAATTTGCTCTGGATCAGTATCTGTAACACATCTCTTTGACTTAAATACTGCTCATGGACAGTGTTAGCATTTAGGAAAACAGAAATTGGTATTTCAAGTAAAACTAAAAAGATGCTAAAATGCTGGATACACCAGCCTGTTCTCTAGCTAATAATATGCATTTGTTCAGCCAATAACATGCATTCTCTCAGTGCTGAAATCCCTTCTCCTTTGTAATAGTCTAGAAAAAAATGGTTTCCTGTAAAATGTCACGTTTTTCTAGCATCAAGTGTGTGTCCACTTTTTAGCTCCATAGAGCTAAAACATAAAGTGTTTCCAATCACAAACTTACAGGAAGTAATTACTGTTTAGATACAACAGGACAGGATGACAGCAATTCAATTGTTGCCCAAATCATAAGATTTTCAATTCCATCAAGCATTCATTCTGGTTTTGGTGACAGCTACAGTTGGGCAGAAAGCCCAACAAGGTTAATTGGGCAACAACTCCAAACCAAACACTTACTATAAGCAGAATTCTGTTAAAGTCAAGTTTCTGGGCTCTGTTACTTTCTCTGCAGAATGAACATCTACACAGTACAAACTGGAAAAAAATGCAAAAGACCAAACACTGAAAAAGACAAATTACTTCAATTTTTCAAAACTGTATTTCAATTAAGAGCTGGAATGCAGGGAATAAACATCATTTAGACTCTACTTCCTTTGGAAGAAAAGGGAGAGCAAATACTTGTTGCCTGTTACTTGGGAGAAGAGACCAACCCTGTTGTTCTCTGCTATGTTGTACTTTCAGCAGACATCTGGAAAGTTGAAGTCCCCCATGAGAAAAAGGGGTAGGGATTGTGAGACTTCTCCCAGCTCTTTATAGAATATTTCATCCACCTATTCATCTGGGTGGGTGATGTATAGCACACTCCCACAAGGATATCTGCCTTGTTGGCCTTCACCGATTCTCACCCATAAACTCTCAAACTTAAGTCAGCACCGTTAAGCTCTGCTCAACAGCTCATTAAAATGTAAGAAAAACCAGACAAACTATGGGGAAAAAAGCCATCCTCAGGACCTGTGTTTTATAAGATTCCAGCACAGCAGTGGTGAAAACATGAGAGCTGAATTCCTAAGGAAAAGCCTCCTGCCTTTGGACCAGGACCTGGTGCTGCAGTGGCAGCACAGCACAAGAGCAGATGTCTCCCCCTTACTTCCTGCTGCTTCTCCCTGCTTGGTGCAGCCAGGTCTGGTTTTGTCACTGCCCATCCCTTCAGGACAGAATCACCACTCTGCTGTCAGGAAATGCAGGTGAGACAGAGCACCCCAAACAGCTTATGGAAAACACTCCTTTTTTCCAGCCCTGTTAATCTCTCCATTAATGGAATTCTGCTTATTCCACTGTTCTTTGTGCTTAAATCCCTTGGGCTCCCCAGGCACTGACTGCTAAATTATGAAATGGTTTTGAGAGCTTTGGTTAGATGTGCCATCTCGTTACACCACAGCCTTTTATAGGTATGATAAGGGGAAACTCCAAGCCCTGAGGGTGCTGCTCTCCTGGTCCCTATCCCATGGCTCTTTCAGACCATCAGATTTTAAGTAGTATTTGCCCAGAAAAAAAAAAGGGCTTTTTTCTTCCTCATCTTCTTCTCCTTGTTTAAAGTTTATTAATACTGTCACATCAAATCTCAATGCAAAGTGATGCGAAATGTCGTACACTAAAAATAATGTGCTGGAAATGGGTCAGTACTGAAATATTTGCACTCTCTACAAACTGGTCTATTATCTCCTCCAGTTTCAAGCTCTTTTAACCCAATTCTCAAGTATACCAACACGACAGGGAGTTAAATTCTGATTAATTTTAAGAGAAATACAGACAGAACTGAGTATTTAGGTCACTGTTAGTGAAGTTATTTTGAGAGGATTTCATCATTTTTGTGTAAAATAATGAAAATACTTTCTTCTGACTTTTCCCCTCCAGTGCTGACAGCTCCATAAAGCTGACAAGGTGCCCATGAGGTACTCACAGGGAGAGGAGAGGCAAGAGGAGCACAAGAGGAAGAGCACTATGGAATCCTGGATGTCGGAAGAGACCTTGGGAGGCCATCTGACCCAACCCTCCACTCAGATCAGAGGAAAAAAGGGAGAAGAATAACGGAGAAAGATGGCTTGAATGGCAAAGATGCCTCGGGAAGCAGAGAGGAGAGCTGTCCCAAAGCTGTCACTCATCAGCTGGCAGAAAGGACACAAAGGGGAATGTAGCTCTCCCTAACTCCACTTGGAGAACACAGACATAACACACTGGCTGTGGGGGATTATCAAACCAGCAAATATGTGTTGGTAAGTTTACATTGTTAATATAACCATGTACTTATGTGCTAAGGTGTAACAGCGGGAAAGTTACCTCTGCTGTAAGAGATGTGAGCAGTTTACTGAAATAACCACAACACAGTCAGCAATGTCCAAATAGCTGTCATCTTTTCAGTAAATAATTAGCAGGAAGCTGGAGTATTACTCTGGGAAGTAGCCGGCTCGGGCTGTGCTGGGTACTGAACAATGACACCCTCACAGCGAGGACAAATGCCCATTCCAAGTTATTTACTCCTTTACACTACACATGCACATCCTTCGAGGAATGGCTCCAATCCACCTGGCACCCAGAAACGGAGGAAGCAGTGTCATAACATTTTAGAGTCTAAAGTGCAGGCACAATGTGCCAAATTGAGGTAACAGATGGGGATCCAAACATTGCTAAGTGCTACCTAGCAATGCAGCATATGCAGTGCCTGGAAATCATGACATCATCTCGTGAATGAAAAAGTCTTGCACTAATATTCAAATTGGATACTTAATCAAGAGGAAATACAGAGGTGAGCAAGGAGGAATGGTACCAAAGGTAAGAGATATAACAGTGCCAGGAACAAAGATAATCACCCTGGTCCCAGTGAATGACAGAAGCGTGGATACTTTGCAGTCCTCATCTTCCCCCCTTCCTGCTTCAACAGCTTTTGGCACTCGGATAGAGACAACCTGTGTGATGGTTTTGTGTTGAGAGTTTTGGAAGGGTAGGCTGGTATCCAAGAATTTAAGATAGAAAGCTAAGCAGACTTGCAGAATACATCCACCTCCTGGAAGCTAAACATGAACTGTACAATTGGAGGGTCATCAGCTGGATTATTCTTCTTAATTGTTAAGTACATATCAATTCTATGTGATCTTTTATTTATATTATTTGGGGGGATTTATGATGAAAAATTGGTACAGAATCACGAACACCCAGCTTGAAAATTCTGGCCTTCAGTGAGAAGATGAAAACACTTTTTACTGATTCAACTTTCATTCTAAACTCATGTAATTTAATCAGATACGTTCACAGCTAGAATTGCTGCATGCTGGAAATCCTTCCTGGCAACATAGAAGCTACCATTTTACCACTCCACAGATAATTTTCTCATTACATTATATACTACAGTTAGGAAAAGCTCAGTTATATTTACAAGCATACAGTTCAACCACTGATTGTAAAAATATGCATAATGCATAGCTAGCTTGCCCAAGTAATTAATGTGATTATGCTTTCAAAGCAGGTAAGTCCAATAATTGGGTTGCTGTGCAAGCTGTGCAAGTGCATGCACAATTCTGCACACCTAATGTTTTGGGAGGTTTGCCCACTTGGGGAGATTCTGAAGTTCTGTTTTGCAATCACAGCCTAGAAAATAAAAATAAGATTATTTCCTGTGCCATAAACTGACCTAAGCACCAATGCTACTTTCCCAATATAATTAAATGTTAAAAGCCTTTAATTAAAGAATATAAATCAGAGTGAATAATGTCAGACCAGAGTAGCTTACCATACAAGCTGCATCCAGTGCTGAGAGTGCACAAGAAAAAGGCCATAAAAATGCCATTCACACCTTTTAATTGGTACATTTGAGCATTCTTTTTATTGCTCTGCCAAACCAGCAATGGTACCACTTCCCTTCTGCAAACATTTTCACTCTCCAAACTTCAATCCAAGTGCTGACGATGACAAATGGTGGCCCCTGCTTCCCTCAAGCCCCATCCAAAACAAAGCAATTCTTTGCCCTGGAACGCCTGAAGTATACCTGGGCTTGGAATTTAATTCTCTTTCATATTGTATTTCCTTCCATCTCAGGCTCTTAGATAGGGATTTTTATTTGTTTATGTATTTTTTTGGGGGACAGCAAACATTATTGGTTCCCTTGACACGGCTGTGTCGTTGCACGCTGAGATAACACGGGGAAGAAGCTGCTGTGGATAAAAAGTGGGAAAAAGAACTGCATTTTTGCCTGCTGAGGGGCAGAATCATCCCTCTCTCTTCTTGTCCTTCCCCCTCTGTGCTCTCTGCTCCCCAGCAGCAAAGTGATGGGTATCTATATATTGCTGCTGTAATAATATATTTATGGATTGTGAACACAGAAAACTGCAGCAGGGTAAATGCAATCAGATTTACAGATAAACTCGAGGCCTCTATAAACCTGGACTTCAATAGAAATTAGAGTGAGAGAGAGTGGGGGGGAAGAAGGTTCTCAGAATCTGAATGCTGAGATTCAGCTTCAGCCCAACAGTATTTAAAAAGATTTTGTTCCCACTTTCTACAAACAGGCAAGCATTCAGGGTTTGCAGCTAACATAGAGGAACACAGCAACAGATTTAGAGCTTGTAAATAATTTCCAACTGTGTATTCAATTTTAAATTTCAGTTTATACTGTCCTGGGTTATTGCATAAGAGTCAAATACAGAAAAGGAAACTTAAACACGGGACAATACAGAAATTCAGTACTAAAAAATTCTGCAGTAATTATGATGCAAAAAGAAAACAAACCCTGGAAAGATGCACCAAAGACTTGTACAAATAATTTCAAATATAGAACCACTCTAAGGATTTTGTGGTCAAATTTTTAATAAAGAATTCCTCAAAGAAAAATATTTGAATTATTTACTCAGCCCCGAGGAAATGAATAGAGAATAAAGCAGATGAAAACAAGTAATCAGAATGCTTCTTTTAAAGTTGTGTTCTAATAGTAAAATTTTGCTAAATAATGGGAATGAATATCCTCATAGCTGTTGAGTATGCAGTAACAAGTGGGCCAGCTCTCCCTCCAGCCCTGCAAGTACAATATGGGTTTACATCTGGTCTCAAGAAGCACCAGGCAGATCTCAGACAGTTTGGCTGTCAGTTCAGACGAGCACCCAGCAGCTTGGGTTCTTATCCAAGGCTTACTCAACCTACCTGAACCTTTCGGGCCAGCAAAACGGAGCTGGCACTCTCATCAGCACAGGCGTCTGCCTAACATTCCTGGCACTCACTGCTTCCAGTGGGGCTGGAGATACTGCAGGAATAATCCTTCTCTTTTGACATTTCCTATTGTCAGAGTGGCAGGAGGCTGAAAGTGTGGAGATGCACAACATGCAGGATGAAAGAGGAAAGCATTTAAACCACCTAAAGCAGAATTTGCAGGGAAAGCCTGGTAGCCAGGAGCCACATTCTGCTCTTTGTCATCTTCCCATAGGGTTAAAATCACTTAAATATTTTCTTTTTTTTTAGTGTTTCTAATCCTGAGGAGATTATCACACAAACAAGGTGCTTTACAGTGGGAAGTCTGAGGGCCAAATGGTGCCTCTCTCCAGCATCTGAGGCGTGCATCCTACTGTGTTCAAACAACACTGCTCAAGGCACTCAAAGCAAGCATGGGGCAGAGCCTGTATGGTACCTGGCAGATAAAAGGGCTGGAGCAGCTTCACAAGCAGCACCTTGACTTGCCTTTGCAGCTGGCACAGCAGTCCTGGCTCCCTGGTCATCCACATCAACAGGGGGTGGACGGTGGCTGTGGGGAGCCACCAGGATCTCCACACAAAATTGAGGATGGAAAGGCTCTGCTGCACTTGGGGGAGCAGTGATGGGCTGGGTAATGCATCACACACCAGCTGATGGAGCCTGCCCTGAATGGCACAGGAGGAGCACATCTCTGGAGAGAGATGGGAACTTAACTGAGGAAAAACGAAACTGCCTGTAAGGGAGGAGGTGGCCTTTTCAGCACAAAGTGTCTCTGAAAAGTAACAGCTTCTTTGTCAGTGCCTCTTATGGTGATACCAATGTACCACCAACCATTTGCAAAGCACCTGTTTACTGACCATAAGGTGCATGAAAAAACTGCTCCCCAGCCAGCCTGTGATTTCACACTAATGGCATAATTCAGAGAAAGCTTTCAGACAGCATGTGAACAATGAGAGCTATTCCACACCTATGGACTTTCTTGGTAGTGCATAAATGATAAAGTATCCTTTATGATCAGCTAGGTGATCCTGGCAGGATTGGGCGAACCACCTGAAAAGCTGAAGTAACAGTTAAAACTAAACCTTTAAATGAAAAAAAACCCCAAAACATTCAATGATTTGATTGTGCTGAGAGGACAAGAGCTTTTCCCCTGGAGATGGGAGACAAGATTTTCTGGCTGGGAGAGCTCTGCTGCAAGCAGCACGCATGGCCACTCTGCTGGGCTGGGCAGCCCTGTCCAGCAGCCTGGGGGAGCCTCTGCAAGCCAAGAACTCGCAGCTCTAATCTGAGATCTGTCACCATTCACTGCACAGCCTTGGGCAAGTTACTTAACCTCCTTGTGTCTCAGTTTCACCATCTGCAGGACTAGGCTAACACTGACTTGGCCAGTAGAGAGGGGCATTCAGGGCCTTAATCAAGGGTAGCTGGAGTGATTAAATTCCAGCTGCTCTGTTTGTGGCTGCAAACTCACTGCCCAGTGTCAAGTCCTGGCACTACGGCACACGAGCCGGGCACGGTGTCCTCGGAGGAGGGCAGGCAAGGAAGGCGCTGCCACAGCACAATATATGGGTCAGCATCCTCAAACTGCAGCTGCCAGCGTGCTGACTTGGCATCAGCCTCCTCCCAGCCCTTGGCTGAGGCCCACCAGAGAAATCCCATCACTCCCAGCCCACTGGAGAAGGGAACACAGCCAGGTCATGCCTCCAGACGGAGCCCCAGTGAGAAAAGAGTGGACTGCACCTCCACACAAGGGAACTGGAGCCAGGTACATGGTGCCCTGACTGTGATGGAAACACAAAGGCACAGGAGTTGTGCTCCATCTGCCCTGCGGAAGTGCTGCCGACCAGCATCCGAACACCCCTGGCTGCCAGCCCAGGCAGGAGTGAGCACAGCCTCAGCCCAGGCAGGAGTGAGCACAGCCCCAGCCCAGGAAGGACTGAGCACAGCCTCAGCCCAGGCAGGAGTGAGCACAGCCCCAGCCCAGGCAGGAGTGAGCACAGCCCCAGCCCAGGCAGGAGTGAGCACAGCCTCAGCCCAGGCAGGAGTGAGCACAGCCCCAGCCCAGGCAGGAGTGAGCACAGCCTCAGCCCAGGCAGGAGTGAGCACAGCCCCAGCCCAGGCAGGAGTGAGCACAGCCCCAGCCCAGGAAGGACTGAGCACAGCCTCAGCCCAGGCAGGAGTGAGCACAGCCCCAGCCCAGGCTGCCTGAGACTCGCTCAGGGCACAGGCTGGGTCAGTCCCACCCAGGAGCTGAATCATGGACCGGGGCCACCAAACAGCACCAGAACTGGAAAACAGAGGGGTCCTGCATGAAAACCCTTCCCAGTTAGAATTTAGTTTTTGCTTATCCCACCATACACCCTCTTTAATCTTGAGCTCAGTGCCTGAATCCCATCAGACTTCTCCCCACTTCAGCTCACTGCATCTCTCCTCATCTTTTTGTTCTGTCAAATACACATCCCTTCTCCATGCATTCCCTCACTGGCCATCAAACAGCCAGAAAAACACAGTCCGTCTTTTGGCTCTCTTCCCATTTCAAAGAGGTTTTCATGACCTTTTCAGCATTCATAGGACTATTCAGGATAAGAGGATCCATATATATATATAAATAGGTATTAAGTACATCTTGGAAAAAACATCAAGGCACAAGTGATTGCACAAGTTGCAAGGAGACTCTTTTAACAGGAAAGGGAAACTATTTCACCTGCAATCAGTAATCACTGCATCAACAAGACACAGCAAAACAATATGGCTATAAGTCAACCCTATAAATCCATGAACCAACTAAATTTCCAAGATACATGCCTAGAATTAGATGACAGAAAAGTAAATTTTACATAGATAAAGGAATTTCTTCTTAAATTTTCTTTCCTGGGATGGCAGAGGGAGGGTGAGGACAACCAGTCCCGTATGTACCAAGAACCATGATTGTGTTGGCTGGTACCACTGTGACAGTGCATTAGGGGTGTCAACAGCTGTCATCAACCCTTGCCACATGAGATTAAACACTCTGTTGCTGACTCTGAACCCCAGCAGGAGCCAGCCAGAGCTTTGCCAGAGCCAACACCAAGAGAAGATTGCAGTATCTGGCTCTGAGTTTTCACAAACAACTTTAATTCTCCCCACGTCCTGTGACCTAGGTAATAAAACAACATTTAAAACTCAATTAGGGCATCTCAAATACGGATCTGTGATTTAACATGCAGACACTTGTGGTACTGCAGATTTAATATGGTAATGACTGAACAGATGTTTAGGAAATTGTGTACACTGGCAGATGCTGACTGACAAAGGATCCCTGTTTCAGGTGTTTGGCTTCCATGGGTTTACACATGACTGCCAAGAAGTCTGTTCCCTGCTCCAAGAAGAGGAACTACAGAAGCCCCATGCAAGCATCCATGGCAAATTAAAGTAAAAACTGAATCTCTCCTCCGTATACAATGGAAGTGACTCAGCTTCCTCTCCCTGTACTGCACAGGTGCAGCTACCACCACTCCTTGCACTCTGAAGAAGTAACTCCAGACGTGCAGAGGAACTCAGATCAGAGCTGTCTCCAAGTCAGGCAAGAAAACACAGAAGCTGTTTTTAAAACACCACATCCTGTAACTGCACTTTCTTATCAAGTGATGCATGCCGCTGGATTACAGGAGACTGCTCCCATTAGGAAACATAATTCAATACAACAAAAGGTGGCAAAATTGAGCCTGGATTGATCAAGAAGATTTAACTTCAAATTGACAATATTGCTGAGCAGCGAGGCAGGGAGCACAGGCATAATTTGGTTTCTGCAGCACCACTCCAAATGATGGCTATCAGTATTCCAATCAGTGGCTGATGGTTTTATTTCCCCCATGAGTTTCTCCAGGTCATCCCTGACAGTTAGAAAAGTGCTTACTCGCTTGGGCTGCACTGAGCAGATGGGTCCTGATCAGAGATTAGTGCCGGAGCCGGGGGTCAGCGGGCTGCCAAAAAACCTCATCCGGGGGCTGCCTATTGCAGTCACCCCGGGGACAGCAGTTTGCTGACCACTACAGACAGGTGACACACTCAGCAATGCTACTGGACATGTCCAGGTCTCTCTACAGTACAGCCAGTGCTCACCTGATATATAATTTATAACCCTGCGACTTTGCTGCCTGGTGTTACAATATCACTCTTGCCTTCAGGTCACTCGGTATAGACTTCTGCAGGAAATGGAGGGCACACAGAGGTGGTGGCAGAGAATAATAAAAACCCAGACTATCCTGACTCTGCCCAGTCCCCACAACTAACATTTTTCAAACCTCAGATCAGCATGACAACAGGCACCTCTTTTCATAGGTTTATTTTTATCCCCCCTCCCCAAAAAAAGGGAAAACAAAAGAGAGTGGAAAGATTAAAAACATCAAAAAGCTGGTGGGGTTGTAGAATGCAAGCTGGTATTTCAGGGCCAGGCTTCTGGGACTATGGCTATGCACAGCATCCATTTTCTTCCTCCTGATGTGGTTCAAAGGGAAGTTTTGTCATTGACTTGATTGTCATGGAATTTATGCACACAAAAACCAGAAACAAGCCCCAGCTTTACAGTTGTGGACTCTCTAAATGGTGCTCATTTTTACTAAAACATGAGGACCAATTCTTGCCAAGCACTGTGTCTGTACTGTTTTTGACCTGGTGTTTTCCCAGTTTCAGTAGGGTTTTGCTGCCACAGGAGGAAGACAATGATAATGTTATGCCGTAAGATCCTAGGGCAAAATCACTTTTCCCTGGGAAAGGTGATGAAGGAACAAAGCTGAGCTGCTTTGCTCTTGTACTGAACACCATTTCTGATACTACTGCAGTACAGCAAGAACTATTGTATGGACAAGAGCCAAGCATAGAGTACATACCATACAAACCAACCACAGGGAGCCCTGCCCTCCAAATCTGTGTCTATACAGAGAACAGGAAAAGAGAAGGGGAGAAAAAAAAGTCGATGGAAGTAAGTTGCTGAAGGTAACCTGGAAAGTCACTAACAGAGTGAGAACCACAGCCTCTTGACCCCTGTTTTAGTGTCTTCAAAGCCATCTGCACCGTAACAGCAAGCGACTGTCAGCAGTCACCTTGTTTCAGGGAGTTGAAAAATAAAGGAAAATATAACAACCATTTTACCCTTCCCAAAGAAGAAGACAATCTTATTTTCCCAGATTACAGCATCCTATAAAGAATGGGTGCATCCTATGAAGAATGTTGCTTAGATACAGTACTACACATACAAAAATAGGTTCCTAACTGTTCTCAAATTATACAACAATATTAGTTTGGGGACACTTTTAAGTCTTACTTACTTGATTCCATTTTAATCTATTTTCTCATATGTGCTTTAATTTTTATATGCATTTAATTATGCGATTCTGTAACAGAACTAAGTCAGATCTCAACCCTACAAACACTTACATGCATGGTTAACTTAACATACACACAGCCTCACTATGAATTTATGGATGTCAAATTGGAATGACCATGGTTTCATTGTTTCCCATTTATAGTGATGTTTGCCTCATTCATTCCTATTATTCTTTTATTTCGTTGATTTGCTTTGACATTCATGCATTTATTTCCAAGCCAATACAGCATTTGAATGTAAAAGATAAGACTCTTCAGGAATTTAAGGCAATGAAAATGGAAGATCTGGACTTCTAAAAGAGGAAATTTGGGAAGTTGTATCAGAGAAGCACATTAAAACCCAAAAAATAACAAAAACCTCTCTTGAGATTTCTTTTACGGTCACAGCTTGAAATCTGTTTGGAATTACCATGATGGCAGCATAGCTCCTGTCTTTGCAGTGCAGTTTTGGTGTGGCTGATGGATCTCTGAGGTTTGGGTTCTGAACTCCATCCTCTTATCACCTAAGCATGGATACCCTTCAGCATCAGTATTAGGTAAAAATATTCAGGTATGTTCCCAAAACCAAGGATAAAAAGGATGTTACACATCCTAGAGAAGCTGCATTTTAATATTGTACCCTACTCTATTACCACAGCAGTGATTGGTTTGGATTCTGAGTCCATGGCAACACTTGGTGCCTCTGAGTCCTAAACCAGCCAAACAGCATCTCCTGATAAAAACCTTCCCTGATGTTTGCTGCAAAATCCTTGTCCACTGCAAACAAACACATCTAACTACATTTAGGACTTCAAATGTTTTCAAGTATTGAGTACTGTGGCTTCAAGCAATTGCACAGCACAATCTACAGCAAGTGGTCAGCAGGATTTCTTTGGAAAAGTACCAATGAACTTTATTAGACAACATGCTGCACTAGCAGGAGCAGCACATGTGGTTTGAAGACTTGAGAACAAGCTCAGTTCCCAAGTACATTCTCAATTTAGGCTTTGTACAAATGTCTTGTTCCCCTCAATTTTGGCGATACTGAAACCTTCCACACTTGAGGCGCTCATTTCTTCTTGCGTCAGTTATTAAATAACCCTCGTCCTCCTCAACACATGGGCAATGCCTCCTGCACACCAGCTCTGTTCCCACCCACTCACTGTTGGTACAGGTGACCCAGACCACCTGTCACATTACGTGGTAATAGCTAATGTCATGTTTTGTCCCAATAATTACCCAGAAACTTGCTCTACTTCAGCGGCAACAACAAATAACCCAAACCCCAGCTCCAGCCAAGGGCCTGCTGTGCAATAAAGCTGTCATATTTCTGTTCAGATCTGCCCCAAAATCAAGTATGTACCTCACAGGAAGCAACAGCCCTACTATGCATGTTCAAATGAATTGTTTAACACACAGGCCCCTGCCAAAAAGTTTTCCTGTAACAAACTGACTGGGGAAGGCTGGATAGATTTTGGATGGGAGGTCTGCTCACTGCTGCTGCACAGGGAACTCCCACCAAGTGCCAGACACAGAAAATTTGAAACTGATTGGAGGGAAAAAAAAAAAGGAGACATCAAAAACCTTCTTGGACAAACACACTGAAGCACTAAAAGCAGGTGTGTGCACTCAAAGGGTGAGGGATTAAAGCCCTATTGCTGTGTGCTAATTGAAGCAGGGCTGGGCTGCTCACTCAGAGTCATTGGGATGTTAAAGGAATTTTTTTCTCTTTGCTTCATCAGATGGTCCTAAGCAGTGACTATGGTTTGTGGGAGAAGCCCCAAACAGTGTCTTTCTATCAGCATCACTAGCTAGAAATTGAGTGGACCAAAGCTACTCTCCACATTCTGCAGCTTTTTGTGACATCCCTGTACTGCCTTTCCTTGCTGTGGTTACTCTGCACTGACACTCAACTCAAGCAGCACTGATGGTTCAGTTCATCCTGAACAAGAACCCCCAAACCTGCGAGACACAAAATTCCCTGTTCCCAGAACTTTCACCTCATGTTGGCTGCAGAAATGAAAAATGAATCATTACATACTTCTCTTTCCCACTCTGAAGGTGAGTTTTTCAAGCCAAACCCCATCATTATTTGTGCATTGGGGGAAGGTTTTTAGTGTAGTTAATAAAAATGTAGGTTCTAAAGCACAAGTTACAGCAAATAGAAAAAAGCCTGTGTCTATGTGCTACCATATACCAGCCAAAGCTCCCATGACATAATACTTGCCACAATTACTACTCTGAGTATCCATCATTTAGATAGACACCTTGAACTGTGTGCTAGTAACCTTTTAAAACAGGATTTGCTTTTGTTCCTTAATTGCCAAGAGATTTCAAAGCAATCACATTCTACTGATGCAAACTCTTGAGCATACAGAGTATTTTGCTTGAGTATTTACAAATGTTTTTCTTATTCATGAGCTACCTTGTAAGCAAGAATGTGTTTGAACAAGTATTCCTGGAAAATGAAAAATAAGTTACAAATATGATTGTTCATTAATGCCATATGCAATATTCAAAGAGTTCTTCTTTCAAAGGTGTTTTGAGAATGAATTCATTCTTTTGTGTAGCGCTACAAAGATGTAAAATATGCAATACCTAAGTGTTAGGTATTATTATACTACCAGTGTCTAAGCTTGTGGACCCTCTTGGAAACACTCATTTTTGTACATGTGAGAAGAGACAGCAAAAGCAGCTTGAGAAAAGACAGTTGAAAATCTGCCTAGCATATTTTTTCACCCAAATATTGCTTTTAATGTATAATCAATCTTTATGGTCTGTTGCTGCAGGGAAGGTGTAATAGAATCAAGTTTTCATAAAATTGCAAGTTGCTTGAATCTTTCAGAAACAAGATCATAACATTCTTCATTCCAAATCAATATCGATTATTCCTTAAGTTACATATAAATTGCTTTTAGTTGCAGACATTTCATGTCATACAAATGCAGTTAATAATGGGAAATATCCCTTTCACCACACTAACAATGCCATCCTGCTTGCGGGGCTCATCTAGTGAGAAAGGTTATTCCCTTCCTTTCCTCATTTGCTATTTTAAATATACTTTAGCCAACCTCTGTATCCTGTTTTACCCTTGTTACTGCTGATCTGTGCAGAACTTTCAAAGAATAAAGCATTTTGTGACACACAAGTTGCAGGTCTTGACCAAAAGGCCATTTCTTTGAGCTGGTATTTCCCCGCTGAAGAATTGAGCCCATTCTGAAGGCACATCACCCAGATTCTCTCGGCAAGAAGCAGAATCCAAATTATTCACACCAAGGAATGAGTCACAAAGCATGCAGGAAACAAGTCAGAGGAGGAGGCCCAACACTGGAAGTGCTGCATGGGCGGACTTCTACAAACAGCCCTGGAAATGCACACATGGGGTGAAAACATGAAAGTGAAATCCCTGCTCTGTTCCATCTTTCTGCTGTTTCCTCTCTATTTGCAAAATATACTTAAAATATAAATAAAAATTGAATAAAAAAGCCACAACAGTGAAATTTCCATTCTCAACAGACTGGGGATAAGACATAGGGCAAAGAGCTGGAAAAATAAGCCACTTGGATAAAAATTAGGGATTCAGCACATTCCTCCTTGGTTGGCTGCTCAGCCCGAATGGTGCCATTCACTGCATCTCTGCTGGTGCTCTGCCACTGCAGTTTTATGTGGGGCCAACACAAGAGTCTGACCATCATTTTTCAGGGTTTATTTCTACAAAAGGAAATACAAAGCTCTCTCTGCCATAAAATGTTTTGCATTATCTTTCATGGCTTTAAACCACAAAATACTCCTTACATTTTATCTCAGTGTTTAATGCTTTTTAAGTTTACATTTGAGCTCTGATGATTAACTTTAAGAAACAAAGTAAACTGCGTGTGCTTTTTTAGCCCCTAAGGACAGTTATTCCTTCAGAATGTAACTGCAAAGATATTTTTACATTGTAGGAAACCAACTATAATGTACATTACAGCTCATTTTCCAACACTGGATTGCATCATAAATATATTTTAAACTGCTGTGTTGAAATTACAGTGGAAAATTAAAACAAGCATAACCCATATTATTTAAGATGAATTTTACAGCCAAGTAAGAACCAAAATGAAACAAAAACACAGTATTTGCATCCAAGAAAATTTGGCAGAAATAACATAAAAAAACCCCGTTATGGCTAAAACCTACTTAGCAAAAAAAGTAGATGAAAACATTTGCCATCTGCTGAGAACATGGAACTGGTTTCCCCATTAGGAGCTGCAATCTCAAAGCCAGGGATTAATATCCACAGCAGGGTCACCTCCTGAGGGCCAGAGGAGAGCGGGAGCGCTGCTGGTCCGCAGGAGCCCCGCGGAGCGTGGCGCTGGCACCGCACCAGCACGAGCCTGTCCCCAGGAACCTGGCCTGGCCACACAGGGCTCCTCCTGCTCTCACTGGGCTGCAAGCAGAGCCTGCTAATCAGGAGCTGCAGAGCCAAATGTCAGCAAGGCTCTCCAGCTCAGCCAGGATCGAGGAAAGACAGAAAGTGGATAGAAATAGCTGAGTCTGGGAGTTTGTTATGGTTTGCCTGTTTGGTTTTTTGCCCATTAAATATGGAACATTAATTCACCTGAAGCCCAAATTAATTATTGTGGCTGACAATCCTAACAGGCAACATGGTGAACTATGAAGGCTGAGAAATATTTCTTTTAAAACTGATGCATACTTGGTCAACATTCTATTCTCCTTTTCACATATCCACAGATATACTTAACAGATCTATAAAAAAACATGATACTAATTACTGCCTTCAATGAGAGATCCTGCTCAGGGTTAACAGTGCATGAACATATCATACAATGTGATTTTCGTGCTTTGTGCCACGTTCAACCACAGGAGAACAGAGAACATTGTCATGATGAGGAGTATGTAATTAAAATATATTGGCCTTGTCTTATATGCTGATGTTGGTACCAAAGACCAGAACGGTAATGAGGACTTTGAGTCTCAAGACACAGTTTAAGAACACTGAGACCTAACTCTGTACAGGAGCTTGATTTTTAAGTTGATAAATCTGCTTGCTGCTGCAGCAAAACAAAAACCATGGCTAGCTCCAGTCTTTTGGCAGAAGGATGGATTTCTGTCCTAACATAAAACTGAATATTTGTTATTTAATAATAAATTATCAGGGTGAATATTTTTTGCATTTTTCATCTGTGTCCTTAATAGTCAAACATAAATTTTACTTTTTTCAGTTCACTACCTCTAAAGTATCTTTGAAAAATGACCAGAACTGGCATTGTCAGGTGTAAATGTCATCAGATACCGGGATTTTACAACAGTGTGAAGTATTACAAAAGATCATAATCAGTACAAAGTACTGTATACATAACAGCCATTTCTTGCCTCCATCAACTGTCTATCTTAACAATTCAGATAAACCATGGAAAGCAGACAGCGTCTTGGTGGTCTTGCTGCCTTTAGAAAGTCCATTACCACAAGCAGGCACCTTCTCTTTCCTAAAGGAAAATGTTAAACCCAATTCCAGCAGATCCTCAACCAAGAGTTGATAGTGAAAGTGAAAGTCAAGCCAAAGTGGCAGGACCAGAATCCCAGCTTCCTGACAGAGATGCAAATGACCCAAGCAGATGCACTAAAACAGGCCCCAAGGCATTAATGATACAATAGTAACAATACTAATTATGGTGTTTCATGGGGCATTATTGAGAACATAATATGCACTTCTATAGGAAATTAACTGTTATTCACCAATTAATGTGGTGTTGGGAAATGGGATTTTACCAGTCCTGCTGAAGTTTAAAAGCTGGATTTAAACCTGCACCTCAGTGACATGTTTTCTGAAAGCAGAGAGAGTTCAGACAGATTTGACAGCAATTTTATCTACACAAGATGCAGGGCTGAGTTTCTCAGCTAAGTCGCCTACAGGGAGAGGGACGGGAATTTTGTCGGGTATTTCAGAGACCGTGTGAGATTCTTCTGTAAGGCTTATCTCTCATCTCCCAGCTAGACCGAGGGATCTAAGAAATCCCTCTCATTCAAATCAAATATCAGTCCAACTCCTATTGTTCCTGCCCTTATTGGAGATGCAATCCCCCTGATAAAGAAGGATGTCCAGTGCTTCTTTAAGCACTTATCAATACTGCCCCTGCAGCAGAGAGCAGGCTTGCCCAGGCTCTCCACCTCTGAGCAGCACACACTGACAGAGGCTGGAAAGCCTGAACTTATGAAAAACAAAGTATTACTGCAAGGCTGTGGGTGGTTTTTAGCTACACTTTCAGTCCACAAAGTCAAATTCAGAGGCTTATCTGAGCAGGGAGTCTCATATCCCTGTCACACAGATGCACAGGAGCAGCGAATATCCTGTAGCAGGGCAGGAGATTTGATCAACATTTCCATACTCATTTACAACCCTCAACACTGCTGCTGTTCACCAGGCTGTTCTGAGGCCCTGATTCTCTGATGTCCCCTCTGGACAACATCCTCAGGATGCCCCAGCTCTGCACAATCCCTGCATGGGTGAAGCAGAGTCCTGTTTTCCAGAAAACTGCCCAGGAATGATACCACCTTAAAAGGTGCAGACACACAGGTTCATCATTCAATCATTCAAGAGAACATTAATACAAAATCATTTTTGCCTGGGGGCCTTTGCAGATACCAGGTCAAAAGAAAAGTCTGCAAGAAGGGAAGTGGTGATGTCCCCCGCAGTGCCCTCTCCCTCCAGCAGAAGGGGTGAGGGATTCAAGGACACACATAAATTGCCTGGCTTGGGAAGAGAGACCTACCTGTGTCATGCTACAGCAGAAGCACCTAACTCACACATATCATCCTTTAAAAAAATCTAGGTAGGAGACCTTAATAAATTTGTGGCTTTATTAAGCCTGGCCATTCTTTCTAAAGCCCATCCCTAATTTTCTTTTCAATAGCTCATATGTCTGGATCAAAGAAAAGATGGGTTTTAGTGTATTTTAAAAACTGCTGAGCTTGGAAACTGTTCTTAAAAATTACTAACTGTATCTAGCTAAAAAACTGAATCCCTTTTCTTGAAGTTTGGAAACAAGTCTCCTTGCTGCCCCTAGAAATAGCGGGGAGGAGAAACATTCCCATCTCCAAACTTCCACCAGAGCAAAGCGTGCATGGCAAGTAGAGGCTGTTGTGGTTAATTACTTCTTCATGTGCACAGACAGATTGGTCTGGATAAAATGCCAGCACTGCTGACCTCTGCCTGGCTCCTGTTCCCTCCCTTCAGCAGGTGCTCCAGCATCAAGAGGTGCCAGGTCCCTGTGGCAGGGCAGCTCCAACTGCTTCGTCTCCATCTCATGGAAAGCCATATGGAGATGACAAAGCTGCTTCTGAAAATAGCCTGCAGGTACAATAATCTGCCCTCAAGCCAGCCAAACTCAACATCCATTTTTATTACCAGATTTTCTCAACACCCTCTGCTAACAAAAAAGTTGCCTCATCACCTTTTTTCGAAGAACTTTCCTTTTCAGTTCCATCTTTCAGACAGGCACACTAATCATATTCAAGGCTAGACCTGCAAGTAGGATGTAAATCACTTTACCAGCTCAGCTGCCATGTATTTAATAACTTATTCACAGTTGCAGGAGGAAAAAAAGGTGTGATTATATGGGGGGTAGACGAAGAGGGAATATAATTTCCAGGAGTTATACAGGACTTTCCATAAATTTTTACAGTGTTATGGTGGAAGGAAGCCCCTTCATCACACTGCAGGGGCTAAACCTGGAGCCAGAGTTAAAACCATGTTGGTGTTTGATGCCCCTTGGGCATAGGAGGGAATTGCTGCTTGCAAGCAAGAGTGAGTGAAAGGAAAGTCAGTTTGCTGGGGGAGTAAAAAGGAAAATAGGAAAAAAAAAAAGTTTTGTTTGTCAGACAGAGCTGTACAATTGTCTGCAAATGCCAAGGAGGGAAAAACTCTCCGAAGACATGTCAAGCCCCTGATCCAGCTGTCAGTTGTTCTGGTAGGCAGCAAATGAAGGCTGGCATGTGAGATGGATCCGCACGGTGGTGCAGCCCTTCCCACCCTCCACCCAGCCTCCCCAGCCAGAGCCCAGGGAATGTGCTATGCAGATTTCCCTATTAGCATGATTGACCTAATATTGGATGACTCTGTACCCAAGTGCTTATGTGAAATAATAAGCCTGGCTACTGAGCAATTATTAAATACAAGGAATTGTTAAATCCTTGCATTGTACATATTCTAAAGGAAATTAATCATTTTGAACTCTGGAGAATACAGTTTTATAAGAAGAGAAGAAATAGCAAATACACAATAGGGTATTTAAATGCTAATACAGTCAAACAGTTTAAAGCATAGCATACATTTTAATATTGGTTTACTGAATACTAATTATGCTCTCCTAAGTAGCAGTAAGTAGCATTTATTATGATTTGTTGAAAGTATTGATCCAGATGGTGACAACTGCAATTTCCCCTTCTCACAAATATCCTTAAAAATACATATTATCAGATTACCAAGTCTTCTTAAAACATGTTTTTTCTTGGAATATTCTGCTCCAACTATCAGCAGCAGCCTGATACGTTATAGCCCAGAATTATTTAAGCCCAATTACATGAGGTGAAAAGATAATGTTTGCTATCCACAAGCCAAAATTTACTGTCCTTTACTCAAAGCTTTGCATGTTTTTTGCATCTGGTCACACAGTAGCCTATACAGGATGGAGAAGAGTCTTAAACATCCATTCCCTGTGTTCTGTCAGCAGAACTAACCCTATTAAACCAAATGGACTGTGCTTTGGGATGCTCTGAGGTGGTGCTGAGCTCCCCACTGACCTGAACATCATCCGTGGGTGGTCAGGCAGGAGGGGCTCAGCCTGAGCTGGGACCAGCTCAAGGCACCTAAACCACCTGTGCAAAGACTACAGAGAGCACAGGCACTTCCACAGCCCAAACAAATCCTTTGTGTCCATGCTCACTTTGAGAAGCACCAGCCTGTGAGCCACCCACTGATTTTAATTAAAAGAAACTCTGCTAAAATATGGCAAATGAGCAAATTCAACCATGCTGCTACTAAATCAAACTTGTCTGGGATAGAAACCAGCACAGGATTTGTTCCCTGGCCTGTATGATAAAGCTCTTCTAAATACATCGAGCAACAGCTGTCACGAACACAAAGCAGCTAATTCTTAAATACATATTTTAATAGTAATCTTCAGTTTGATTAACATACAATACCTGCTGTATTAAATGCAAATTAAATATGCATTTAGTAAATTCAATTTAAAGCTTTTCTGTTTTCTTTTATCTGTTACATCAAAGATAGCAAAAAAGTAGTGGCTTTATTTTTTTCATGTGCTTCAGAAATATAATGTGAATAGAACTGACTTAAAGGGAACATGAATGCGAAAGTAGATTAAACTCTATTAACTTTTACAATTTTGCTGCAGAAATTGTTTCTCTTGATATTTTAATTTCAACTTTGCTGATCATGGAAACAAGCAAGGTCAGGACCTTTGCTGTTGTTCCTCAGACTGCACAGGACCACTTAGCATAATTCAAGCAGTTGTAAAAAATTAGTACTGCACGCTACGATAAATGGGTTTGTGTTTGTATCTCTAATGGAGCAGGATTAGGGTAAAAGAAAGTACCACTTCTGTAGTTCAACTGAAATAAACATTACAAAAGGCCAATTTACACTTCCAAGATTATGTGTAATGACACAACGTTTAAGAAATTATTTCAGTCTAGCATTGTTCTGCCACGTAGCTGTAAGTAGGCCATTCACTAAAATATCCCAGCCATCTTTCTCAGCAGCAACAAATCACAAATGTTTTACAATTTATTTTTATCACTAAAATTAAAGAGAATAGTGCTGTGTTTACACTGTCACAAGGGTAATGTATCATGGCTGAGAAAGTAACAAAAGAACCTGAAACCGATGAAATTAGCATCGTCTTCCCTATTAAAACTCACTGCTAGAAACTTTACAACCCAAAACATCCCCTTTTATATCTGTCAACTTGATACTAAAAATCCCACAAACCAAACAGATTATAAATAGTCCTCTTGTAATTTGCTGCCTCTGATGAGCAGGTGAAAATTCACACACACACACTGTTTTTATACCCCCCTTGACAGGCTTTCAGTTTGAAACCACAACTTTTCCAAGTGTAAAGTTATTCGGGTACACACAATTAACATGTTATTTTGTGGAAGCAAAATGGCCAAATCCCCTTCCTACACTCCCACTCCCAGTACCTCCTTTTGGAGGAGAAGTTAGTCATGGCAGGTGATGCACAGAGACAAAATGGTTTTCGAGAGATTGGCAAAAAGCTTTAAACTGAATATCCTGTTTGATTATGACTTCATGCAACTGCAAGTCGGTGTGATAATGCCAGAGCCATTCAATCCCAGTGCTGCTGGAATGCTGCCAAAGCAATTAAGGTTGCTGACTTGGCCATGAAGCTGGGAATATACACACAACAATTTTACACCCCATCATACTGTGGTAACGGGTACTTGCACCCACAGAGGAGGGAGAGACAACTGTAAAGTGTGGTCTAAGTCAATGCACAGAATTTTTATCAAGAGCAAACGGCTCTCAAGTGGGAGGGTAAAACCCCTGCAACCAGTGCAGCCCCAAAACTAGGGAAGTGTTTGGGTCTTGAGGAACCCAGGGCAGGATTTTTTCTTTCATGTATTCACTGGAATGCCCGCAGAAGGAGCACGCACCAAGATATGCTGAGGCACAGCCTTACAAACCTGGGGATGCAGATGTAGGAATGTACACTCAGTTTACATATCTCCCAGCCCAGCTCCACCTGTCTTAGATTCCTGTTTAAACTTCATGTTCTCCTCCCAAGCACTGATTCCCAGTGAGGCTGTGTAGGATTCACCAGCCCAGCAGATGGAGAGGCAGCAAGCAGGGGTATGGAGGGCACAGCTCCAAGAACACCTCCAAAAGCAACTCTCTAAGTCTTGCAGTGAGCACAGGAGACAAACAAGCAGGTGCTGGGGCAGCCTTTGGGAAGGGCTGCATGAACACAACCCCAGACACACAATTATTGTACAGCCAGGATTGCTCTGGGCTACGTGACCAGCCAGTCTGATGAGGGGACAGCACAGATCCACAAACACGTGAAGGGTGGATTTTCAAATGGAAGAGTGCAGAGTTTACAGCAGCAGAGCTCTGCACCAGCCAGCAGCCTTTATGCGCCGCTTAATATAATTATCAATATATGGAGGGAAAAAAAAGAGGGAAGTAAATGAGGAGTTGCCATAGCAACTGTTACCTCCAAGGAATATGAAAGATGTGGGACCACCCTCACCGAGGGAATGTTTTATTTATTGTTTCCTATTTTGAATGTTCAGCAAAGTTCTGCTGCTGGACACTGCTGCGCAGGCTGGCGACCTTCGCTGGGCACCACCTGCATTTCGTTGGTGGGTTCTGCCTGGAGAGAGGCCCCTCATTTCCAGTGCTGACAGGCAGGACCAAAGGCAAACTCTCCCATCAGCACAGCAACATCTGCTCCTAATTCAAGTGCCTGCTGATGGTCAGCACTTCCCCTGCTAAATTACAACATGCCCCCAATTTATAAACTGGCTAAATAACTGTTACAAGGAGAAAGACAGAGCAATGCACTCCAACCTTTGTGATGATAAGCATGTAAGGACCCATGGGTTTTCCTGTTCGTTTGTGGATTTTTAACCAGGCACTGGTTTTTGCCCTGAATCACTATTTCTCTGATAGCTGAATGTCCATGCAAAGTATTTTGAAGCACATGCCTAAAACCCATTTGCATTAACAGGACAAAAGCATGTGTCAAAACATTGAGCTGTGCAGAAACAGTGCCAAAAACATGATTAAGTAAAGCATAAGCTTAAGCTTTGAGGAATTCCAGCCTTTACACCATCAAACTTAGGCACGTGTCTATGTAACATTGCTACTGCTGGACAGAGCTGAAAAACTGGGATTTGGAGCAAGGGGGGAGAATATCCCTATTTCAAGATCCTGCTCAGTGTCCAGGACACAAAGGCACAGCAAAAAGAAATTAACACATAGCTTACATATAACTTCATTAATATAATGAAATATTGGAGGTCATCTTCAGAGAATACAGCAGTTTGCAGATACCCTGCTTTTATGAATGGATCCCACAAGAGAAGGAAGTAAAGGGCAAAAAGCAAGATTTAATAGCAGTAGGAGTAGTAGGAGCAGCATCAAATAACCCAACCTAAAATTCTATGTAGCTGCCTCTACAAAACCAGATTGTGTTCATGAACTCAGAAAATTATTTAATTTCTCATCTTTGTTGAGGCTAAGCTTTGTCCCTGTGACATCAGCAGACCAGTCCTTCTCCATATATATTTTATTTCCCGTTCAGCTTATGCATTTGCCTATCTATTCCTGCTGTAGTGTCCTTTAGAGATGCACTGTTAATTCTGCCAACGGAGACAACAGGACCTTCAGTCCCACTATCTACCATTTCCTTGAATAACAATCTAAGTCATATTTCTAATCCACAGATAATTCACTAATATTACATTAGCACAGTGCCAATGCACTTACATGTAACATGAAATATAAACTTCTAAAAAAAATATCAATATTATCACCTGGAAGTAGAAACAGGATGACAATGCTGAAACACAAAATAAACAAAAATTAAAAACCAACAAAAAATATAACTTCCTCCATTCTCTTGTGCATCTCATTAAATGAAACAGACTGGATTTAAATCAATCAAAGTCTGAGCTAGCTTTAAAAGGTAAAAAGAATGCAAAAATTCAAGCTTACTCTTGGAAGCAGAGACACAGAATTCAAATCACTCTTCTAAAAAAATTCTCGTTTTAGAAGTGTCATGTATTGAGCAGCCGTGTCTGAACAGTAGCTGACAGTGGCAGTGCAACATTCACTTGGTTGGGTTAAGCCACATGAAAGAAAGAAATTCACCCTTACTTTTCTACCTTGAAAACTGGAGATTTCTTTTTTCCTGCCCCACAAGGAGTGTCCTCAGGAATGGAATGGAATGGCACAGAAATTCTACGTGTGTGGAAGCGCACCAGCAGCACAGCCCAGACGGCAACGGCTCTGCCACCAGCTCTGCTCTTCTTCAAGGCAGAGGGAGAGACAAGCAGCAGGAGTGTGAGGTGAGAGGGTGGGAGCAAGGAGATGTTCATTACAGGACACTCACTCAACACACTCTTCCCTCCAGGCACAAGATGGCCAGCAAGGAGCAGTAACAGCTTTCGCTGCGACAGCAGCTGTGGCAGTAGGAGCTGCAGCCTTAAAAAAGACACATCCCTGTTTTCTCTTTTCCTAGTGTTTCCTGTCCTAACTTCCTAGCTTGCTTTGCTGCCAAGGCTAAAATAACATCACTCTGTGCATCACATCATTTTAGAGAGAGCTGCAAACTCCTGCGCTCGCCCGCCAGACGGGAGCTGTGAGCCCACACACAGCGCAAGGACAACTCTCGGAAAAGGGCTGGTAAAATGGGAAATTTGGCCCTTAAACATGCCTGAACTCCTGTCTCAGTATCCAGGGTAGAGTGGAACAGCCCGAGGGAGAGGTGCTCAGCCCACTGAGATGTATCCAAATAAAACACACCCAGACCCCTGAGCGAATATATTTGATTATTTTATCTGAGCAGAGGCAGTGGCAGCAGGAGAAGCAGAAGCCACCAGCACCCTCTGCTCCTCCCCAGTCCTCAGGGATGTGGAAATCAGGATGATCTGCTAGGACATGAGAGAGCTGAGCCCCAGACTTACACAAGCAGAAGGGAAGGTGTGTCAATGACTTTCACATTTTGAACTCTGTGCTTGTGGGTGACACAGAGAACAAAGAGATCCTTCAAGCACAACATCCTTCCACAGCTCTGCTCCTCCCGTTTAGCATCTCACCACTTCTCTCACAAATGTCTGAAATGGCTGTCCTGGATGAGCTCTGATGGAAGGCCTTGTCTGACACAACTTTTTATGTCCCGCCCTGACAATTTTTTTTTTGCAAGTTTTGTTGGTTTTGGCCTCTCCCTCCGTGCCATTTCAAATACGGAAAAACAGAGATGGGGAAAAAACTTTAAAGGCGTGTCAGTCCAAACAGAGAATCTGCTCTGTTTGCCAACTCGGAAAATCAATTATTCATGTTATTCATGCAGCCAAACTTGTAGGCAGAAAGGGATTGTCAGCTGAATTTCCTGATAGGACACCACAAATGCCGCATTGTCCAACAAACCCTTCGCCAAAGGTACTGACCCCAACTCCAGGCTCCATTAGGGGTGACTTTCAGCCATGCCCATCTCTGACATCTCCAGGGATGGGCACAAGAAACCCTTCCCTGACAGACCCACAGCTCCATTAGACACAAGCAGCCACAAAATCACTCAGGAAGGGAATGAGCGCACCTCCACTTCACCCCACCCTTATTTCAGCGTGGGGCAGAGCTGCAAGGCAAAGCAACACCAGCAGCAGCAGAGAGACTTCCACCAGAGAGGCTCACACAACCACCAGGTCTTTTTGATGTCACACACACTCAGTGACTGATGATGGCAAAAGTGGGTGTGGAGAGAAGTTGTCAGGATTTGATGGTTTAAGTGAAAGACACTTCAAGGGAGAAGAAAATGTTCAATTATAAAAAGGCCCATTTTACTCATGCACTTTAAAATGGCAATAATCCATTTGATGCCAAAAAGAAGAAAGGAAGAAAAGAATCAAAGAACAATAAGAACGATGCTCTGGCTTATAATTGTACTGTCTTCTCTACAAAGTCTGTAGTCCTTTTTCTTCCTGCTCTATCCTGAATCTTCCATAGCTGCAAAGCCCTCAAGCTACAGACAGGTTTCAGTCCAGTAAGACTGTCTGTGGCTCATTACAGCTGAAGATCCATGATGAAGGGCTGAAATATCCTCAAGTTTGCACACTTGAACAGCACTAGAGATAAGAACAAACTTTAAAATCCTGGATAATCCTCACTTTACTAATAAGCAATTTTATCTAAATCCTCCTTTAAAAAAACATGCTTCCCTGAGTGATGCTGGGGGAAGGAAGTTGCCACGTCCAATTTCCAGCTCTATTCAGCCAGTATTAACCTGAGCTCCTGCTGAGTCATGGGGGCTCTTTGGTCCTCCTCATCTCAGCTGCCAGGAGTTTCATCCTCATCCTTTCTCCTGACAATTTGAGGTTTAGCTCTCTCCAGGCTGCCTCCCTATGGTGCCAGGTATCCCACTCCCACTGGTTGCCCTAATGCAGGCTCCCATCTGCTGTATCACAAAACACTTATTCTCTCAGCACCCTTGGGAGGCAAAGTAGTGCAATTATGCTTTTATGGCTCTGAAGCTGCAGAAAAGGAAGGTGAAGAGATAAATTTGCAAAGACACTTTTATTTTGAGGCCCTGAGCTTTGACTAAACAAGTTCATTATTTGAGTACCCAGAGCAAGCCCCACAACATCCAGTGAAACCCCGAGTCTCCCTTGTCTCCATTCACAGAGAGGCTGTTTTCCCACCTGGCATTTTGGGGCTAACACACTGCACCAGGTGAGAATGGATCAGAATTCTTAAAGGAAGCAAAGCTTTATCCAAAATATGACAGTTAATTAATCAACATGTTCCAAACCTTTCACTGAATGCAAAACATTCCCCCAAAGGACCCTCCAGCAAGCATCGCCTCACGGCAGGACACACACACACACAAAAGAAAAGCATTTTCTTCTTTATCTGTGCCCAATACAGTCTTATGAGAGAACTGCTCCATGATAAGATCCCCAGGAAACTACAACAACATCCACACAAAACCTGTCACAGCCCACAATCAAACTCTGAGTCCAAGTGATGCACTTCTTCTAACAGGAGGAGCTAGAGCGGGTCTTGGAGCCCAAGTCCAGAGGACAAATTCAAATAACACAATGCACAAGTTATTAATCCAGAAATGAGCCCAAGAAGCAGCTGTTGAGCTGTGTCTGACTGCTTCAAATTTGTCCAGGCAGTCGCAGTGACACGGCAGCACAGCCACACTCACACATCTGACTTATGAAATCCTAACAGCTCCACAGGGACCTACCCTTTGGAAAGGGGGGGAAATGGGCACCACACAGCTTGTCCTTTACAGGAAGCAAACAGGGGCTTTTCTAAGGTGAGGCAGGAGAGCTGTGAAATGACTGAATTGTTCTGTGGAGGTATGTGCTGACCTGCAGAGCTTTCAGTGTGTCACTGCAGTGGCAGTGCAGTTGTTCAAATGAGAGCTGGAGCACAACTACAGCTTGAAAACATTTTCATCGTGGAAACTCTGCCTGGCTTCAGTTTTAATTTTGTGCCCTTTTTAGAGGATTAACTGTGCAGCACAGGACTGTACTCCAGCTAGCTCTGCTCTGGCAGAGGCGATCCAGCAGCAATGCAGGACGTGGGATCTCAGCAGGATCTCCTGATGGTGTGGCACATTGTGTCCTCACATGGCTCCTGGAGCTGTGTCCCTAATTAATGCAACCACATCAAAAGAAGTGCACTCATAGGTGTGCAAATGTGGTTGGAAGGTTTTCAGGGTGGAGAACAGCACCACAGCACCTCATATGTGAAAACCTCTGCCTGCCTCTCTCTGCCCCAACCCAGTTAGCTGTAATTGTAATACAGGGGATGAAAGACAATAATTAGTTCTGAAAATAAATTGAGTACAGTTAAACAATCTCCTTGCTGCAATCTTCAATTAAAAAAAATGAAAGGAAATGAATGAATAATTCCTTTCCTCCTCAGGGAATAAGGGAAACCAGATCTTCAGAAATAGGGAGTATAAACAACAAGGCAAGATCTATTCCCAAACAAATTCATCTACAAGGAAAATACATTAGAAGGTTTTTTTCCATTAAAACATATTTGTTTCTCAGCTTATGAACCAAACAGAGCAAATTGCACATACATTTGAAATTCTACATTAAAAATGTGTGCAAACATTTACAATAATCAAGATGACTGTGAAATGTTTGTGCCAAGTGTTTCAATAGCTCTTCCTCGTTTGAAGATGGTTCATATCCATCACATGGGTATTGGTTCCAGGCCCAGTGTTTCAGCCTGAAGTACTCAAACATCATGAGTCAGTTTCCCTCCAAATCATTTCAGTGACTTAAAATGAGACACAACATACATAATTCTTGGGTTCATTTGAAACTGCCTTTTATCTTACAGGAATGTACATCACTCATTTTCAGGCTGCTTTTTTCTAACACTAAGAAGGTACAGAATTTACTACAAAAATTAACACATTAAATGTGAAAAGGGCCATGTTCTCACATTTATGTTATTCCATGAACTGGAGAGTTAAAAGACCATTTATGATGAGGGAATCTTGAAGGTCAGTTTGCTGCTCCTTGATTGTGAAGCTGATTTGAAACCTTCCAGACTCCCACTCAACTTATTTGCTTGCAGGGGTTGAAATCCAGCAGGCAGTGAACCAGCGTCACCCCACGATGACACTGGCACTGCATGTGACACTCTTCACCCTAAGTTATTGAGCTGCCAGGCAAACAATGCTCCTGGCAAGGGGAACAGATCCCTGGAACATGGCATGTCAGGCTGCAAACACACCTGGGCAAGCTCCTATTGCTGCTTAATCTGGGTTATGCCTTTGCACCGACTTCTCTTTTTAACATTCTAACTTGTTACTTTTGCTTATGGGATTTTCTCAGCAGCCATCACCACCACATCTCCTGTCCAGCCTTGCCAGGCTGTGCCACCTCCAGACTGCCAGAGACAGCCACGCTGCCTAAACATGTCAAACAGCAAAATTGTTACATTGCAGCCTAAAAGAAGCTTTCACAAGCTTAAAACCTCACAAGCTTAAAGCCTCACACCCAAACCCCAACACAACACCACACCAACCCTCCAAACAAAATGAAAAAGAAAGTGCCAAAAGCTCATCATGCATAGGAGGTAAGTGAATGAAGAGTTCTGCAGGGATTTTATTTAAAGTCAAATGCTCTCTGTCTCCTTGATAGGCAGAACCCGTGCCTCTATCCTTCCAAATACCAGCACAAACAACATGAAAAGCTGCCCAGATATTTTTCTTTAATCTGAGCCTTAAGACAACCTATTGTCAGTTCGGTTTAAAGCCAGAGAAGCTCAGAATCAAAATATTCCTGCAAAGTAACCGTTCTGCAGCCTGTTGGACAGCAGTATTTTAAAAAAAGGAAAGGAAAAAATCTCACCCTTACACTCTCCAGTGTTCGTAGGGGAGCGCTGCATAGAATTGTCACAATAAGTTAATATGACAGTATAAAAGCCAATACTCACCCTGGGATTACACAATAAATAGACTCCATTAAACTACTCTGTAAACTCTCCTGTGAGAAATTTCTCTTTGATCCAGAACTTAATAGGAATTATTTAATCATAATGAGATGGTAATAAAACAGCATCACCTGAATAAGCTATTTTATTACCTGTTTCATAATTAGCTCTTCTTCATTATAATTCTTTCAGATACTGGAAACTATGCTAAGGCACACAGAAAATACAGAGGTGATTGATGACAGCCAACGGGGCTTCATGAAGGGAAAATTGTGCCTGACAAATCTGGGGGCCTTCTGCAAGGGGGTTACTGCCATGGTAGGTGAGGGAAGAGTGACTGAGATCTACCTGTGCTCGTGCAAAGCATCTGCCACTGTCCTGCACAACATCTGGTCCCTAAACTGAGAAGAGATGGGTTTGACAGGTGGGTTTGAGCAATTTTGCTGGGTTACTTTTCCTTACCACAGTTACACAAGGCCCTGCATTGGCACCAAGGAAGTGACAGCAAAATCCAAGAAAAGCAAGATCTCTCCTGAATTTGTGTTCACAACCAAATCCATGGCTTAATGCATCTCTACTGATGATGTTAACACACTTTTCTTTCAAAGACTAAGAAACTTTGGTTGCAACTTCTGTGAGAAAGAGACGATCTTTTGTCTTCTCCAACCTTGTGCCAAACATCAAGTTCCTGCACCAAAGCAGGGTTACATGAGACCTTAAAATCAGCAAATTCATGAAACAAGCTTGGAAAAACAGGACACTTTTTCAGCAAAGCACATTGTTGAGTATAACTGGACAACTGTTACTGAAGCTTTCCAAAAACTACCTGGCACACACCACACAAAATTTTACTCACATGAAAGATTTCAAATTGCCAAAGTTACCAGTGGACAGTATCAAGAATCTTTAAAATAGCCTTGAAACCTTGAACCCTTAAAAGCCCTGAAATTAAGGGCAAAGCATGTGCATACACTGACTTATTTAAAAAATAATGTGATGTAATAATAATCCACATTTCTGGAGAGGATTTTTGACCGCACAGATTTATAACCAGATGCCCTCACAGAGCATCCCACAATTTTTAGCAACTGTATACCCTGGACAGATGCACATCTCTCAAACAAGACTGAAAAAAATCAGTGTTTCACCTTTGTTTTTCCTCTACTCAAAAACTTTATTTAAGGATATGAAATCTTGCCACTACTATGAATTTTTTCTCCCTGTCCACACCTCCCTCATGAGTATTTTCACATAGATGCCGGAAAAGTTAAGAGTATTAGAAAAATTTTGTAACACTTTGGTATTGCTAATAATTTCCTTTAGTGCAATATGAAATCCATCAGAGTACTTTTTTTTCTTAGAGCTCGCTTCAAGACCTGAAAAAAGCATTAACAGATAACTTGACAATCCTTTAAATGCTGTTGAGCTCCTAACACAGAATTCATGCCAGAATCCAAAGCCCTGGCTGTATACATGGGAAGTGTTAGGCAAGTTTCACTCCAGTAAGAATGTAATTGAATTAAAACACATCATTTGATAATTTTGCAGTTAGTCACCGAAATAAGCATGTAAGTAATTTCAATTTGCAGAATAGTCCTCTTAGTGGAGTAGTACAATTTGGTAGGGAATTATTTTTAGGAAATTTTGAAAGACAGCACTATTTAAAATCATATTGAAGATGTAACTGAAATTAAAAAAAAAGTTGTACGAAATTCTGTCAATATCTCAATTTGTGAATTAACCAGCTCTTGATATTCAACTCTACTAGAGTGATTATGGGCTATGGCCAAGAAGGGGCATGTGTGATAAATATCTCTTTTTATGCCTTCATAAAATGCTCTTCTAACATGAATAAAAAAAGTACATAAACAATCTGTGATGACAAATTAGCATTTAAAATTTCTAGGCTATCTAGCCTCCTCTGCACGTACTCCGAACAAACACTAATAAAGCGTTCATCTCTACAATGAAGCTGTTTGGGTAGCTAAATAGTAATGGAGCAGATGCTTAATATCAGCCTTTAAGCCTCAAAATGTACAAATACAATTAATTGCCAGCCCAATTTTGGAGGCTGAGTTGTTAGAAAAAGAAGTGTCTTTGCAGTTCTGACTCTAGGCAGAATTATTTTTTTGGAGGGGGGGAGAGTGGTGTATTTTTTTAACATAATTAAAACCTTATTTTTAGCGCAAGTATCACCTTCACTGCTGTTCTTCCCACCCCATCCACTGGTACTGAATTCTTCTTACTGAGATTCTTGTTGTTACATGGAGAAAGTCAGAATTTGAGCAACATGGATTGTCTTTTTTAAAAGGACAATTGCACCATTCAGCTCTTCACAATGTAAGCAGTTTGAGGTTATCAGTCTGTTTGCATGTGTTTTCACTGCGCTCAGCACAATGAAACCCTGACCTTAATTACTGGCTATCATCATAAAACCACCACGGTTACTACCACCAGCACTGAGTCAGAAGCTTTGTTTTATACATGATTACTAGCTGGTGAACCTTCCCTGATCAAACTGAGCAGAGCAGTGCTGAAAATAAAATAACCATTTAAAATAAAATCAGTTTTCATAGTCTAAAGTGCTGCTGGAAATAGGACAATATAAGCTGTTCGTTCCCGACACCGCTGCTGCGAGTACAATCTATGGTTTATAATTAACAGATATACAATACTTTTCCCCTGCTACTCCTTTTTTAAGCTCTCCTACATTTATGACTGTGCTAATTCCCAGTGGAAGTGCCTACACTGCAATGCTGCTGAAACTCCCCTTGTAGCACAGTCCTGCTAATACACGGCATTGATCCAGCAGCAATTGCTGGCTGGGTGGTAGAAAAGTTCCACACTCCTGGTCTTAATTTCCCCCCTGTGCCACAGGGTACCTGTTTCTGGGGCCGTGGGATGGTTTCTGGGGATGTGTGCAGACCCCACTGCCAGCAGGGATGTGCTCCTGGTACCGCGGGCACAGCACTGGGAGCAGGAGGGTTCAGGGCTGTGCTCCAGCTCTGGCCCCGTTTCCCGTGTGATGCAGACTGGGGTAAAAAGGCCACATCAGCACCAAAACCAAGGCAGGGCAGCCTTTCAGACAGGTTAGTGGACTTTTGATAAGCAAGGACACCACTGATGCACTTGGATCCTTACCAGTTTTTCTGCCTTGTGAAGCCCTTCGGAGAAGTGATGACACCCAAGCTCCTGGCAGGTGAAGGAGGGATGGAGAAGGATTATTATAGCCACACTCCTTTAGGCTGCACATTCTAGAAACAGAATCAACTTGCTACTACTCGGCATTTGGCCCACAAGAAAAAAAAAAATCAGCATGTTTTAGGGAGATCTCTTCCTATCCCCGCCCAGTCGCACCTCTCAACAGAGGGAAAGAAAGGCAACCCAGTAAGATTGAATTACACTGTCACATCCATCACTCTGAACTCTATCAATTTCTTTATTTCTTCTGTACAATGAAGAGCGAAGTACACACCTTAATTTTGCTGACACTAACCCTGCTCAGTAAATAAGCATTCTCTATCAATATTTACTTCCCTCTGCACAAGGCAATAAACCACTGCTGGAATTCAAATCTTCCTCTCTCCCTTTCAGAGGTCTCGGTTGCCCAGAAAAAAATCAATCAGCTGTAGCAGTCACTCCTGAAGGGTTCATAATAGCTCAGCTCAGGCACTGGACAAACCTGAAGATTATCATCCAAAAGCTAGTTCGCTCTGAAAGACATTTCTTCTTAAATTTATCACCAGCTACCTGGGACAGGCATCACACCCTGTGCAGTGTATTTAGCAAGGCTCAAGGAAACACCCAGACACCACAAACTGGCTCAAAGGCACCTCTATCCCAACCACGTGGAGCTCTGATGGCCAGAGCATCCTTCCAGCTGTGGCTCTTCAAGAGTCAGCTCAAAACAAGCCCAAAGGCCAGCACACGGCAGGCTGGGGGTTACCAGTTTGCTACCTGGAGAGACAGGAGCAGCCCACAGCAGCAGCAGAGAGCCTACAAAAGCTGCTACAGGCAGCAGCAGGGACAAGGGTGGAACACACAGAAAGCCGCTGGCTTTCAGTCATACCAGTGTTTTGGGGTTTTGTTTGTTAGATTTTTTTTTTTTCCCCCCATCAAATACAGTTTCCAAGGGAAGCTTTGCCCCTGCCAGAAGGAGGAGGGAGAGCAATTCAATTAATAAAAACAGATTACCTTTTACCAAGTTAAATAAAAGCCAATAAAAATGAAATACCAATGCACATGGCAGATTTATGCTAACCACTTCATTGCAAGGCAGGCACACCTGGGTATGATATTAAAAAAGATCAAATTAAACTTTTGTGACTGCAACAGCAGGTGACAGAGCAGCACTTTCCCTTACAACATCTTGTGACTATAAAGTATATCCTTTCCTTCTGCCTGAACTCACTTTTCAACCGTCCTCAGACAAGTAAATACCATTTCCTGCGCTTCTCCATGACCTTGCATGTACCTGTGGCAAAGGGGAAGAGGGCTGACACCAAAACCAGTTCCCAAAGCCAGGAGCCGTTTCTCAGGAGTATTTCTGACCAGATTCCAGAGCTACAGCTTCTACTTAATGGAAAGACTTTGGGTTTGCAAAGTGACACACTGCTGCAGCAGAAGTTGTGCTGTAATAATGTGTCTGTAATGAAAACACAAAGCCACGTAAAGGGGCCTTTTGTTTAGACACTATGAACAGTTTGACGTCTTCCATCATAGCCAGCACCATGTCAGAAATTCTTTTATTAGCAGAAGTCACAAAGATGTAGAAAACAGTAAGATCTCATATTATGTAAATGCTAACTGGGGACAAACAGCTTCATGTCTAACAACAACAGCAGGCACTATAAATGTGGCTGCTTGAGCTGAAGGGTATTTAGCTTATTATTCCTGAAAAGTCATTATTATTTTAACCTTATTTACACACAACATACACAGCTGAATGCATCACATTTTTGTTCATGCTATGCATGAAACAGTCCTTCCCCATTCCCTGGAAATGAGATTTTTCACTCCGTACCATGGCACAAGCACAGTCTCCAGGGCTAAGATGGAGACAACCAACCAAAGGCTGCAGATCTGGGACTCAGGAAAACCTACAGAGTGCTGAGAACCAGCACTACCGAGCATGGGAGTTGCTGGATTTTTAGCAACCCACCATCAAACGTGCTGTGACAGCAGCTCCCACAGCGAGTGCCTGCACGGGCGCCCACTGACTTCCCTGGGTGTTTACTACAAGAGTGGGGCCTGAGCATCAAGGAAAGAACCATTTCCCGCCCCCGCCTCGATTTTGTGAAACGTCTAAATTCAATTAGTTATGCTTTCTCTCTTCTTCCACAGCCTATGCAGTTGATTTCACACTGTGACAAATGCAGCCTGGCTTTGAATTTCAGCAGTGAAAGTTGACTGCCCAGATGCGTGCAGAAAGCAAAAAGCAAAGTGATGCAATTGTGGCCAAGGTGAATTAATTTAAATTTTACATCAACACTTGTAAAGCAGCTTTTTAACACCACTCACCTTGGCTTTTCTCCCTCCAGAAAGAAGCACACCATTTTAAACAATCAGAAAATCCTCAATTTCATGTTTCTAGTTACGTACACAACATTTTCTATTTTATATCATCACATCACGGAGAGTTGTTGGAGATTAAGCATCCGTTTAACTTTTAGCACAACAGCAGGGCTGTTTGATTCCAAGGCAGGATGTCCAAGATAACAAGCTGAGGATGAACAGTCCTTTGGCACACTGGGTACTTTAACAAGCAAACGTTCAAATGACTTTGTGAACAGTACATGGAAAATAGTCCTGAGGAGGAGGATGATGATGATGCCCAGGGTGGAGTTCTGAAAATCACCACCAACACATTTTTGTCCTACAGTATGCTCCTCCCTCATGCTAAACTTGCACTTGCAATCAGTCCAGCACTGTTGGGACACCAAGCACACAAGCCCCAAGCAGCTGCATTGATTGAGCTCTCCTGCTCACCTGGGTTAAGCAGAAGCAAGGAGAAGTCACATATTTTGGGGCCAAACTGAGAGCAAAGCCAAGAACACAGATCCCAGCAGTTCCCTGACCTTTTGCAATTGTCCTCCTGTTCAAGTGAGCAACTACAAACAAGCACTTTTAGGCCACGCTTACAAGCTTTGCAGTACAATTCTCCATTTGCCCTTTTATGTGAGACTTAGTATTAAAAAGGCTCTTCGAAAATTACTTTTGTCTATTTAATTAATCTTTTGCCCATATAAAAATCTTAAAATGATTATGAACACATTCAATTTTACTTTCATTGATTTATCTCCATCTGATGACCTATTTTATCTTTTATAAGGCTCACAATAGCAGAACTGGGTCATAAGGTAAGTAATACCTTATGCAGAGTAATGTACATTTTGGTGAACCCTGTTATTAAACCTCTCATTCCTCTCTGCTCTGTTCCGAATGAAGCCTATTACAGCAATTGGACCTGGACTGCTTGGATAAAGCTCTGTCAATTGGACTGACTCAACCAAATTTTTACAGCCTTAACCCTGACATTCAGTGCACCAAAACCAATCCCACCAAGGGAGCCCCACAGTGCTCCTGCATGAACGTAGATACAACCAAAGTGGCCACAGCTGCAGGATGGAAGGTTTTAGGAAAGACATGGAGAAAATGAGAGGAAAAAAAGGTCCCTTGAAGCCCAGTGGGGAATTTCAGAGCAGAACCTGCAGTGAGGCAGGAGCACTGAAGCTGGACTTTGCAGCTAGAAGTCCAAGGAACTGAATCAGCTACATAAAGGTCTCCACCACCAGTGACAAGTGTCCTTGCAAAGCTCCGAGCATGGAAACAGCCTGGGATCGTCCGACTTTGGACTGAGGATGAAGCTCAGGAAAATCAGTGCCTGTGAAGGGCATTATTTGGTTTGCTGCTAAGTTCCCAAGTCCCTGAAGTCAAGTGCTGCAGTCTGAAATCAAGATAAAACGAGCTGTATCTACGTTGCTGCAGGCTGCTTATCAGCAGCATGGAGACATCCCAGAGACTCATTATATACAATATACATGAAAGATGTGGAAATAGTTTCTCCCAGTTTATTGTAGTATCAATGTCCTTAGGTGATAGATTCTGTCTTTGTGAATACTATTAAGAATTCTGGCAGGGGGAGCCTTCTGAAGACTTCTTTTTCCAGGTGAGATCCACCTCAATTAACCCAGTGAGTACAGGGGAGATGAAGTATAGAGGCTGCTAATCAGAAGTTGCTTGAATTTCATTTCAAATAGAAATTCATCACCATGGGTGAATTCACCCACTTCAGAGGGCTAATAACATTCACAGCACGCTGGCATCCTTGCACAATCAGACCTTTAAGAGAAGTTGAAGTTTTGCATCCAACTTGATGCTTCACTGGGAGGCTGCCATTCTCCAGCATCTTTCATTGGCTGTATCTTGTATTTTTATATTATTTGTGAACACATTCATCTGCTAATAATAATTTAAAGGGCAATATTTGAAAGTTACCTCTACATTTAATATGCTCTCTCGGCTTAGATGAATTGAATGCTCAGTTGCTGCTGCTGTACCAGTGCATTTGGTATTTAACTTTATGCAATGATGATAATGGACCATCATGGCACTGAAAATGGGATCCTTTTCTTCTTCAGACCTAGTCACAGCTCACCCTATGAGATGGAAATACAGTATTTTTACAGTAACCACCAGTCTGTCTCCTCTTGATTTACAGACCAGAAACCCAACAAAGTCTTGCTGAACACAAATATTGAGAAATACGGGTTTTCTCAGCATGCAGCCCCCACAGACTCCAGCACGACCCTGGCTGGTCAGGCAGCACAAAAACAGGGATGTGGGGGTCTGTACCTATGAGGCTCCCTGCCTCTTTTCCTCCTTTCCTGCAAACACTACCAGAACAGGTTTGCATCCATCCCTCTCTGCTCCCACAACTTCTTGCTCTCGATCCCAAGGCTGCACCTCCAGGGCACTCCCACCACCTCAAGCACGTGCAGGGACCAGCAAAGCCTCTTCCCTGAACACAAGGGAAATGTCTTTCTGCCACTTCTCAGCTCTGCTGGTACCACAGACAGAAAGGGAAAAGTTTACTTATCCCTACTTGATTAAAATTAATGTTACCCCTGAACACCACACAGAAGCATTATTACCCAACTGAGTCTTCAAGGAAAGAGAAAATCCCATCAGCTTTATTTTGTCAATCTTTGCAAAAGTCTGTAATTCTTTTTAATACCTTCTGCCCGTTGTACTTGTGGAAACCGTTAAAACTGGAACAGGTCCCCAAGTAGCATGGAATAGCCACAGTCACAGAAGATATTCTGAGAACATGGAAATGCTGCATGTCCTCATTTTATCTCTCATTTATGAAAGAGCTTCAAGAGCCCCTCTCTAGAACTCAGTGAAGAGGGGAAAAACCTTTATATTCACTATGCAAGAAGATGAGTCTTGAGATGTAAAACACCACAGACACTCAAGTCTTTAGGGGGCCTTTTGGTTATTTTTTCTTATTTAAAACACTATTTTTTATATATACACTACTATAGACACATTTATATTAGTATACAATATGTATATATTAAGATATTTACATACATTCAGTAGGTAGTCAAAAAGAATTCCGGCCCTAAACTTCAAGAATCCATTCTGTTTCAACCCATTTTCAGGATAAAAACGTACAGCTTTTCTGTGGCAAAACAAAGAGAACTGTTCTCACTGCAGCAATCACCAATTAACAAAATTACCTTTTCACAATGGTTGCTGCCTCGTTTACCTTTCACATCCTTAGTAGTGTTGCATTGTCAGACACAAAAGAAAAATGGATGTTACAGGTGTTCTTTAAAATGCAGTAATAATGCATCTCAGAGAACGTGGCAGTTCATGAAATAATGATGCCACAAGGGTTCACAGTGGAGCAGGAATCGTGTATGATCAATTCTAATCTACTACAGGTGTGACTGTCTCTCTTCCTTAGTAACAGCAAGACAGGATTGAGAAAACAGGAATGTTTTCCATTAGGAAGGGAAATGGAAACTGGCATTTTATGCCGGGCTGGGTTTCGAGGTGGAGACACAACTCTTCATCAGCCAGAATCCTTGAGAAACCCAACCAATATTGTCATTCTGACAACAAACATTGCAGCCTCTTTCACAGACACAAGAAAGCAAATGCAGTGATTATATTTAGTTTTCATACAAGCTAATGTGTACTATCTGCTGTCACCCTCAACGTCAGGTTATCAGAGTACCTTTTTCTTGTGCAATATAAATAATTAAAAGAAATGCTCTTACCATGCAAAGCTTTACTTCATGTCTCATGCATGTGGTACCTTTCAGATGTGTTTCAACTTGACTAGAATTAAATGTTTCTTTTCTAAAATCCAATTTCTTAGCTGTTTTTAACCAAAGCAGTATCTGGCTGGCCAAGATGTGTCTTTCCAAGTGCTTGCCTGCTCCAGGTTGAAAGCTCCAGCTGAAGGAGGTCAGTTGGGTTCAAGATCAGGGTAAGTAAAATATTTGTATGCATTAAAACAATCAGGCAAACCTTTTATTTGAAAAGGTGTGGCATCTGCACAGTTTTGAGCAATGGCTGGGAATTTACTGGAGGGGGCTTTGAACACAAGAGATGCCCTTCCTCCAGCCCTCTGAAAACTGGGATGTTGGATCCCACACCATCAGCAAAATGCTGATCTGTATTTCACTGTTCAATATTTCATACAGAACAGGTCAGAGCTCCAGGGGAAAACACAGATCACAGCCATGAAAGGAGGAATGGGTAAAGCAAGAAGTCAGGTAAAGAATGGCTAAAGGTGGGTAAGAGGTGAGGAGGACAAAACTGCCAGGAAGGGCAGAGGCTGGAGTAGCAAAGGATATTCACAGAGGTGAAAAGGATGAAACAGGCAGGGAGCTGGTAGTTAAAGATCACAGAGTCCAATCAAATGGTCTCCAGGACATACCTAATTAAGAATGGAGTCCTTCCTCACCTTCACCAGTGCCAGCCTGGATGGAGGAAGGCAATCTTTCCACTCTGTCTGTGATTTCATTATCTTAAGTGCAGGGGCTAAATATTCACAGCTGCAAATGGACTCTGTGGGAGCTGCAATCTGGTTGTGTAAAGTGCTGTACATTGCTAAGTAAGCTGAAAAAAACAGGTCCAAGTCATCTCAGATTGGACACCTGAAATTAATGGGTAGTTTTGACCTTAATCTCTTGTTGGTCTATTCAATCCTACAAGGTGGGGGAAAACTGGAACTCTCTTAACCTCACACGGAGTTTTAATTCAAAAAAAAGAAACGCCCAGGTGCTTATGATCCAGTCAAATACTAAAATGATGAGCACTACAGAGGAACCTAAAAGGAAATTAATAGTTTTGTCTCCAGAACATGGTTTGAATTACAAGCAGAAATAAGGCATAGGGGACACATTGATTAATGAAAGGAAAACAAAATATTGAATAGCCTCTCATTAACTGAGCATCCTACTTTCTGTGCACTGAATGAGGCCAGGGTCCTGGGCAGAAATAGCATGAGACCATATAAAGGCTTCGTTGTAATGGAGATGCACATAAGATGCAAATAAAGGTTGCACAGACAATCTCAATTTAAGGATTTCTTAAGGTTTGTGTGCTCTGTTTAGCTGCTTTTCTAATATCCTTTAATGCAGGTATTTTTGTGTGTAACAACTTGCTGAGAAACATGCTTTGGGAATGCTGAAAGGGCTGAATATTTCCCCCAGATAAATCAATTGCTAACCTCACCTACACCGGTGCCACTGGAAAGTGTATTTGACACATGATTTATACAGATGCAACACTTTAAACATCCAGGCACGCTCCTGGTGCTTTCTGATCAGCTAATTCAAATAACCACCTATACAAGAGCCCTTTGAATTGACATAAGTGTAAGGGCACTATTTTTACACGACATGAAAAACAACAGTGTCTATTCAATTAGGGAGAGGTGCATGTTTAAAGCACATTTTGCAAACTGTGGCAGCACAGTGTTATATGTACCATTAAAGATACTCAGCAGCAACGACTTCTGAACTTGGTAATTTTCCTCTTAGTATGGACATAGTAATATACTTTTAAAATGGAAATACATTTCAAAGAAATAGCCCAGAGGTTATATATATGTGGAATATATCACTGAGCTAATCACAGTAAAGTAATATCATAGGCAATATTAAACCCCCAGTGATAACTGCCCCAGGTATTTAAAGTAGCAGTGCAGAAAATGCTGCTGTAACCCAGCCAGTGCTCTATCTGAAACTGACACTATGCATTTTTCCCCTGATTTAAGCGCTTTATACTGAAACATGCTGACTTCTTCTCACCTAATTTGGTATTATAACTGAATATAGATGTACTCTTTACTTTCCAACTGCTTTCACTTCCTTAGTGGTAATTCCCACAGCTGGTGCTTTAAAAGAGCAAAACCAGGACAAATGGAGGGTTCAAGGCCAAGGCAAGGTGGTGCCTGCAAAGTCTTTGAGGACAAAAGTAATGTGTTTAATTAAGCACAGCAGCCTGTCCACCCCAACCCCTCTGCCCAAACTGATACAAATCAACATGCACTGGGCCCATCTAGACATGTTTTATTCTTTCTCTCAAGGTGAGGGACCAAATGAATTTCACCCCACTTCCTGCCTCTTCTGAGGTTCAGCCAGCACTGAAGAGCTTTAGTTGTGGCTGATTTATGCTACACTTAAACCAGGAATGTAGTTACAAGACCCTCTGTACCACACCAGCTGCCACCTGCCCTCACGCTCCCCGTGTGATCCTTCAACGAGGCGTCTCAGGAGATACAAAAATGGGCCACTTGAGTCTGAAGAGACTCAGCACTATTTCTAGAAGCTGGGACATGCTGTTGTGTGGATTTGTTCAAAGAGAAACCCACAGCATTCCCAGGGAGAGGTGACAGGATGGATGCAGCTGAAGCACAACAAAGCAAGCCCTGGCAGTGCCTCCGGCCACGGGCACCATCACCAGGAGGGACCCACACAAACACAAGCAGAGGCAAGGCCCACGGATGGGTAACGTTCCCAAATGTCCAAAGGAGGGGCAATCACTGCTTTGGACAGCTCTGCAAGTACTCTCAGAAATCCTGAAGTGCTGCTCAACCACTGACAGAACAGCCAGGGTGGTAAAAGCAGGATCTGTGCCCTGGATGAACAGCAGTGAAAGACTTCAGAGAGTGTCTGTGCCCAGAGAGAACAAGGTGCTGCTCTGGAAGAATGCACACGAACAGGAAAAAACAGTAAACTCTAGCCCAGTGTACCACCCAGCTTGCTAAAACCTGTCTGGAAGGGCTCCCCATCTTCCCAGGCTCCTATTTCCCCAACCCAGTCCCTTACCAACACCATCTGCCCCAAAACTATCTGACACTTTCTAGAAGCAGCAAATATTGGGTGGAATTTCTTTGCTCTGGTCAAAAGCATCAGACACTTTCATTTGGCTTCTGCTAGGAACTGAAAATAAAACAAATCTAATTACAAAGCCAGTGTAAAATGCTGATGTACCGCTGCATTATCTGAAAGATGGTTATTATAACCAAGACAGCTCTGCTTTACTCTGCTATCTCCTAATGAGAGACACTGGCAAATGTTATTCCAGATTTTGTGGAGAAGGCACATTATTTTTTACATTTCATTATTTTTTACTTCTTTATGTATAAACTGGATTACACGTACAACCTGACACAAACACCAGCTTTATTGGCTCTGCTTCCTGTGAGTCAAACAGGCACCTCTTGCAAAGGTAAGATGTTTAAAAATGTTTTAATATGATGCCAGTACAGGTATTTTTCTTGTTCAGACTGAAAAGTCTCTTGACTTGCTGCATGAGGAGTGATGAACAAAACTGTTGTGTGTTTAAGCACTCAGAAGCATTTGTCTCCTTAAACAAGACATTATAATCATTCCTTTTGTAGCCTACTAAAATAACATTCCAGAAAAACTCCTCTCTAAATAAGGATAAACAACATGGTGGCTTGATCACAGCAGACTGCCAGAACAATCACACTTATAATCTTAGCACTGACAGCACATTTAGCAATCTCAGTTACAATTACTTGGTCTCATTTCACAATATCCTCGGGATGATGATTCTGAGAATGCTGAGAGAGAACTCAGGAACTGTTTCCAGAGATACAAGCACAACTTGGCAATACAGAACAAGGAAAGCCAAAAGAAGTCACTTTAAAAGAACAGTATTTTTGAATGAAATATCCATTTTTTAAATGCTTATCCGTGAGCATTTTTTCTTGATATCTACTTGAAAGAAAATAAGGTAGAAGTTGGAGAGTTCTCTGCATGATTTGTGAAATGAAGCCACCAGGCTACATTAGAAGCCGTAATACCAACCATTTTCCTAATGTTTAGTCCTTATTTTTATGACACCTATATCTGCCACTAGTAAATACTGCAGCATCCGAGGTTCTGTGTCTCATTTCTGTCCTTTCATACAAGAGCTCTCTCCAGTCTGGGAACCTGATGGGAAGTTGGGAGCGTGATTTGTTACATCAGATCAGAGCAATAGCTCTTACTTCAGTAACAGTCATTTCTGAGATCAATGAAGGCAGATACACGGTTTAAAATCATTTAAAAAGGGAAAATAGCCTGGCATCGTATTTTTCTTAAGCCAAATATTCAAATATAACCAATGAAGTCTGAGAAACATAATCAAAAAGAAACACCTTCTTCTATATTAGAAATGCTCCAAACTGCTGTCTGTGTTGTTTCATCATTTTTTCCATTAAATCAGACACTTCTTCTAAATCAAGCCCTTGGGGAGCAAGAGACAAAAGTGATGAGAATGCAATGTGTGAATACAAAAGTGGAGCATGTGTTTTATAACTAACTCTGTTCAGAGATCAAGGGAAATGTCACTGTTTATAGCCATCAGGAAAGAATCAATGTAATTATATTAGTAGTATCAATTCAGGTCAATATTCTAATACAGACACCGTAAAGCCACAATTACAATTTACATCTGCATCAAGCAGTGCATTTACCTCTTAACCTTATGTAAAAAAAAAAAACAGAACAAAAACCTCTTTTTCCTTCTCCCACACACACACATCCTCATTATTTCAGTCTTGAAACAAGACGTAGCTGAGCCCCTCAGATTAAGTCAGAAAACAACACAGTGCAACTGGATTTGCTCTGAAACCTCAGAGATCTGGGTTCAGGAGTGAAACCAGACCATCAGCTCTTTAAGGCTTTGAGACCTGGATGCAGTAAAAACCTTCACTGAATTCCCAGATTTGGAGCAATTCCCACTTAAAAAAGAAAGAAAATCTAATAGCATTGCACCAGGATATTTTTCTCCACTCACTAACCCAGACACTGTCAGCTTGATGCTTTTTGGGAGGGCTGAATTCCAAAGGAACCAATCTCTGCCATTGTCAAAACAAAGTTCTTTCCAAACCAAACTCTGTGCAAGAAAAATCGTATGCTAGCCCTTAATCCTCTCTCCATGGTTTTTACTATGGAGGCTAAAATCATAGCTATTACACAATAATATTTCTGTAGCACCATCAAGATGGGTTGAGATGAACAAGCACCAGACTGCTTCAGCCTGTCTGCACACTCGCAGGCAATTTAAATTAATGTGGCTTTACCCAACAACAACAAAGGAAAAAAAAAAACAACATGAAAAAATGTGATATTCTTGATTTTCCTCCGTTCAGTCTTTACCCATAGTCAGCCTCAAACTTGAATCTAAATTAAAAATGTTTTGCACACAAGTCTACCCCCTCTTCAAGAATCTGCAACGCCCATTAAACATGACAAAATTCAGAGGTAAAAATGTCCTTAAAAACTCAGAAAGGACTGAAAATCTGTGACAGACTTTACAAAAAACTTAAGCATAAGAACTTTACTTGCTCAGCAGGCATCCAACTTTTCTGAATTCAGAGAACTTTCCTGCAGTTTCAAAATGGAGACACTTACCTAGAGAAAAACAAGAACAACAAAAAGTATTAAAGGACACATTAGGCAGAGTTAAAACTTCTGGGAAAGTTTTGCTTTTTAAATTATGAGAGTCCGCTGGACAAACTTTCATTATAGATTAAAATTACATCTCATAAATACTTTATTATAGAAGGTTTCATTGATAAACAGATATCAAGTATTAATATACCATTAATGCATATTTTTCAGAATGGCTAACTAATTTTAAAAAGTTCAACAAAACTGGAAATTGCTGATGCTTATCACAACTTTCTGCAGGGATTTGTTAATACTCTCCATTTAGGTTTAATCAACCCCTTGCTCACCACCTGGTAAAACAAGCCCCAAGCCCAGACTTGTACAAATCCATACACACGAGGCAAGCTAATATCAAAGTAAGACTTAAATATTTAAGGTTCAAATTCAGGGTGCAACCCAATCCAATCATTTTCAAACACCAGTTCCATGTCTGGAAACCTTGTCTCAGCAATGAAGATCAGCACCTTCAGAAACAGGACGTGGAGCAAAGGCTGAGTGCACCGAGGCAGAGCATAAAACAACAAAAAATTCACCGGGAAGAAGAATGGGGAAGAAACTTGTAGGCAGGAAATACACAAACCAGGTTTAATTATCTGTCAAACCTGCTCATTTCCACTCCTGCCTGTAAAAAGCTTCCCTGTAACTCCAGTTACAGAGCACATTTCACACACCCAAAGTGTCCTGTGATGGGAGCTGGCAGAAATCTGGGAGAGGAGCTCAGTGTGTGTGGGGCTTCCAGTCCTTAATCCTCCCATTCCAGACAGGATTTTAGCACAGACTTAAGTCCCAGTGACTCAACTGGACTTATGCAGGTACATAAAGTTGAACATCAGCTTAAGGGTTACCTGGAAGGAAAGTCTAATGGCTTACATCACTTTCACCCTTGCTCCTCCAAACAAGGTAATAGTTCTAAGTTTTAGGGAAAAAAAGGGGAAAAAAAAGAAAAAGTAGAAAGTCTGCAATGCTATTTTGATCCTTCTAAGCCTTCGGGACAAATGCTTTACAGACCTTCTAGTCTTACAGAGTGCAATTTATAAAGATTAAAGATTAACATTTATAGAAAAATGCCTTTCCTTAATACTGTAGGGATGCCATAAAAAGTAATACTTTTCATTATAATACCACTTTATAGTACATGAGAGCTTTAGTACCCCACAGGTCTTTTCCTCCTCAGTATCTGGAGGGGAAAGAACACAGATTGCAAAAAGTAGATGCTTCTTTCTTTCTTTTTCCAGCTCAGCAAATATATATCATTACTTCAGACCCTTCAAGGTGAGCTTTGTTGTGAAGAGAGATAAGGCCCAAAGCAGAGGCAAGGCTGGAACAAAATTAGTCATTGTATATGCATTTTTATCCGTTTTGACAATGTAGAATTTTAATGAAGGAATGCTACAAGGATTCTGCTCTGAAACAAGCAGTTTAATTCTCTCTGTAATTCAGAAAGCAAGTTTAAGTAATGACTTTATAATTCTTAATTATCATGGAAGAATCCTTTTTACATTCTCTTTTTCTTCATTACTCCAGTATATCCTACCAGAAATTTAATTTTCATTTTCAGCTTCTGCAATAATATTTTTCATTATTTGGCAAATAAAACACACTACAATGAACAAATTAGAGAGGGGCACATGCATGAAATGGCATCCTCTAGATTGTATTTTTCTGTGTTGCATCCAAGCAACTTTTAGTATTTTGCAGTGGTTGTAACAAGTGTTATTTCAGCCTTATTTTCCCTGAATGTGACAGCTCTGCACTCAGGGCAGCAACAACAGCCTGGACAGACACCTCTGCCCAGTGACATCCTCACTGCTTTGCCTGCTGCACTACCAGGGACTCCTGGCTGCTGGATCCCCTCTGTCCCTCCAGGAGAGCAGACCAAGAGCTGAAGTGACAGGATGCATTTACAGCTGGGATGAGTATTTGCAAAAGTCTGTTCTCATTCCAGCTACGAGGGACGAGACACAACCCACCCTGCTGTGCCCAACACAACCCAGCCTGAGATTGAAGCCAGCTGGAGTTGGGAGACTTGCTTCCAAAATCTGGCTCAAATTTCCTCTGTTCTACATCAACCATCCTGCTAAACCTTGAGAACTTTGACACTCAGCTTGTACCCAATTTGGCTGAAACTCCAGTAGACAATAGACAGCAAGCAGCTCTTCATCTCTGCCCATGTAAAAGCTTAAATTTAGTACAATAACATAAAATAAACCCCAAACCCTCAGAACTAATTATCTGCAATATGTATTCTTATTTTTATATGATTTTGGCACTTGCCATCAAAATACCACGCTCATAAAAAATAGATTTGCCTCCTGTACAGATGATCTATTACCACCACTGCTCATGTTATTTCCTCAGAAGAAAATGAAAAGCTCCATTTGAAACTCACTTAGCAGCTGGTTATTCTGCATTTCATACAGAAAGCAGCACCCGTAAAGGTGAAAATGAATAATGCTCCGTTTGCAAAGAAGTCACAAAAATTCAAATGCAAGACTTATCCAGAGCTTTGATACTCCAATCCTCTTAGAGAGTTTATAAAATAATGCTCTGCACATAAAAAAAAAAAAAAAAAAAAAAAAAAAAAAAAAAAAAATTCCACCCACTGTACAAAACCAAAGGAAATTCACTTTATAAAAGAAAAACAAATTAAACAAATTTGGAGGCCTGGCAGGCCTGTAATTCATTAGGAGCAGCCCTGGGGTCCCTTAGGAACAGCCTCACACACTCTGCAGAGTACTTAGAGACCAGAATCAGCTGAAAACTTGCAAATCCAGAGAATGGTTCTCTGTTTAATTCATTTGAATGCTTTGCTTGGCTTTGACTGTTCTCTCCTCCCATATTCTGCACCCAAAAGTTTGTCCTGCTCCTGTCTCCTCACCAGACCAAGCCCCCTCTCACTGTGCAGCCTGGTTTGATCTTCTCCAGCCTCAGCTTCCTTCACCCACGCCAGCCCTGCCCACCTCCTCAGCACCCTGCACTGCAGGGCAAGCTCTGGCCATCTGGATGGGGCTTGGAGCAACCAGGGTCAGTTTTCATGGACCCTGTTTCCCCTGGCATTTCTGTAGAGCATCAGCTCCAACATCAGTGCCTCCCTAGCACAGAGAGTCAGAACAAGCCACTCTGCAGTACAACAACAGCAACAACAAAAAGGCACAGTGAACTGGATCTCTCTGAATGGCAGGGGTGGGTTGGAACTAGATGTTCTTTAAGGTCCGTTCCAACCCAAACCATTCCAGGATTCTGAGATTCTAGAAATTAAACCACTCCCTGAAGGATGGCCAACCTGGGCAGCACAGACTCAGCTCCCTGCTAAGGTAACCCAGCCTGTCAGAAGTGAGACTGAAAGTGCAGCAGAGCCAAAAGTAAGTGCCAAAAGCTGCTGTGTTTTGTAGAAAAATTCTCAATAAATATTTTTCTGTGGTTTTACAGTTTTATAAAAAAAGGACTGAAGTCCACATTGGAACTTTTTCTTCTTCAACAGAGCTTGACCACAGGCTCAGAAGCGAAGAAACAAACACATCCTCAGACAGCAGGGAAGCTGCTGGGCGTGAAGTTTTATTGAGAAAAACCCCATCAGGGGAAGAAGCTGTGTGGAACACAGCGGACTCGGGCTGGAGACGCCGGCAATAAACATCTGAGCTGAGTTTCCAGTCCAGTGGCAGTACAAATGGTGCTGAACACCCCTCACAGATATGCCTGGTCTGGCTTGAGCCTGTCAGACTGAAAACTTGCACAAGGATTTGTATGCAGCATCCCAGATTACCCTGGAGATGCTGGAGCTATCACAGTGTGGGGTGGATTTCTAAAGCAGCTCGGCCAAGTTTAACAGGCAGAGACAGGAAAGCTTTGGGAGTCAAGACACACACACACGTATCAAAGACACAATCCCCAAGCAAAAGCTCCTATTACACCTTTATGTGCCTACAATATGGAAAACACTAGTTGCATTTTAAATTTTTAATGCACCCCAACGTTCACAGAATTTTTTATTTTTGCTAAAAGGGAGCTTCTAGGCAATGTTGCTGCTGGTACATCTTGAAACGTACCATCTCTGTGTTTTAACAACTGCAACGAATTGGGTGATGCATGTCAAGAAAGTTAGACTGCTTCTGGTTGCTGGGGTAAAATAGGTCAGGAGAGCTGAATACAAGGAGACTAACCCCTACTGACAGGAGAAAAATCTAACATTTTGGGTTGTACCCCACATTTTTCAAGCTGTCCTTCCATTAAAGCATCCAGCACAGGCAGGAAGGACAGAACAGTGTGACATGGTATAAAGGTGTTCTGGCATCTCAAATAGGTCATAAAAGCACTGGGGGAAAGCAAAGCTTCCAGGCACCTCGTTCTCAGCCAAAAGGGAATCATCCACTGGAATGAAATGAATTGTTGGGGATAAATGTGGTCAGGGTCAAGAGGAACAATCCATACTAACTGCTCTCATGTCTGAAACATTGTGGAGCACAATCCAAACAAAGACGACCTACAGAGAGGGCTGGATTATATTGAAAACATGTTCCTGCCAGGAAACAAAGCACAAACCAACCCATTCTCTGAACCTGCAGTGACTTGAGGGAAAACAAATAGATTTTAAACCAATCTTGTTCTAACTCCTTAAATTCCTCTTCAGTAACAGTAAAGGCTTAGCAACCATTACAAAAAAAAACCACCTTGGGATTTTTGTCTGTCCTGAAAGATCTTCAGTCCCCAGAGGACAACCTGTACCAAGACATGGTTAAGTCTAAAAAGGGGCCCCATTCCAGCAGCAATACATTTCTGTCTTCTGTGGAAGATAAAAAAGGAGCTCAGGGGAATTTCACTACTGTGTTAAGAACTGACAGTTTATATGTAATGCCTGATTAATTTGTCCCTGAATCAGACTTCTGGTCAGAAATGGGTCAGGTTGACCAGAATTAACTGTTAGGAAGGGAAACATGGATAGGAGGGCTGAGTGAAGAACTGCAGCATCACAGGGAATCAGTGCCATTTTTCTCTGGAGGAGTGTGTATTCCTCCAGAGAAAAATAAACTACTCCACAGTTATGAGACCACAATGTTCTACCTAACCTACAAAAAAATTCCCTTTCTGCTTAAAGATCTATTAATTTTTCAACGTCCCATTAAAAAAAAAAAAAAAAAAAGGGAGGAAAAAAAACCATGTCAGTCACAAACCCCACATCAGTTTTCACCACCACACCTTGGCAGACATCCTCCCAAGGAACATGCACACAAAACAGACCCCTTTGTAACCACACTGACATACTGCAAGAGCTGCTCCAGCTGATTCTCCAGAGAGAAATGATACAAAAACGAGCCAAATTACAACGGGACTCTGTACAGCAGGGCAGCATAACATACAATTACTGTAACCTTGCCCTGAGGCATCTCACAGGAAGATAAAAAAAATAGCCTGCATTTAAGTATTTAACAGTTTTCCTTAAGAGAAGAAAAAGAAAAGACTCATTTTCTTGCTCCTTCCAAAGCAGGCAGCACTGGGATGGATTAATCACGCAGAGGGAAACTGAAGGAGGGGTCCCCTTCATGAAGGACAGGTTTGTTCGGCAGATGTTTGACATGGAACACAGTGGATTCCCTCTCCTACGGATAGGAAGGAGGACAGTGCAGAATTGCAGCAGCTCATTAATAAATGAGATAATGAGTGGAGAGAAAGCAGCCACTCCCTTAGTCCAGAAGTGACCACGCTCCAGTTTGGGGTAACTATCAGGGTCTGCAGAAATCGGCTCCCTACAGACTGTTGTCAGGGCCTTGAGTTATCCCTGACACCATCCCCGTGGTGTCTGCCCCTCAATCACAGGCATAATTTGCAGCACATCCCGAACCACTTGTGCCTGAGGCAGGACAAAATGGATGGCACTCAGGTATTCGTGTCAACTATTGGAGACTCCACAGCCCATTTCCCAACATTAAGGGAACACAAGGAGACTGGAAAGAGCAGGCAAAGCCTCCAGAACTGGGTCTGCTGAGAATCAGGCTCTGCTATGACAGAAAATCTTGTAGGATATAAGTCATGACATGGACTAATCTCTTAATGAAAATCTAATTTAGTTGTTTCTCCTGGAAGAGATGTGGCATCCTGCTTCCACCAAATAGGAAATGCTCAGTTATTAAGCTGAATTAGCTAATTCTCCCTTGGTACTTACTTTGGTCTCGTTCAATAATATCCCCAACATCACCTTAACAGTTGAGCAACCAACCGAGAGAATGGCATTACTCTTATTACTCTTAGGTACTGCTTAAGCAAAATAAATCCTTTTTTTTTCCCCCTAATTGGTAAAAGGGAACTTATCTCTATGGATAAGCATCACCCTGTCTAGACAACCACCGTAAAGTCTCCGCTATTCCACCACTTCAGTTCATTACACACAGATGCACAAAAGCCTGGGTTTGAGAACATCAGACAGAGAGATGCTCCAGCACTTGGTTCACATCTCTGGGAGATGCCAAGTGAGCCTCGGGAGCAGTTTTGTGTTTGAAGCAGTGACTGTGAGTGCAACCTTCATCTCGTTTTACCAGTGCCTCACTGGCACCTCAGATCCTGGAGCAAACAGCCTTAAATACAAGGCTCTGGACGCACAGCAATGCATTCAGGCTTCCTCCCAGTCCCACCGGTACCGCACAGCGGCAGGGCAGCAGGAAGAGCAAGGCAAGCAATTAAATGCTTTTATTGCTGACCAAGTCACAGGGATCCAAAGGGCTGGAGCAGGCAGGAAGCCAGCTTGGGACCCAACAAAATGCAGATTAGGTTTTGCACCTGAAATTCTGAGCAATCATCAGCTGTCAAATAAAAATGCTTGTGAAGGATATGCCAGTTCACTTGGAAGCCACAGCTCAGAACTGCGTTCGGTGACCACAGCCCACAGACTCACCTGCAGCTATTGATGCTGCAATTCAAAAGTGGACCCAAAAAACACACACTTGTGCATGTCAGCCACACCAAACAGCAGGAGGGGAAAAGAGAAAAGCACAAAAATAAAAATACACCTTCTCTGATCCTTTGAATTACACTGATTACCCCTATTTTTTGGGGAGGAGGGGAGAAGGAAGTTTTGATACTGTGTTACTGAGACACACATCCCCTGAGTTCATAGGTGTTCACTGCTAAGGAATAACACTCTAGCCAAAGTTATCACATTAAAAATTTATCTTGCCAGTTTTCCCTCTATAACTCAGCTGCTCTTTGGAAGACAGCTGTAACTACAAAAACCAGCCTGAGAAAAAACATTTACAAACATGGTACTATTAGCATAGACATCTGCTATTATTTCGTAAAAACAGGACTTTCTGTTGCAAAGATTGCCCCACAGAGAAGCTCAAAAAAAAGAAAAAAAAAAAAAAAAAACAAAAACCTTTCCTCCTTAAAGACCTGAAGATGAAGAACCCAAAACTCTGTGATACCTCTTAATGCAGCCTCATCCTCCTCAAGAGCAATTTTATGCAGAAAAAGCCTTTGATGCAAGAGGAATTAGAAGGACAATATTAACGAGAAAAATTAGATACTATTTCATCTCATTGTCTCCAGTAGTGCCATTAATGGCACTTAAAATAATGATAATTCAGGATTATTTTAATTACATTTCACACTTTTTCAGGGCACACCAATGAAGGGCAGGGATAAAGGAGCAGTTCATTGTGGTGGGCACTGTCAGAACTGCCCAGCACCCCACATGAAGGATGCACAAGTCAACTTCTCACCCTCACTATCAATTCCCTGTTGACACCTCTAACTCAAGGGCTGTCAACTTCTAGAATCCTGGCCAAATTCCAACTGGATAATTAGATTGTGTCTGAAGTGCTTATTTATTCCTGGAGTTTTAATTGGATAAACACATACATTTTCTTTTCTGGATAGCCATGAGTGTTGCTGAGCACTTTTCTGTACTTTCAGAGTTTATGCCACAGTTGGCTCACGTTGTTCCAGGTCAAACCCACTTGATCATCTTCTGATTCTATGCTGGCAAATCGTCCACAGATTTATATCAACAGAAACTCTAAAACTAAAAAGAACAAAGTATTTCGTGCTTCTTCAAAATTAGATCATAAAGCACTTCAAAATCACATTTTCCCCTTCAATGTTTATCAATAATTTTGAAGCCGCTCTATCCTCAAACCTAACAGCAAATTAATTCTTAGTGTACCACCAGCAAATTTCATGCAAAATCCCACAATAACAGAGCCTTCAGTTTGATAAAAGACTGTCATATGCCAGTTTGTTTTTTTCAGATTTCACTTCCATGCTCTAGAACAATGTTTATCTCCAACCATCAGCCAAACATTAATCATTTATATTCCCATATGGACACAAAGCTGGAAGATGTGGCCTCAGACACACAGGCGAGCGTTCACACCTTTTTGTGGGGTGGGAGGTTGAGAGGCACAGACAGGAATCCAAGCTTCCACTTCACTACTGCAGACTCTGAGCGATGAGTCAGAGTCCTCAGGAAACTTTCTGGACTATCTAAAGAACTTCAGTCCCCAACAGACTCCTAAATTGGATGCCTGTTTTGAGATGTGTCAGTGTCTCATGTTTTCAATTGGATTAATTGGAAAAAGTGTCTACAGCTGCTGGATTTCCTGGGAGGGGAAACCTCATTCTCTACCATTAATTTCTACAGGTCCACAATTTTTTATGTAATCAGACAACTAAGACACTAGTTTCTACATAAATATTTTCATAACTTTGACAATTACTTTAAAATAGGAATAAAATGCTCAATTTGACTGCAGCTTATTTTCCTATTCATAACACATTAGGTATCTTAGGAAATTAAAAATTGATCCTTTGTGCAGCCAGCTTCATACTCATAATTAAAAAGCAGATTTTGATGTACAGTAGGCACATCAGACAGACAATTAATTGCCTTTATACCACACGGTACTCTGTTACAAATGTCTGCACCAAGAAAACTGAAGATACCATTTCTACTGGGCATTACTAAACCTGTTAGAAATACGACTGAGCAGAGCATTTCTGCTGTCCCTCCCTACCCCCAGATATCCTGCTGAGAATATATTTAGCCTGCAATGGCTAAAAACCATAAATGTTGAATCATCATCGTATTCTGGATGATCTTCTTTTAACCTAATCAGCCTGAAGTAGGAACAGTCCTGCTGAAAAGTGTGTGTTAATGTAGCAGAAGCATCATCATGCACATCAGGTCCAGCAGATAAAAGGGCTCTGAGGCACATCATTCTACAGGAAATGAAGCGTCAGTGATGAACATCGGTTTCTCATTTTAAATATTAAAACAGGCCATAGGACTTTGCCCTTTCTAACTGGGACCGAAGAGACAATTTGAAAGGTTAATTAAATGACTGACACATAAGGGCGACATGGTGCAGGATCTGCAGAGTAAGGTCTGCCCATGGAAATCCATGGCTTTCAGTCTGCAGGCAGCAGCAAGAGCAGGACCAAAAGTCACATCAACAACATAAGGACACTCGGGAAAGTTGAGGCAAATCCACTAATGGTGTGCAGTCACCATGCAGGAGTCGCAGCACATTAAATCCCAGTGGGAACGCTCCCACGGGAGAGCACAGACACCCCCCTGGCTTTCAGCGCTGCTTTTCTCCTGAGCGTCAACATCCACACACCATTTAATGTGCTTTAACTTGTGCTGCACACCCACCACAGGAAAACTTTCTGGAACTTCTCAAAGCAAGCAAGGCTGGTGGTTTTACAGCACACATCTCACAAGTGCTGTTTTTGTTTTCTCCACAGCCGAGTTTGCCCTGACAGAAGATTATTGGGTTGTGGAGGCGTTGCTGGGCACACAGCAGATGTGATGGAAAGCACTTCAGCTCCACCAGTTCTGTCCTGAGAGCTCTCTGCAGCCCAGACCCCATAAGCCTTAGCTGAAATAAAACACAGCAGAACTTTTGTGTTTTACCTAACTTGGATACAGGACTGGTGAACAGCAGCTGAGCTGGAAACTCAAACTCTGACTGGGCTTTTTTAATATCTGTACCTTTATCCCCATAAAATTCAAAAGGAACTTTACCCCTGCCGGCAAAGGCAGCTGCACATCCCCTGGGCAGCCCCAACCCTGAGCATTTCCCATGAGCAGCACAGACCAAGGCAGGTGCATCACAGGTCAGCCCTTGCAATCACAATTCCTAGAAGTGTGAGTGAATTTTAAAATGAGGCAATTTTGACATTTGGAACTCAAATTTATATAGAATTTATGTGCATGCATATACACAACTTCTCCCTTAGTTTTATCTCAGTATGTATTAGTGACTGATGAATAAACACAAGGAATAATTATAAGATTTCATACACTTTTACATCACTTATACAAGTGACAGCTATTTTAGTAAGATTCAAGCCAGCATCTTTACAAAACTTTTTTTCTCCCTTCTTTTCTCTAAATTTTTCTCATTTTTTTTAAAAACATGCTGGCCAAGAAACTGAATTCCACACAGAAAAGACTGAGATTTTTCATCCAAGTCATTCAGTAGGGAAAAAGAAATCCATAAATTTATTTCAAGCTTGGATTCCTACTGCAACATCTTGAAATGCTCAATAATTCTATTAAAGCTTCGTAGGTGAGAAATATAATCTGCTATTCTGCTACTAAGGCTCCTCTATTGTAACACAAACAACAGGAGCAATTCTTTGAAACAATAAACAAAAAAATCCACTCAAGGCATTAAAAATAATATTTTGAAAGAGAAAAAGAATTAAATGTTGGAAACAATCATAATTATGTTTTAAAGAGAGAGTTTGATTGCATAACTTCGGTTACCCAGGGCATAATGATTACCAAATTCATAACTCTTCCCCATCAGAGAGAAATGGGAAAGTCGTAATAATCTAAAAAATATTACAGTATCTTTCTCTATTTGGAGTGAATCAATGATATTTATAGCCCCAGAGGTATTGAATTTCTTTTGTATCAAAGAACACCAATAATAATGTACAAGTCCATTATGGAAGTGCATATCAAGAAAGTGAGCACTGTCTAAGACTACAAAAAGGGAGAAAGTCAAAACTCAGCCTGTGATCCCAAGAAAACATGTCAATCTTCTCCCACCACATGCAATGATCAAATAATCTTGCATGTTTGTAGCTCACTGTATAAAAATGGGATGAAAAATGGAGACTGGTAACTATCAAGACATTTTACAGATGGAAAACTTCACAGCCACACTCCACAAAAAAATATCCTAAGCAGATTAGAGTTGGTTAAAAAAAAATTCTAAAAAATTAGAAATTTTATATATATATATATAAAACAACAGAAGGCAGCAAAGAGTTTGCATTGATTCTGGAATCTAAAGTAATTCCAAGGTACAAGCACTCCCTAAAAGCAGGATGAGAAAAGAGACTGGCAAAGAGGGAAGCACCTGGCCTGTTAACTGCACAGACCTCCTCAAGAACAATTTTTTGCTGGCAAGAAGAGCAGTTTCACTCTCTGGTTGCTCCCTGGCTTTATTCTCCCACCTCTGAAGAGTGTCCTCAGGCACCATCCAGCAGTTACAGAGGGACCAGTGGGAGTCATTAAAGTAATTAGAACTGCTTGAATGTCAGCAGCAGATGATGCCATGGAGGACAACGCATCCCTACCCTACTGTTAACATGAGATGTTAATTTTGTGAAATCTTTTCTTTTGTGTTCTGCTTTCTATGTTAACTATATAAAGCAGAGCCCAAGAGAAAAGACCTACAAAGATCTTGCCAAGCAAGGTACCCAAACGGGCCTAGTTACCATGGCATTGGCATCCAAGTGTTTGTAACCGCAAACCACCGAGCACCCTGTGTTAGCAGGACTTTTAAATACTTAGTACAGCACTCAGCCAACTCAAATAATGGGAATTTAAGTACATATAAACTTAGATTTAGCTCGCTACTTTGGAAAAATCAGCATCTAACTCGATCCCTGTTTTCAAGGATGAAAATAGCACCTCAGCTGAAGGCTATCATGGGCACGATGCAAATTCCAGACGGTGCTAAAATCAAGCTCAGCACATGGGCCTCACACCATCCTGGGGCAGCATATGCCACGGAGTCCACCACGGCTGCTACTGAGATTGGAGTCAACCAAGACAAGTTCTTTCAAGTGCTTTAATAAAGGAGAAATTTCCTATTTAGATGAGCAACAGATATTTGGCAGAGCTAAGCAAAAAGTGTTGCTGGTATTACCAATAAAAATTAAAAAAAACAGGCCCAGTGTACTTTAGATAGCCAAGGAGAAAGTGTTCTTGCCCCCCAAAATTTTCTGAGTGAAAGCATAAAACAGGCCTATGGAATAGAAGTGAACATATCAAGTCAGTACTTCATGAGCTATAAGCAGCATTGCTGACCTTCTAAAATAATAACTGATTATTGTGCAATTGTGAGAAGTCATTTCACTGTGAAAGAAAAAAGATCCTGGATATCAGAGAGGGCTAACACTTAAATCTATATGCAATATGAATTCATTTTGTTTCTCTTTATACTTTGCTATTCTTAGACAGATAACGGCTTCATGAGACCTGATTTATTGTCCATGTGTATCAAAATAGGAATGTGCTCTTACGTTTCAAAGCATTAAATGAGATTTACTCCACAGTAACTTCATTCTGCCTTACCGAAGCAGGATTTGCCATGCCCGGCACTTCTGCCACAATAGAAAATCTCCTCCAAGAAATGCAGAGCTTAGTGGAAAAGTTACTATTACCAGTGTCTTGATACTTAATATTGACAGCCCAGGCCAGCCAATGTAACTGGTCTATGACTAGAACTGTCTGGAGGAAAGAATGGATTAGAAGAGGGGAAACAGCAAAATAGAGCTTAAAAGAGGTGAGTGCTGTCCTCAGTACACCCGAGGACTCTCAGCATCCCAGGCTGCACCCCCGTGGTCCCCTCAGCCAAGGCTGCTCCCTGCCCAGTGCCAGGGCAGGAGGGGATGGGCACAGTGCCAGTTTGGGCTGGGGTGGCTCGTTTTTTTCAAGATAAGCTATGGGCTGTGGTTTGGAGTTGTGCTGAAAACAGTGCTGATCACGCAGGGATGTTTCAGTCAGTGCTAAGCTGGCCTCACACCACTGAGGCCTTCTCTGCTCCTCACCCCACCAGCGAGGGGGCACACGAGGAGTCTGGGGGGACACAGCTGGGACAGCTGAGCCCGACTGACCCAAGGGGTATTTCAAACCCTATGGGCTCATGCTCAGCATACAGAGCTGGGGGAAGGAGGAGAAGAGGGGATGTTCAGAGTTCGGGCATCTGCCTTCCCCAGCCACCGTCACATGAGATGGAGCCCTGCTTTCCTGGGGATGGCAGAGCACCTGCCTGTGGGAAGTGGTTAAAGAATATCTTGCTTTGCTTGTATGCACAACTTTTGTTTTCCCTATTAAACTGTCTTTACCCACAGGTTTTCTTTCCCATTCTCTTCCCCATCCCACTGCAGGGGACGGCATTAAACCGTGACAGGCACAAACTGAAACACAGGAAACTCAATTTAAACATAAGAAACCACACAATTTCCACAGGTAACTTCCAGCCTCAACAACTTCATGGTTCTGTGATCTCCAACACATTTGTTTTTCACATATATGAGCATTACCAGCACAATATTTAATAACTGTATCCTTAGCTACATATAGATTTTGAATCCAATTTAAGAGAATGATAAAACATCCTAGATTTTAATAGGTCGTCACAGTGACAGTCAGGTCAATACAATCCCTGATTCATTACTCACACTGCTTCCTTCTGTTCTCAGAAAATAAATTGTGCCAAGAGAACATGTGTTTTATATCATTTTAACTGCTCTCTGTGTGTGTGTATATATATAACGTTATTTCACAACATTTCTGTGAAAGAAAGACTATATTTCCCATATTAGAAAAATCATGGAAACTTGGGGACACAGCTTATAATTTTATTTTCCCAAGGTTATATGTAGTTAGGTAATAACTGACACCATATTAATGGAAACAAACTAAAATGGCAACAATAGGAAAGCCTCCACACAGCACACACCCATAAAGTACTTTATTAGCTTTGGCAACTCTTTCAGCAACTTACAGCTGAAGTGAAAGTTCAGATTCTTATTCTGAATGCCTGTACAGTCCAGACCCTTTGTCTACGTTTTGTGTCAGGTGTTGCTCTGTACCTGTTTGCTTCTTGTTTCACTGCTCCATGAAGTTCTGCAACACTAAATGATATGGAAATAGGTACAAAATTATGCAGCTGGAAGTAGAAACAAGCTGTGTCCATCACTTCAAAGATGTGCACTCATGAAGCGATGCTGCTCCATACAAGCAGCATTTCTGTTCAGATTTCCTGTGTTTTAGATACTCAGGGATGGACCAGTACCTACTACAACACACCACAACAGCTGAACATTTTCATCCTGTTCTGCTTACGATCGAAGCTTCTTTTTTCTCCAAATCCCAGATCTGAGAGTTGCATGTTTTGCCTACAACAGGACCCAGCAGCATTTAACTTTACCTAACTATTTTCCTACTAATATTATTTTAAAGAGTTTATATAATAACAAATGGACTATCCAATATGTGCTTGATAATGGCTCAGGCAACCTCTGACAACAGGGTTATCACATCCATTTGATAAGCTTCATGGGAATCCATAACATTCCCCTGAACTGTCACCAAAGAACAGGTTGCAAGGGAACGAGGTCTTCCAGAGGAGCATATTATAAAGGCAGCTTTTATGATACACATTAATGGAGGTCAGAGGCAAGGCTACTGTTCTCATTTATGAAGGGAAAACACTAGATCATAATGATGCCATAAGGATGGGGAGAATAATAAAGTCATTTCCCTGGTTCAGGAAAGATTAGCACATTTTACCCAGTTAAGTTCTTTTCACTATAAAAGTACTGCCTAAAGGTGCCTTTAAGTATAGATTTGCAGACAGTCAGGAGTAGGTGTGTGTATCACATCAATTGCAGCAGGTGACTCTTTACCTAAAAGTTATTAGGAATAAATACCCCATCCAGAGCAGAAAATCAACTCAATGCTCATGGCACTCCTTGATTGAGAAGATGTGGCTCTTGAGACCAGGGCAAACAAACAGCTCCAAAAGTGGACCAAAGCCTAAATTACAGTAAGTCTTAATTCCTGGCTTATATTAGGAAATTTTATATGGTACTAAAATGCACAGTGACAGTTCAAGCTTCATTTTGAGGCAGTAGATACAAGCAGCGACCCATGCCTTTGAGGTTATGTTAACTACTGCTAAGTGCGTACTTGTTACTCATACAATTCTTCTCTAAATTACTTAAGATAAAGGAAGCCAAGAAAGAGCCAGGTAGAATCAAACACGATTGCTTCCTATTAAATGGCTGTCAGTTCCACAGATCTCACCAACCTTGGATCAAAGGCAGTCACACTTGGACACTTTTCCTTTAATAGCTTCATTCATGCCTGGGCAGCACTGGGAGTCTTTAGCTGTGTTCTGATGCTATCTCAGCACTTGAATGAGCCCTGCACATTGTGCTGCTTTGCACCCTCGTTCAGTTCTGAAAGAAGCCTTCAGTTGGGTAGAGAAGCACACAAAACTCAGAGAACATCTACTCCCTCACAGGAGGTGGCAAGCCCAAGCTTGGTGCCATTTAAATTTGGAAAGGAAGAATGCAGACGTGTACAATATTTAGAAGACTTCTATAAAAATTGAGCCTTGTCAATGAACTGCCCATAGGCCTATTCCCAGTGCTACCCCAGCTCAGAAATCCCATTTGAAACTGGCCACAAGAGCCATTAGAAGAAGCAGGTCCTAAATTGAGAGCAAGTCACCACCTATTACAGCAGATTAAAGCTGTGTTCAACAGTAAGGTTAAAGCATGATGGCAAAAGTAACCAGGTCACAACTGTGGCCCTCAACCTAGAGCAGTACAACTCCCCAGGAGCAGCTGAAAATTCTTCTTGAAGAAAAGCAGAATTATTGCCCTAATTTAGAAGGGCCCTCAGACCGACAGAGGTACCTGCCAGCACTGTGATCTCAGCTCTATCAGATAAGCAGACAGGAGAGCACCCCAGTGTATTCCATACATACACTTTATTAACTTTTACCTAAAGGTATTATAATTTGGAGGCCAGTATGCTGGGTTTTCCCACTTAAACAGGACAGAAAAAAGCCTGTCCCCTGAATATTCTTCTTGGCCATTCACTTCCGTGCCCCGCAAGAGAACACCCACTCTGCTCCCTCAGCATGCACCCTGCCAGTGCTCCATGTCTATGATCAAAGTTTCTCTTGGATTTCAGTGGGGACTTGGAAGCACAACCTTTAGATGTAAAGGAGTGTTAAAATAAAAAATAAAAACCACTGAACCCAAACCCCTCGTGTTTTGAAGACATACAGTAACTCCAAAGACTTGCCTAATACATGCACCAAATTTTACACCTCCAGGCTTTAGCTTATTAAATAGGGAAAAATGTAAAAATGCATGACCTGGATGAAAGTACCATTCTTTTCTGCTGTGTTCCCAAGTTTCTGAAGTTGGGGACTTTGTTCTTAGCAAAACTACTTTGGTAGCAACTCTGTCTCCACTGGATGAAAATCTGTGTCATGGAAAACCGACCTAGTTTGGATCCACTGTCCAGTTCTGCTCTAGAGAGAACTCTGATTACACTCAGAGTTATTCTGCACTTCTTTTGAGGGTTGAGGCATTCATATTAGCTATTAGATCCTTAGCAACGATCTTGCAGCTCTTGTGCTAACTCAGACTAGCAGATGTATCAAGGACTATAATTTCTAGCATTACACAAACCAATTAACCTTTGCCAGCGGTACGCACTGCAGAGAACTAAATATAATAAAACATTTTAAGAGTATTGTTTAATTCATACTCAGAGCAGTTTCTCAGAGGTAGTTATGAAATGATATGCACTGAATCACAGCATGTTACTACAATGTTCAGTGTTGCTCTATAAGGTTCAAATTAGACTCCCTCAGCTCCAAAAAACCATGCCCAAACCCTGGCAGCTGTTTCACCTAGGTTAGCTAACTCTTCTGCAGATAAAGCCAACAAATAAGCACAGAGGGTACATGGAATTTCAAAAAAAATTTAATCTACATTTTAAAGAATCGTTCACTTCTACCCTGAGCACACGTATATATTTATATGTATTCAAAACTTTACTCATTTTTGGATTAACAAAGAATGTGTATCTTTAGTCTTTCAGAAACTGGAAAGAACAGCGGGTAGAAAAGATGTGTGTTTAACAAATGCCATTCTCAGCCTCTGAATTTGTATACAAAGATGTGCATGCAAGGCATTCATGGGATTCTCTGTGAAAAAGACACCTGGCAGTGCCAGATAAAATGTCTTATTGGTATGTATCTCATTGTATTGACAAAAAATATGCAATATACTTAATAGCCAAAAGATGAAAACCATCAACCCTTAACGTTTTCTTTCTGTAAACATCTTTAGAAAACACTGAAATACATCCAGGCTGTTCAAACAGGAGGCTCACACATCCCCAGGACCAGGAGGCACACATTTGGTACGACTGATGGCACACCTCCCCCAGAAGTTACACTGCCTGCAAAGGCAGACTGGAGCCTGATGAACCAAGTGGGTATTTGAGCCAAGAGCTCATTTGAACAACCTGAAGCGTGTATGCTCTCAAAGCAGTGTCAGCACACAACCTAGAACAGATTTGCCAAAAGGAGATTAGTCAATTTCCTCCCTTTAACAAGTAAGTTGGTTAAATCACAGTGATATCTTTGTGTCTTACTAAAGGTCTATATAGGATGTCACCCTTCCTTAACAAAAAAAGGTTCTCATCATGCTTCATCTCCGAGTGAAAAACCAAAAGCACTCCATGTATGAACTCCATGTTGAATTGCAGACAGCTGATTTGAATTTTAAGATTCAATATAAATTATCTCCTGCATGCACAGAACTACACAGAGCACTATCATCAATTATATGGGCTCAGAACATCACGTGGTGAAGTACCCAGTGCATAAATGGCACTTTTGGGTGTGTATGTTTTCCCAAATCAGCCTTGTTTTAATTGTCAGAGGGATTATCTTGCTATAACAGTCTGTTCTGTTTGTTTTCTTCATGTTTATCAGCTATGAAGTGAAATTCCAATAATTGAGTCTATTCAGCTTCCCAGCCCCTCTTCAAACCCCTCCCCATCTTCAAAAAACAAACCCAAAAACAACCAAACTAGAGGGGAAAAAAAAAAAGCTTCCAGCTGACCACTCAGGAGTATCTAATCTAACAGGAAAAGGTGAATCCTATATGACATGCATTTTGTGGTTGGGTTGATGGGAAGCCTGAGGGTGCAAAAAAGGCAGACCAAAATCCTTAACAAACCTATAAAGTGAAAAAAGCAACATCTGCCTATGGAAAGATAGGAAAAGCAGGGTCTAATACAGACTGACACATCATAACTAGTGTTTATGTATATTGCCAAAACCATTGCCCTCCGAAATTTCTAAGTAAATTTCAGTTTTAGTCTCTTAATCAGTTCAGCATTCTGCTCTTGTTGAAATGTCTTGTCAAAAGGCATTACCATGACTTAAAAACTTTAAGTTCAGAGGAGCGCTAGAGGAATTTAAGCAACATCTATGAAACATGGCACTTCTCATCTTAATTTTAAAACAGTTTTCACTTTCATGATATGAGGCACTATGTTCTGTGCCCTCAAAATTTACACCACCTCCCAGGGCTGAAATAAGAAAGTGTGTTGAATAATTCCTCTCTTATCACTTACTACTGAAGTGTAAAGTAAATCTGCTGCTGTTCAATAAAATTCCTCCTTGAAATCACAAGTCTCTCAGTTACTCTTTCTGTCTCAGTGGCATTGAGTATTCCAGGTCACTGCACAGGTTAAGTGAACAACCTCACAAATGCAGAAATAACACAAACTGAGATTGTTCCAATTTCCCCACCGTAGCACTTGAAAAAAAAAAAAAAAGAGAAAATAATCAGATCTACCATCTCCTTCCAGATCTGCACCCCGTGCATTTTATTTATTTAAGATTTTTGTTCTTACAGCCTCCTTAATATGACTGGCTCTGCCTCAAGTGTTCATTTCGAAGGCAACTGCTCTGATCCGCAGCCTCCCCGCTCCCCGAGCATTCCTGTCGGGAAGGGCCTTCTCCAGGGCCAGTCTCATCTCATCAGAGCTTGGTTAAAGCTCTCTCTGATAACAGATTTGCTGAGTTCTGACACTCAGCATTCTGACACTTGGGGTTGTTTCCTCACCCCCCTCTCCCCACTTTTTTCCCCTCTGTACTTTAAGTAGTTCATTAACCCCACATAACTGCCAATTAAGAGATTTTTTTCCTTGAGAAGGAACATTCTCTCTATGAAACCCACTTAATTACAGAAAAATGCACAGCTTAAGTATAATAACCTCCTCTCCTGTTAATTCAGCTGTGGTGAATTTTTCATGCTCTATTTTATCCTCTGGTTATGACATAAGGGAATGCTGAAAAATACTTCTTTTCTTTCTCTTGATTTTTTTTTTTTTGCTTTAAAATTTTTTTTTTCAAAAGTTCCTGCAAGTTGGGTAAATCCTGAAGGCTTCACTCCTTTAGGGATTATTCCCACAGCGATCAGAAAGCACAACTTTGGGAACTGCTGTAGGTGTGTATTCTAAGAGAATCCACAGATCCCACAACTTTACTTGCTGAATGCTCACAAATACTTTATGTTTTTCTCCTAGACATATTCCTATAGAAAGAAAAGTTATCTTCCACTCACAGCATGCTCATGAGCCCAGGGAATGTATCCAGGCTGACACAAAGATGTAAGTGAACAGGTACAGGACCTCAACCAAGCTCATTCCCAGTAGGAGGCAAATATTTTAGTATCCTGTTCCCAAACTCCTGAAGAGACATATGGGACTATTCCCATAGCTTAAAGAGACTTTCCCTGTTGATCAGCAGATCTTCAAAGGACCAAGCAGCAGAGAGGCAGGAAAAAAAAAGATTCACTTCTGCAGAAATATTACTATTTCTGAGACAACTTCACCTATTTGGCATAATTTGACCAGATGCAATGGCAGAAAGGTGGGGGGTTTTAACAAAGCAAAGCTAGTTTGGGTGTAAGAGCATGTTTCCAATACTAGAAAAGCCACTGTTCTTGAGTTTGCTGAGTCTGATTCTCAGCTGGTATAAATTGATAATGTTGCTCTGATGTGGTTCTTTTTATGTCTGCTCTGCTCTCTGCAGTGTTCTTGGCACAAGGCGATTGCGGGGTTTGCTGCATGACCAGAGAGCACACGATTGATGGTGGGAGATAAGCAGAGAAATTAAAACTCATATTTAGCATTATGAACTCTGGAAAGAAATGTATGCAGATCAACAGTTATCAAAATACAGCCTCTAATAATAATAGAAAAAAGATGATACCATTTGAATGCATTTATTCACAGGCAGAGCACTCATTCCTGTACCTTCCCCTGGATGCAGGAATACAAGGGACAACCAACAGAAATTTTAAGTGGGATTAGGTGTAATACCCTTCCCATTAACTGTTACATGGGAAAAACACATCCAGCTCTTGTGCTGGCTCCTAATTTCCACAAAGCTTCCAGTATCCATCTACCCTGCACAGTTTCCTGTGGAATGACTCTCCCTCCTCCTCACAGCTGCTACATCTGCCAGCAGGTAAGGAAGATTCAAAGTGGTGCTTGGTCAGCATGACCTCACTCAGAGACAAAGCAAATGAGCTGAACACCTGCCCAGCGTGTTCCCTGTCAGCCAGAGCCCAAAGTAGCTCCCGAACTCCAGTTCCTACCGAGCAATGCAGCACACAAATCACCAGGTGGCCCTATTATGTAGCAGTCATTACCAGAGACATCCCAGCCCTGCATAAGCCCTAGCTTTCATGCAGTGCAACGCTGCGTGATTATTTGAATAAAAATGTTTCCCATGGAGACAGCTCCCCGTGGCTTACACCTTGTTGGGGACAAAAGAAACGATCTGGAGATGCTGTTAACCTCTGGAAAGATGTGAGAAAGGCGCAGCTAAAGGCAGAAAAGTGAATGGCTGCAATGACTAATTGCTTAGTGCAGAATCTGCCGTGGTTACCAGCATATAAACTCTGCCTTTGGGCAATTCATTTAGGGCTTTTCCCCCTTCAGAGCCTGAAGTGGGATAGCCAAGATGGGAACTGACCCTGTACACAATTTGTAGGAGGGCATCCTGTATGAAAACAAAAGAATTTGTCATACAGTATCTTCCCAGCCATTTTACTGGCAATAGAAGCAATTTGTTTCATATTTTTGGTAATCAGATTTTAGCTCAATATATGTGCATATAAACAATTCTCACTGTGTATTACAAGTTTAACTACTCTAAGCTTGGATCTTCTACAAAATTATATATGCACATAAAAAAAACCTTCCTATTCTTACATCCCAGTTAAAAAGGAACATATTTTCAAGTGCATTATCTCTCTCCTGTGGACCCAGTCACTAAAATGTGCAGCAAAAGCAGTTGGATTTACAGCCCTGGACTACCTGGAGACAAGCATCAAATGACTTCAAAAGTGGCACCAGCACTAGCTTTTTATACTGTCAATTTACCTGTGTGGGTTAATGTGAGCAGTCAGTGCATAAAGCTGAACATTTGTGTAAATCTTTACTTGGTCAGGACTTGGCCAACAGTTGCAAAAGTAGCTGCCATAGTTACGTCAAGAAATTTTGAAAGGACAGGATTATGCACAGTTAAGTACTTCCTCCTTCAGGCTGTAAAACACCAACAAAAGAACAACGCATCCCTGGGTCTGTCCAGATGTGCTCCCTCCAAGTCACTTGGCACACACGGCGAAGGTGAGCTCATTTCCCCACGATCAGGAGGCACTGATGGAACACAGAGACCACTCTAAGTAAAAAGAAAACCTCCAAGGGCCAGAGATTAAATTCTATTTGCCTCAGGTCAAAAGATCTACTGTAGTCCCCAGTGACCATTTGTGTACATCACAAAGCCTTTGCACAACTCAGCAGAACTGGCAGCCACACGAGGAGACTTCAGTGCTGGAATTCCAGAGGGATTTCAATGCAGAAGTGAGATGTTTTAGCTCAGATTAAGAAAGCTTCTTCCTCATTTGCATCTGCCTGTAGCCTGCCTGTGTGAACCTGAAGCATGTCAGGGGCAGCCAAGAATTGCACCAACACGTAACAAGAAAATAGCAAAACATGAATTTATCATTCCACCCTCTTTTATGTCAAAGGGTCCCATCAGAGCAAAACATGAGATGTACTTCAGTGGAAAGTCAGGTCTCGAAGTGAGCTTCTTGGATTACCTCCCAAGTCAGAATCTTGCCCTGTGTATAAGATATAAATCACTAATAGTCTCTCATGTTACAGTAACATTTTAATTGCATAGCATATTTTAATATACTCAGGTTAGGTTTTAGCTAAGTTGACTGTGTTTCTTGATTTCTTTGTGGTATTTAGCCATTTATTATAAATTGACATGGTTATTTCTCAAAGTTTCATTTGCATATCTTCGTTTCCTTGCTTAATATAGACTCAGAATTTGATGAACATCTGCAGATACACAGACATCTCCACATACAGGAGACAGAACCTTAACATCCAATGCAGATGTCAGTGCCCTAACACAAGAAGTAGCATCCCAGCAGCAAAACAAAGCCAAAACAAGTGTCAGAAGAAAATCATATTAAAATTCATACCAGCACTGCCCAGAGAAGATTCAACACTTGCAAGTATATTGGTATTAGACAATACAGAACACGCATTATGACAGAAGTCTTCCCTTTTTTATGCAAGTGCTTCTACCAGAAAAAAAAAAGAGAATGCATCTGTATGCAAGAAGTGGATGTCAATTCTGATACACATGCTTTATAAGAACATAAAATGAAAATGCACTCTGCTTGCTCTGCCCTGCAACACCTGTTAATGCTCCCATCTCAGCAGTTATGAAAATCAAACCCAGAGAAATAACCAATGATTTCCAAACCTTCACTTGAATAGAAAATAAGGTTTCTTTACCATTACACGGTAGTTTCTTTGATTTTTTTTTTTTTCTTGAACAACACAAAAAGAATAATGATCCTACCAATGAGGAGCCCTTGTAATACCTGTGGTTCATTAAGCACCTCAAGTTCATGCTGGCAGAAGATACTCAAAGCCATACATGTTATCCCTCTAACAGCACTATCCTTTACATCTCTTTTATTTTTATGAAAAGATATGAAAAGAAATCAGAATCTACTTGAGGTCACAATGATAAGCAACAATACCTACACAAATTAAGTCACACCCTTGTTGTCCATGCTGAGTAAGGGCTGGAGTGCCCAGCAGGGATTTGATCATGGTCTCTATCAGCCAACTATGCTGTACCCTTACTCAGACATTTAGCTAAAAATGTTTCAACACTGGCCATACTCCAAATGTGGTTTTTTTCTGACTCTGGCTTTACACCCACAAACCACCCAATGTTCACGTTTAAGAAAAGGAATCTTAGCATTTGTTTATACTTTGCTCTCTCTGTCATCCCAGGAAAACCATCTCAGTGCACATGAAGTTGTCTGTTCATTCTCTCCCGTATTTTTTGCACAAGCTCAAAACATGATGGTCTCCCTCGTGCTGCTGCTTGGAGACCCTGATGGGTCCTGCTGTGGAACAACAAAGTCAAACTGAACTGGGAACTTCCCAATCCCAAAATCCTTCCCTATAAACACAGGCTCCAGCTTGACCACATGAGCTGGCTTGTAGGCGTTGCAAGGTTGGGTGCTCCAGCTGGATAAAGAACTGGGGTCTATTTTTAGGATTACAAGCATGACTCCTTCTTGCACACAGCCCTAGCGGAGTCCTCACTGGCTGCTTCTCAGGCTCAAAGCAGAGTTCCTTAGAAATCTCACCTACAGAAGAGCAAGGGGGAGTGTTGTGCATAAAAATAATTTTAAAAAATATCTGGCATTAGGGTTAACAAATACAACTCACACTGACTGGTCTGGGAAAACAAAGGCTAGGCCAAGAATACACTGTGGGACAGAATAGTTGTTACATAAAGAGCTGCTCGTGTTCTCCAACTCAGCTAATGTAATGGGGGAAAAGAAAGGAAGTGGAAAATGGTCTCTGTCATAGTGCAGCTTGTCCCGGATAATGAGGCTAACGTGGAAACTTGTAATGTAGGATATTAAAAGCTTTAATTATTTCCTTTCCCCCCAGTCTGATGGCATCTACCTGTAGACATCAAGCACGACCTTTGTCAAACCCATGCCTCCCTCCTCTCGGCACACACCTGCTCCTGTGCTGAAGCTTCCCGAGGAACCCCAGGGCTCGGGACATTCCCTCCTGGAGTATGTGAGGCACGAACACTGCACTGCAATAAAGCAATCCATCAGCACACAGCTCCCACCACAGCTCTGCCAGGCCTCTTAATAAGCTGTTAGTGACAACCACTCTGCGTGTCACATCCACAGTGAAAAGCAAATTACGAGGGATCAGAAGGTTTCTATTTGAACTCGGTGATTCCCAGGAAAAGTCATCATCTCCTCTCCCCTGGACTTTAAGTAAACTCAAAGGAGTCTGAAGGTTCATGTTTCCTAATGATTTTATCGCATGAATTATGGGGCAGGAAAGCTGTTCCAGATGCTCCAATGTTCTTATATAAAACTATTCCCAATACAACATTTTCCTCCTATGACTTGTTTGTTGTTGGGCTTATTATTTTTATTTTGCAGTTCATTCTCAGGACGTGCATATTCTCTTTGAATAACAACTTCAAAAATGAAACTCTGCTGTTCGCAGCAGCAATCACAGCACATTCCATTAAAATGGAGCTTTTAACAATATCTGTGATTAAATCAATTTTGTTTGCCCTTTTTAAAATACTCTGGAACTCTCAGAAAGCATACTGTATTCATTTATTTCCAAGCCAATGTAGCAAATACAAATGAAAATAAAATGACATTATATATTTTGGGAGATTAGACATGAAAAAAGCACATGTAATTAACTGTACCTGGCTGGACAGTAAATGACAAATAGCTCCAGCCTGCCTTTGCGTATAGAACTCTTGATTTTCTATTTTGTGTAATGTCTCATAACAAATAACAAAACATTCATGAAAATCAACATTCCTGCTGCATCAGACCCCAGGATTACCTACTGAAATATCTCGTAGAGAAACAATTAAAAAAGCATCTATTTAATCTACTCAGAAAAAGAATATTTTGAATCATGCCTAACTGTTGCAACAGGTAGGTTTTTAAGTCTTAGAAGTAAACTCTGCAGCTCAGAAGCCAGAGTTAAACAGATGTTAAGCCAAAACAACACTACCTGAAATTTTCCCCAAATAATCCATTAATCATAGTAATACAGGAGAGTGGCAGAGAAGTAATAAAATTATCTGTTACAGAACTGATTCACAAAGGAGGAATGACTAACACATGACCAACACATGACCAGCTACTCTGATTAGTGCTCCTCAACCTGATGGGAGTGGGATCAGACAGCAACAACATCGCAGTAACACAGCCAAAAAAATCCTGTCACCTCAGCTGCCATGAGGCAACACAGCAGACCTTTGCTATAAATCAGATGAATTTGAGTCTTCAGGTATTTTTATTTTAATAACTTCACCAGCAGTGTCTTCTTTTGGAATTAATATATCTGTCTTAGTGGTTTTTAGTTTTCCTTGTAAAACAATGACAGCTAATAGCAAAGCACTGTCATGTATCCTGACTAAAGGTAATGTATATGTGACAGCTGTGTGATCATCAGTAGGAAAGTATTTCCACAAGACAAAAGGAATAATTAAAATGAGCCTGCAGTCCTGGCTTTGGATTTAAATGTTTTAATTTGAAAGAACAATGGCTCCTTGAAGCTCCTTCCCTACCAGCTCTGACAGCCTATCATCTCTTAACCAGCCCTAAGTAACAGTTGTGCAAGTCTGAGCACCAAACAGCAGATTATGCCTGATAATCCTTAAAACAGCACCACTGCTTCCAGGAGAGCACTGGAGATGAACCCAGCTTTACAACCTTTTGAAGCATTTATTCCACTAAAAAAAAAATCCTTGGAAATGAAGCTAATGAGAGAAACAGCGAGCCTGGATTTTATTTAGGTGTCTTTTCGCATGCAGCTACTTGGTGGTACTGCACAGCAGAGCCCTGAGCACCCTGTGTGTGTGAGAGGACTAACACAGACTCTTCCACTGCTGAGGGGCTCCACTTTCCATCAAACAACCACCCCAGAACTCATACAGGCTCCAAGGCAGTGGGGATGGCACAGGGATGTACCTGTATTCACCTCTGAGTCAGGTGATGTGAATAGCAAAAGATTTGCAACCACAGCCCGACAAGTGTTTGGCATTGAAACACAAGGCTCCACTCAAGCAGCAGCCAAAGCTTCTAAAAGTCTGATTTTTCCATTAAAAGCCAACTTCTCCTTCCTATAGAAGATTCTGCTTGAAAACAATTTGATTTATCTAGATTAACAAATGTTTTAAAGAAAAGAACTTGCTTTTTTCCCAGGACAAGGTGTAAATGAACTGTTTCCAACATGTTGCAGAATTCCTCTCCTATCAACTCTTCTCCTTCTGAAGAGGATCATCCTCCCACTGATGCTGGTGGCTCCAGAGCCACACAGGCAGGAATCTGCTTCAGATTAAGGGATTCTGCATTTTCCCACTCTCTTTTGAGACAGACATAGAACGAAACAGTAGTAAAAATGGCAATTATTTGCATGAAAGGAGAAACTCCAAGTCCACATCAAAAAATACAAATGTGTGCAGGTCCAGAGTGTTTTCCACCGAACTGCAATGCAGAAGTCAACACCCACAGGAGCAGTCCCCATGACCACACTGCCCCAGGAGCCAGACTGAATAAATAACATGGAAGACACATAAATTGATCACATTTCAGTGACACAAGTGTCCCAGGAAGAGTTGCAATTCCAAAAGTTTTTGGATCCTGCTTCCCCTGCTTCTCTGCTTGCATCCTTTTATGAGAGAGCAAAAGGAAACAGAACAACACAGGTTTTTAATATAGCAGATGTTTCAGAGGGAAAGGTCAATGATTCAATCAAAGATGGAACCTTGTCAGCCAGCGAGGCAATGTGTCACCTGGCTGAAACAAAATAAAACATCCTACCACTGCTGAACTCTCTTTAACCACACAGATAAAAGACATTCTTTTCCAAATTTAGAATATATGATTCCTAAAAGAAAACTGCTGTAAATATTTCCTTTAAATAAACACTTTGATTTGACAGACTTACTGGTGGTTAAAAAAAATAAAAACATCACAGGGAAGTAGAAGAAGAAATAACCAATCAAAGTATTTTGCTGTGATTTGGGATTTTGGCTTCATTTAGATGTTTTAACTTTTCTGGTGCCTGAATTATTTATTTCTTCTCCCCTTCAGGGCATGCACATAGTGTTTCAAAAACAGTAAGAAGAGTAATATATTCTTTTGTTTCCTACTCAACTGAACAAGAACCAGAGTAAGACCTTGGAGAGCCTGGGGGACAGGACTAAAGCAGCAGACAGAGCTGGGAGCCGTGTGGGAGAGGAGGCGCATCCCAAACCAGGGTTCTTTTTGGGTTTTGGGTTTTTTATCTGCATCCTCAAGGTTTCTTTCTAAAGATCTGGGTTGTCCTGCAGGATTTTGGAAGGGGCCTCAGGCACTGCCACGGTGTGAGCATTGAGCACTGGCTGTGCTTCCCCAACAACAGAACTACCACCAGCTCATTAGAGCCCAACCCACAACTCCCACACCCTTCAATGGGTTAAGATTTCACCCTGAAGGGTTCTGCAGAAGCCAATTTCTCTGGTTTTCCACATATATTGACCAGTTCTCAGGCCAGTGTTTGCCATGGCTGCTGCAGAGGAGAGCTCACTACGATAAACATTCCCCACACGTTAGTGAAATACAGACACCCAGATCTGCAATAAATTCGCACTGAAGGTGATAAACCATAACCACAAGCCAGCATCAATGGAAAGCCAAGTTTCTCTTACTCCAAGCATGACACTCAGCAACTTTTCAAGGGTTCAATAAAATATAAAACTCTCCCAAAGAGTACTCCACATATGTAATGTTTTCCTTTTGCTGAAAAATGCATCTTATTGATTTATAATGTACTCTCAAGGAGAACAAAACCTAGTCTATAAAAGCAAAATTTAGGAGAAAGCACAAGTGTTGTAAAGGAAACTCCATACCATTAGTGACAGGGATACATATTCTCATATTTTCTGATGGACACATTGTGCTCTAACGTTGTTCTCTTCACATAAATAGGAAATAAAGGACAAAAAATGCAAAAGGAAGTGTTAAAGGTAGTCAGTACCTCTGCTATAACACACAATTTAAACAAAGCTTGCTATTTAATAAACTGGAAGCTGTTAAAATACATTTATTAAAAATGATACAGAATAGGATGTGAACCTTAAATATGCATTTGAAGAAACCAAGTTGTTTGCTCTTCTTGAAACTGAATTTTTTTAATAATTTACCACATTTTCACAGGACTGTAATCAAGACTTGAGCATCTCCAGAACAGTATTGCTTTTGTTTTTCTTCTCTTAACATCAACTCCTATTTCGATAAATTTTTGTTTACAAAGTGTTTTATCGACCTAAAGTGCAAGGAGTAGCTCAGGATGGGTATGGGAAAAATGTTTTTCATTCTTGTTATTCCATCAAAGCCATGTTTATGTGTGTGCAAAGGAACAAAAATCATCTCTACCTTGGGAAGAGATCTGTGTTGATGTTATTCAAGCCTACACTGTAACTGCATTTGTTCTCATAATAACACAATATAAATGTGTTACTGTGTTTAGCACATCAGCACACCAGAAAGGGCTTTTATTGTAAAACAACCCAGAGCAATGCCAAAGAGTCTGCAGATAAAATAGCCCTGCTACTCATTTCCTAAGGAAAGTTTATTTAAGTTTACAACTGTGGTGTAAAGGACTAGCAAAATAATTACATGTGAGAGAAGGCCATGCTTTCCGGCTCAAAGACATGAAACATCACCCACAAAGCCTCACCCTCTTTAAATACAAATATATAAGGTATAAATCTCACATTGAAGACTTTTTGCAGGAATTTTTAGGTGGTATATTCCAAGATGAGAAAGGTGTAACTCCTGAACTCGCAGAGATCTTGGTATATATGGCCCTGACTGGGAGTGCTTTTAATTATTCTTGATTTATGTTACGTGCCCCAGAAGACACACTGAGAATTCTGGATAAGCTGTAATTCCAGTTACTCCTGCCACCCCTCCCAGTCTGTCCAGCCTCTGCTGTTCATGGCAATTCACACTGCTATAGAAATTCTTTAATTTTAACAAGTTAAAAGTCAAGGGTGCATCAATCCAGCAGCAGTGCTAAACAGATCAGATTAAGAATGCAAGGAACAGCAATATCTGCACTTGTGGGAGCACTAGCTTTGCTAAATAAATATAATCAGAAAACATTGCCAAAATTGGAAGCCTTTGAGTCTGCAAGGTACAGGGAAAGCTGATTCATCTGCATCCTCTAACAGGTGAGAGAAATTAATGGAATGCCCCACTGGAAGCAGGATTCCTCTACCAAATGAATTCCACTCAGTGTTTTCAGAGGTGGTTGGTTTGGTTGTTTGGTTTTTTTTTTTTTTTTTTTAATTTAAAACATACATTTGCACAGTTAAATTCCCCACAAACAGCATAAATTTCATAGTTGATAACATCTGTAATTAGACTTTGAAATTCACGCTGCTATTAGCTGGCAAAAGTTTTGCCTGAAAACACCATTTAAGCTGTTCTCATTTTTTCAAACTATCAAATTTGAAAGCCTATTACATGAGATGAATTTTTCTTGAAGAATAAAACTAAATTGAGTTTATTTGAAAGATCAAACTGTAAGGACAAGATTGAAATAAATGTTTGGTTGCATCAAACGACCTGCTCCATAAATCAAGCTCAAAGAAGATTATAAACAGAGAACATGCACCAAACCCCCCCCCCCCCCCCAGACTCCAATTCCTCAGATTTGACCTAAGAAAATGAAAACCATAAGAAGGAACCTGCATGGTTAAAAGCAAAGTGGCTGCCAGAGAGCTGAGAAATCATCAGCTAAAACACATTCCCTTAGTCAAAATTCATATCACGGAGCACTGCAAGTGAGGGATATCCCCAGTGCCAACTTCAGGGGTACAACACCAGAGCCCCATTATTGCTGTATTTATCAGGAGCAGTTTACATCTGACCTGAAGACATGCCAAGAGAACGGGTGCACCTTTAAATGTTCTCCAAGGGCTGCATAAATCAGCATAAACTGCATAAACTCCCCAACAGGAGCTGTAAATCCAAAGCCTCCCTCCAAAAGCCGTGGCGGTGCTGGTGCTTTGGGATGCTGGTGCAGAAGGGAAGCAGGGCTATTTTAGTTTTCATCCATGACTTTGTGCCAGCCACAAGTTTTGTTGCTTCTCTAGCACACTTTGCTGTCTACCTCTTGCTTCTAATGGCTCCTTTTGCCTTTTAGCCAGGCTTTTCCACAGATCCTGATAGTCAGTTAACTTTCTGCTCGCTGAGTAAACTTCCCAGGATCTTTTACAGCACACTGCATTGTGCTTCAATGTAGAAGAGAAATAAAAAGACCCTAAATCCTTGTTGCAAATCTTCATTTTATAATCCAAATGAATTTTTCACAGACAGTTTCTCTGTATTCAAGTAAGATGTTGATACAGAGATACTGCACTAGCAGCGTTATCTACTTTATTATGTATGGGTGGACAATGTGTGCTGGTCCAGGAGTTGATCCCAACAGCCCCCCACACACACAATACAAGCAGTAAATTATTTACAGGGTATTTTTCCATGGAGTGAAGTGCTTAGCAGAAGAAGTACTTCTATTTGAATAATTAAAAAACCCTTTTTCCTCTCTGCCCTGCAAGGCTGGATCCCAAGTCCTTAGCCTGGACCCCTGTTTCTCCTCCATATGGTATGTTCAATTACCATTTAGTTTTCGAGTGCTAATAGTGGCCCATAACTTCAAGTACTGCTATTCAGAGTCAGTGCCTTTTCCCTGATTAATTACTATGGAGAGATGATACCTCTGGGAATCAAATACATCGTGTGCTAAACTCCAGAATAGACAGTTCTTGTCAATAACACATCCAAGCAGCTTAAAACTTCAATAGCCTGGTTTCTTATATACTGTAAGTGGTGCTGAATATTCAGTTTTATTTCTGTTTCCCTGCCAGTAGGAAATAAAGAACACACTTTTAGCTAAATGAGAACTGAAGTGCATTGGAAGAGTGCTATAAATTATATGCAGGCCACCAAATAAAATTCAATTTTCAGGTAATGTGAAGGTGTAATGCGTCTGGAGAAGCTGTTTTGCATATCACACACGACAGCAGGCAATAAGGAGCGGGGAATGACTAAAACCTGATCTGTCACATGCAACTCTTTGATTGTTCCCCCTACTTTACCTACTCTAATCGCGCTGTTGCAGTGTTGATTCAGAACACGGTGGCCCATGAAAAATGTCACCGTTCTGTCGATGTTGCGGATCCGCTGGCAATTTCAGCAAGCACTGGATGCACATAAAGGGTGATAAGGCACTATATCCTGCCATGCTCAGCAGGTTTTCCATTTCCTCCTGCAATTACACATCAAACTGTTTTAGCTTCACAAGCTTCGGCACTATAAATGGCCTCAAGGCAGAAGTCTGCTCCGCACACTGATGAGTCTATCTTCAAAGCAGAGTGCAAACTCAGGTTTTGGGGAGAGAGATTTTTTTTTTTTTTAAATACCCTTTTTCCAGAGCTTTTAAGAGTTTACTTAGAGATTATACCTACCATTATCTCCGTGTTCTCCAATTAACAGGCAGTTTTATATCAACATTAACTGGAGCTGCCTCTAAGAGGAGGTGAAAGCCATGCATACACAAGAGCAAGCCACCATCTGCACAAGAACCCTGCTCACAGCATGACGTCTCTACATAATGGGATTTTTCTTTAGCTCCGCCTTCTATTTCTTCCTACAAGACTACCTGGAATTCCAGACTGACAAGAGGCAGAAGAATCTGGTTCCCAAACATTTAAAACTTTGTCTCTCACTACAGCAATGCTGCCAGAACTGTATCTTTCTCCTGTTGCTCCATTTAAAGCAATTCATACATTCTGGTATAGATATCTCACACTGATACTAACAGGGAAACAAGGCAATGTTAAAAGTTATTGTTCTCAATCATTCTGGCACTATGATCTGCTCAAATTCAGATATTTAACCATATAAAAGCAGCAAATCCCAGGATGAGCAAAACAACTGCGGTAGCATCCATGGACTCAGGCAGAGGACAAATCCCACCCAGAAATCACAGCTCTCACCTACTCACACTTCTCATGTCAGCCATGAGAAGTGGGATACTGCAGAAGTCATAACCCCAGGATCTCATGACTCATGAAAAACACACAAAACTCCTTCAGGTGCTGCCAGCTGTAGGACATGCTGGTGGCTTTTCCCACAGCCCATCCCTGGGATACCATTAATGCAATATCGGCACAGAGAGAAGAAACCACCACAGAACACAGTTCTCCTTCCCTACTTGTCCCCCCAGAGTCACACAGCAGGGACCTGAGCCACTCAAATGACACCCTTTGCCCAATGACAGCAACGACAATGAGATGAGTCCTGGGACTGGCCTGAAATAATAGTTGGTTTGTGTGCCCTCCACCTCTGTGAGACAGCATGACAAAAGGACTGTCAGAGAAAACGTGAAGCAGCAGCTTTAGCCACTGAAAATGAATAGGAACAAACAGCTCCTTGCACACCATAACTGACAGCTTGTTCCTGTGCCTCTTCAATGACCCCATCCGTGAAGAACATGGACCTTTTATAATATGCCTCAGGGTGTATTATCATTCATTCCCAACCTTTGAAAAGCTCAGCTGTCACTGTTGCCTAAAATGGGCTTTAGGATCTTTAAAAAAAAAAAAAGACAGACAAAAAATATTCTGAACTAATTATGTTTAACATACACTTAATTTTGTTATTAAATCAATTATCAAAGCATATGCAGGTATGTCAACCCTTCCAACCAGGACTGCAGTGTATCCACTCTAAAACAGGCTTCAGCTTCCTCAACAGCAAAGACCTTTCAGGAGGGAGTCAACAGCTTCAGGCAGCACATCCAAAGCAGCAAAATCCTTACTCAGATGATCCCACTTGTGACTCCAGGATGCCCCCATTTATGCACAGAAAGCACACACAGGACTCCAAAAACATCAGCACTGTCAACCAAACCAGTTTCACTGCCAGGACATAGAAGACAGCAAGGAGGGCAGAAGAGGGTGTTCAACACCTTAATAAAACTTAATAAAGCTTTGAATATTCCTCTGTTGGTAAGTAAAGCACAAGAGCAGTGAACCAAGTCAGTAATGGGCCTAAATGGGAGCGGAACTGCTGGCACAGCAGGAAACTCAAGTCAACACAGGGAAGATTTATTTACCTATTTGATGGTGATCTACACCTTGGCAAGAGCAGCATCTGCCCTGAACGTTTATCATCATTGCTACCTGCATCTCTGACTCCTCCTTTGCCGTCCCATGATGAGATACTTCCTTGTACTCACTGCAAAGACATGTTTGGCATTGATTGCTACATGAACTTAACTACATGCTGTTTGTAATAAAATGACTATTTCCTTATTTCTTGGCATCTTCTCTTAGGTGGCACTGCTACAATACTTGCTGTAATTCTCAAGTGCTGCTCCAGATTGAAATCTCATCCAGGATAGGAAAAACCCCTGCAAAATTCCAAAAATAAACAATTACTTAAGTGTGGCTGGGCAGGCTCTTTTGGTAATTTTTTTTGGCTGTTGTCATTTTTTAACTCTGAAGATATTTGCTGGTACTTCCATTCAGAACTACAAAGAAGAGAATTCTTTGGACGAAAAAAATGGATGAAATTCTGCAACAAGATGCAGATGGAGGACACCAATGTGAAATAAAGACCATGCTGCTATCAATAGGAGGACTAAGTCGAACCAATTTTGTATGTATTAACAGCTGTTTCTGCATAAAATCCATTTGCAAAGAAACAAATCAGGACTCACTAATTAAATACTTGTTTAAAAAAGCCTCATGAAATGTCATTTAACAGGGACTTCTCTAACCAGTGCCAAAACCAAATCCAAACCAATGAGAGCCACACCACCCTGAATGTGTTGAACGTGAAGTGGGTCCAACCTTGTGAAGGAGACCTCAGTGCTGTTTACAACACATCCTCCCACAGGAAAGCTTCGCTGATTAAGGAGAAAAATTAAGCCCTGAAGATCCTCCTCATGAAGAGGAGTCCAAACAAGCCATGGTCAGAATTAAGTGGCCTCTACTAATTTAGATTATATCATCTGTGAATAACCCTGCTCCACCACAGTTAATAGTGTGGTTGCTGCTCCAACTTCTTTTTAGTTGTGGATGTTGGTCAAGTTGGTATCAATCAGCATAAAGCACAAGAGCATCCTCCCATCTCCAGCTTCTCAGAAAAGCTGTATTTTAAAGAGTCTTTAATGGACTATTAAATACAGAGGAAAACTTCACCACGATCGCTCACTTAACCAAGGAACAACGAACATTTTCAAGCAAATCACTCACCACATCCGCATCAGTAAGTGATTTCAGGGAGTAGCTTTGCTCATGTTATCCTAATGTGAGCTTTCCCTGATCCATCTGCAGTATATCTGCCGGAACAATTATGTCAAGCACATGGAAACAAAGCTGGCAGGAGGAGGGGACAAAGAGACAGCAAACCCCACCAGCTGAATGGGATGTACAGTTACAAAGACAGCACCTACATGAAGCTGCAGAGACCAACTACTAAATGTTCAGCAAAATAAAATGCTGTTTCTCTGCTGTTTACATATTATGATTATTTGAAATTCAAGTATGCTTACAGAACAGTTCAGCTCCTTCAAAGCATCAATTGCAAGAGATGATGCTCAAGTCATTTCTATTACCTTGACACTGTTGACAAGTGCACCACTGAACGATTTTATCACTGTACAAACTCATCATAACCATCAGCACACCACTACTGGTAACGAAAAGCACTTTATGAAGTGCCCTGTGTGAAATCTAAAATTTGATATGGCTCCTATCTGACAGCTATCCTGTATTAAACTCACCTTCTAACTACTGTTAAAGCCAAGCAAGTACCCACGTAGCCTTGGATACCTGCGCTGAGAATAATTGAGCAGATGGAGTCCAGAGAAGCTAAACAACACTGATATTAAGAGCATCTAAGTTCATACAGAATATTTCCTCCAAGTACAACGTGTTATCTTCAGATGCTACATCAGCCCTTTATATGAATCCCGACAGGCAGTGAAGATTCACATGCGGTGACACCTGAAAACAAAAATTAATGCAGGTGGTTTTCCTGCCTGAACGTATGTTCTGCAGCAACGATACACAGCTCTTAATCCTGCTAAGTGCAGCACACAGTAATGCTAGGAAATTATGAGCGCACAGACATCTTTATGTTTTGCCTACTTGGCAATCTATGTTTTCTGTACACAGATTTATTTGTACGTGATCCATATGCATACCATTCCCAGAGTTTGTGTAAAGCCATACTTCAACAGCAAACAAAATAAAATCACTGCAGGTGCGGTGAAGGGCAAAAAAAGGGAAGGCTGGCACACAGTGTAATTCAGACAAAGAGCTCAAATTGAACCTAAACTGCAGGAAATAATAGAATTGGCTCCAAAATCAGACAGACCGCTGATACTCAAAAAGTAGAGAGGCTTTTTTATTTGTGGTTGTTCTTTTTTTTCTTTAATTATCATACTTGCTTCTTTCTAGAAAAAGCCCCTTTGGGTAGTTTTTGCTACTGAGGAGACATCATGCCAACAAAATAGGCAAAGTGTGGATAGCTCCAGACCTGGCACTGCTGGGTACCTCCAGCTGCTCAGTTCATGATTCTTCCCTTCAGGACTCAGTCACCTCTGTGTGAAACACGTTCTTCATCTTAAGAACATCTAATCCACCTAAAGGTTATAAATGATAAAACAAGGAATCAAAACTGAGGTACTGCTGGATGAGTCAGGCAGTGGATCCAATTTGCATCATGCAAGCAAACAAAACTTGGGCAAACTGAAGCCTGGAGAAACAACGACACCTTCAACATGTGCATTTCTTGCTGTTTAATCAGAACTGTTTTCATTTCTATTTTTTGTGTATGTTTGATGCAATTACTGGAAAAGTTTTTAGCTTGTTATGCAGGTTGTCAGAAGAGATGATCTAACAGTGCCTCCTGGCCCTAAAATCTATGCATCTTTGATATATTTCTCAGGAGCTGGTGAAATATTACCCTTACTTTTAAAATGCCTAGGCATACACTTCTCTGGCAATCTGCAAGGTATTACTCACATTTCATTTACTTAATGCTCTATCTTCCCAACAATTTGAAATAAACTTTCTATGGGGGAGGCATGTCAGTGTATGCTCTCTAGTACTTCTCTGAAATTAAATTCTAATTGCAGGGTGTTATCTGCATCAAACTGAGCCTTTTAAACTGTAATATTCAAAAAAGCTAAACAGTCTTGCTGAGATGAATCCTCCCAAAGAATGGCTGGTCCCTGCTTCTGTCCATCTCACTCTGGCTGTGACTGACTGGATGGACTCAGAAGATGATCAACCTCCTGATCCCACTCTCACAGCCAGGGCAAACACCACAGTTTCATACAAATGTGCTTTTTTCTGCCCACATACAGCATGGGTACAGAGACAGATTGGGACTGGGAGTTAAATACAAACTGATTTACAAGGGAAACGGAGAAAAACCCAAATCAACCAACAAACATGTTTTAAAGCTGGTCTGAAGCCTCCATTTATTGAAAAAAAAAGCTGGTTTGTAATGCAGGGTCCAGTCCCCTTCTCAGCTCCTAATACCACCGCAGTAGGAAATTTGCAAGTTAAAATTCATTTCTAATGCACTGAAAACATATGCAAAGCCACATTTTTAAGCCATTTCCTCCCCGATTTCCTCTCTGTGGCAGCTCACTGCTGCACTTCTACTATTTCATGAGCTTATTAATATTGCAGCTGTGCAACCAGAGTTACTATAACCAGGCCCAAACCAAAGCTCCACATACAGGGGTCAGTTTGTCAAACTCCCCATGAACAACACCTATAACAGCTGAATTCAAGTTGCCCTGAACACTTTCCTGCCAGCAGCAGGTCTCTGCCTTATTAACTATTGACTTTGTTTCAGAGTTGCCCAGTAAAACTGCATTTTTAAACCTGATCTGCATCAACAGGAGCTGGCCACAAGCAGAAGAGTTTTCTGACTGCAGTACTGGAAATGATGGAAATACTTCCTTCATAATCACAATTAGACTTCTCTTGAAGTTAGGCTACTTTCTGTGATCAGCAGCTTTGTACTACTAACAATGATTTCTTTTTATTCTATACAAACTCCCAAAATATTTCTTATCTGTATCTTATTTTAACAGAACTATGCTACAAAAGATCCATCACTGCAAACATTTAAGTCCATGACTGCGATTCACTTCAAACAAAGCCAATGGCCAGCTGGAGGTTTGTGAGACACTTCCAGGTTCCCCTCAGGATTTACGCCTGTAAATCCATTTCTGGCACCTTTCCCACCTTTGGCCAGTATTCATATCCCATAAAAAGCAGCAGTCAAAGGCAGAAGTAGGATGACATCAGTGCAAAATACCTCCTGAAAGCCCTGCTCTGTCCCCATCAGAGTGAATCAAAATGCAGAATTTACTTTATTTAGAATCCCATAATTTTGTAGAGAGAGACAATTTCCCATCTCTTTTAACTAGTCTTTTTTCCGCTTTGAGTTTACCAACTGAGTAAACAACTTAATTTTGACCTCCTCTATCGTGACTATATTTCATTTAGAACCATTCCTGAACAGATTGTTCCCCTTCTGTATTTTCAGTTTGGGGACTTTCAAGTTGAATGACGGTGGTCAAAAGACATCACAAAGCCTGAAAATATCTTCCCAAGAAAAAAAAAATGGCAATGAAAAAAAAAAAAAATAGAGGGAGGCAAGAAACAGAAAAGAGATGGGTCTAAAATGGCTTGGGGGGGGGGGTGTGAAATCAATCTGCTACAGCTGTGGGTCCAAACTGGGGCCAACAGAAGAGGTTCTCCCTTATCAGGAGGAATATCCCCATAACACCCCTGGTTTTAATACAAAGGCCCAGGCAAAACTTGGTAAGCACAACACTCCCCATTAGAGCTCTTTCTCTATAAAAGAATATCTTTTCTAAAAGAGATGATCCAGATTGTGGAAAAAGCTATACATCTTTTCAATAGATCCTTCTCTTTTCATCATAAAAGCGAGCTCCAGCAGCTCTCCCATGGAATTCACTGTGAAATAAAATTTGCAACCTGGCAGCAGTGTCTGATGAGCAATATACAATCCTTCCTGAAAGGCCCAGGAGGATTCTATTGTTTTGAGGCTTAATTTTCAATTTGCATCTTTAAAAAGGTATGATTTCATCCAAATTCACTGGTCTGCTCATTTATATTTATCTGTAAGAGACCACATTTTAGTTCCTTTGAGAAGAAGCACAGTAAAAAAATTTTATGTTCAAAATTCTAAGAGCACTACTCATATTTCTTGTTTTATTGCAATCTGCTTGGACAGAGATGTGACTAATTTATTTTGAAGGGCCTGATTCTGCAGGCACTCCACAGTCAGTAATCCCTTTGTGTTCAGCATGTCAGGCAGCGAAAAAGAGGAGTTCAAGTGGCAGAAATCGGCACAGTTTCATTACATCAGTGGCTTTAGGCTCATTTACACCAAAAGAGGATAAAGGCCTATACGTCACAATGAAAAATACAGAGATATTTTGCCCCACACTAAACAAGTCTCTTCTTAACAATGACAACCTGAAAATGAACAGCAACTGGAATCAATTAAAATTCATCACAAAGCACTGGTACCTTGCTTCAAACCAAACAAAAAGTTGTGCCTCGCAGCCTACAATATCTCGGGAATGTTCACGCCAGCTCCCTTCAGAAAAGGCTCTTGACTCTGCTTCTATAATGAACATCTTAAGAACTGTAAATGCAACATTAACTGGTGGTAAAACCTTCAGGATACACAATGATTTTGAAAGAGAGCAATTAAACGGCGAGTTATTTTGAACCCGTGTCCCCATTTCAAATATTTTCCTCGTAGCCCATCTGCCAGAGAGCCTTTAAGGCAGACAGGAAGATGCAATGCCCATCCCAGAAACCCGCTATTGCACTAACGCTTCCAAAAGGCCCGCAACACCGACTATCATGAGCCTCATTAAGAAAATGCAAGTTGTTCCACTATCCTTAAATATATGAGTTCCATGGGCATTGTGCACAGAAATGAGACTGAGTTCCTACAACAAACACAACCAAGAGCAGCACCACGCTCTCCACGCCTGCTGTGAGGCCAGACATGAAGCCAAGGTCCTGCTGATGGAAGCCCAACCCCATCCTGGCCATTTGCAAATTTTTTTTGCATGGAAAGTGTTGGATTTCAACAAAAAGAGAGAAGAAATGATGAGAGAGGCCTTCACAGCTCTCCCAGCAGGAATGAAAGTTTCTCTCTCATTCACAACTACCAGATGGCAAAACAAATTCCAAGAGGAAGATGAATTTTAAGGTTGATATTTTTACTACACATGTTCAATAAAGTAAATAAAGACTGTAAGGAAATTTATGTAACTCAGAGGAGATTTTCTCAGCACACAAAAATTCAGGAATGAATTTAATTGCTGTACCTGAAGAAAGAGGAGAGATTACTAGGAAAAATTCATTAACCTACACAACATTCACTTTATTCACCTAATTAACGTCAGACAGTGGCAGCTATTTTCATCAAACCACAAAATACTCCAAGCAGCACTCTGGGATGAAATCCTCACCTACTGGAAACAATGGCAATGTGGTAACTTTGGTCTGGGAAGGATTAAAACATTTGGATTCTGTGTGTTTACAAAGACTGATGAACACGATTCCAGACTGATTTCTATTTGAAAACTTTCCCTCCTCACCTTTGGCATTTCCTCTACAACACTTTCCAACACCTTCATTGGCAATCCCCTTCTGAAGGCAAAGAAAATCAAAAGGTCAAAGCCTTAATTTGTACCAATCGTAGTGTGCGTGACTAAAAACGTACTGCTAACCTTGACACTCCAATAATTGATGGCCCAACCTCATTTGGAAAGCAGTAAAAACAAATAAACAAAATCAAGGAAAATTCACTTTGTGGTTCTGAGAACCACTGTCAGCAGTGACATCAAAAACCCTGCAACATTTATTTTTTCTTCTAAATCCTGGAAATTAGGTTACTAGAAAAGCCTCCCTTTAAAACAAATAAATACAATACAAAAAATTACACAAAAAATGTTGGAAAACTGGAAATTAGCATATATCTGAAGTCCTGGTAACCAAGAAATTAATAAAGAACTTGAAAACACATCTCCCTTCGCCAATCTCACAAACATCTGGAGACTGACTCATGGGTTTTGGGTTGTTGGTTTAGCACTGGTTTTTTTTTTATTTCAAGGTGTTGGCACAACTCTGATGTTATGATTTGGCCAAATTATTCCTTTGGAGTAAAAGATACTAAGGAGAATAAAACAGATTAGATAAACACTATTTTTATATATTTCACTAACTTTCCCAGTCAATGTTGTATTTGTGAGACATTCCACACTGCAAACTTCAAGTAGATCTCTAATGTAAAGGCATTAAATAAGTGAGAATTGAACTAACAGAGCTGAAGCGTTCAGCAAAACCTATCACCGAGGCTGCTCCATCTGCTTTTACTTATTTAGGAAACAGCAGGTTTCACATATTTGAGATGAAACGAATGAGAAAACATTACAGCAACATAACTTCCCTCAACTGAAAATATCCACCTAACAGATTTTAAAACAGATTTCTAATACATGTAGGAAGGGTTCCCTGATTTTTTTTTAATTGGCTCAGTAAAGTACAAAGATGTTTCATTTCTCACAGGTTTACTTCTGTAACACTTATTTGTTTAACAGTTTTGCAGCAAAAACGGTGCTGCCAGCTCATGCTGCTTCTTCCCACATAAAGTTGCTAGAACCCATCCTTTAAGAAAATAATAAATGAAACGTGGGCCCTGATGGTGTAAAGTGTTTACACAGGTGCTCAATCTTGCCCACAGGCAATGCCAAGGAGCAATTCTTCAGGCCTGTTTTCCTTCCTGCCTTCAGCAGCCCTCTAACACCTCTGATCTCCTGTGCATCCATCCATGTGCTGCTTCCCACCTCTCTGGCTACGTGTGAGCTGCGCTCCCAGCAAAGTTTGGACTCTCTGACCCGGTGTTCCGGGTGCTGCAGAGCCCATCCTGCCCATGGGATCCTCGGCACTGCTTGCCCTTTCCTGCTCTCCACACCTGCTGTGCATCACCAGCCTCAGCTGTTTGGGAAAACCACCCTTGATGCTGGTGCTGGATGCTCAGTTCTGACCTCCAAATCCCCTGAAATCCATTTCCAAACACCACTGCTTCCATACTGCTCCATGCAGCCTGTGCCAGGGCTGCTTCATCAGCCAGACAGCCCAGCCAGTGCATTTGGGCTTCCAAGGCTCCTCTCCAACAGGGGAATTTGATGATAAAAGTCAAGATATCATTAGTCCTGTGCTTCCCTAAGATAACCATTCCTTTAGTACCATATATATACACACATACAGGCATATATAAATATATGATCTCTCTCAGTGCACTTACTTGAGCTGCACTGAGTCTTTTGACTTCAACTCAGCATAAACCAACTACAAAAGGTCCCCACTCAAAAAAAATCTCATGCATCCACAACATATTGCACACCATGGACTTTTTGAAGCACCCTAATCTCTGACTACATCTGCAGTTTTCTCTCAAGTGAGCTATATACACGTAAGGCACTAAAGAGATGATAAAGGAACAGTAAAACGACAAAACTGGAGGAAAACCATAAAGGAGAAAATTCTCCTTCAAGCCATCCCACACCTGACAGCTTTACCATCTCCCTGTGCAATTCTCATCAAGAATCATCATGTGGCTTCTTTGCAGCTATCATAATTACAATTAAGTTTCAAAGAATTACCTCCAAACCAGGTGCTATCTACAGTTTTAATGTCACTGGCCATTTCTGAAATGCTGAGAAGCGTAAAATCTTTCTGATGTTGAATGTGACAGCAACCCACCATTGTGACAGAGTGTGCTAACTGTGAAAATTAAATAAATTAGCTCAATCTTCCAAAGATGGTATTGTCAAGGATACTGAGCCACTGCAATGTTATTGCCTACATGGAGGGGAAAAAAGGGAAAGCTCACTTTTCAAAGTAAAATGGAATTCTCTTGTTCTTACTGCTACACAGAAGATTGAGTCAAATGAATGGAATCAGGCAAAAGAATAAGCCAGCAAATATCTTCTCACTGTCAAGCTGCCAATTTAAACCAGCTTGATATTTGCTACAACTCCATAAGCTTTCTGGTCAATAGTAAGTGAAAGCAGTACTTATCCCTAACATTTAAAGTTTCCGTGGTTGCTAGTCATTTATATATTTCAAGAAAATAATTTTAAAAAAACAACGTGAAGATCTCCATATTTTCTAAAGGTTGCCTTCTGTAACGTTCATATTTTACTTTACGGAGCAAAACCAATAGTTGGGATCATATAAGCACTACTTGAGTGGAGAGCACCAACTGATAGAAGTTTGGACCTGCAGTCTGGCATCCCATTTTAAACCAGTCCTTCCACTTCAAAAGTGGGGCTCCTGTCTTTCTGAACCTAACACTGCCAGGAGTGGAACCACAACTCTCAATGCTAGGGTTGGCATGAGCTAAATTAATTTAAAAAGCATGCAGAAATAATTTGCCTACTTAACACATCAAAGCCAATTGAAAAGTTGAATATTTAACTAATGAGTACTTTGGCATTTCAGAACTTACTCTACATTGTGAGGAGTTATTTGTGAAAATAAATTCTCACCTGAAAGGTTACGCAGTAGAGTTTTCATTTTATATTATAAATCATAAAATAACAAGCATAAACCTGCAGTTTGTTGCAACAGGGTTCCAATTTTGTATTTTGATCAGGCTGAAACAAACACCTCTGTACTTTGCGACGAGCATGCCATCAAATCATAACTACTGTTCCACACTGATTTTACCACAGCAAAATTTACTATTCAATTTTACTGATCCTTTGACCGTTTCCACAAAGCTATCTGGTTCTAATATAATCTCATAATAAAAAAAGCCAGCAGTGAAACCAAACAACTCTCCTACCTTGATAAAAGCCTCAGCTTCCCCGTGCTTCACAGCATAAATTCTCTCCCAGCCATTTCCAAGGAAAAAACACTACTACTGTGTAAAACTGCACACCAGAAGTGATCATCAAATAGGACTGACCTCGATTCTGGCACAGCACTCAAAAGGCTGACCAACACTCAAGTCCATACATAGTAAAAATGAAAAAAGAATAAAAAACCCAGGAATTAATTATCCAGAGTTTACAAAGCACGGGGCTAATTACTGGCAGCACACCCATGGGCTGCAAGATGCTCAGTCATGATCAGCATCTGATGGTGCTGGTGAGGAGGATTCTGTGAGGACCAACAGCCCCATGGTTCTGCAGATGGGACAGTAAGGGAGGTCAACAAGACAGGATGAGAAGGAAGTCAGATCAGCCTCTAAATATGTCTGTGCTGAGGTTAAAGCTTCAGCACAGCACCAAGCAGCTGTGAAATGCTTCATTTTCAAAAAATTATCATGTACTTGCACATCTCTCAAACTCTCCATGAGCCATCTAAAGCCTGTGAGGTGCACAGGAGTTGAAACATCGAATGGCCAAACATCAGCTTTTATTAGCTGCACACTGAAGAGCTGCACCTCCCATGCCCCCTGCATATATAAAGGCAATACAACATCATCCAATTTTGTTTTGTCATTTTTCTGCATAACTTAGTGAGTTAAACATGTATTTATCTCCTTTGCAAGTATCTCGCTAAAGGCTAAAGCTTGTGTTTATTTGTACAGACAGAAGATACATTTCACAACTGAAAAACATGTTTGAGGCTCAAACAAATGCATTAGTAACAAGAAAAGGGCAATTGGTTGATAAATGGGAATATTCTATGTAACTCCTTTAATTGATATATAAATTTTGCTCAGAGGAGGTGAAGGGATACAATGGCAAAGGATGAGCTGTACCTTGTTTTTTCTATCCTGCAACTCTATTAGACCATTACCTTGTGTATAAGACAATTCATTCAGGACTCATTCTGCGGCATTCAGGTTGTCCCAAGACCCATAACATTATTAGACAGATCAGTAATAGGTTAAATTTCATAATAAAGCCCAGAGTAAATTGTGGAACAGATCCGAGACTACAAATTTAACAGCAGCAGCTGCTACCAATTCTAATGTAAAACTTAATTTCATTTGGTAACAAAACTGGAAAATATGGGAAAAGAAAGGCCACAGCCAAATAGTCCAAAGGCAACTATTTTTGCAAGACAAGTGATAGTTTAATTTACTGGCCATGGTGAGTTTTGCAATGAAACAAACTGCAATCTAATTACTCGCTGCAAAACAAGAGCCTGATTTGATTTTAGGAGAGGTTCTCTCTAATTCCCTGTTATTGTTTTGTCACTGTAAACTTAGATATTGCTAGAGGGCTAGCAAGTTTAATTTTCAAATCAATCTGTGATTTACACACACATCCTGCCTGGTGTGCATGCTTAATGCGCACATCCCCAGGCAGGACTGGGGCACAAACGTACAGAACTGGAAGAATATCCACCTACCTCATGTCTACACACATGGATCTGGGGGTTAAAAGCAATGATTAAAGAAAGCCCTCAACCACCTGCATAAGGAGAAAGGGAAGAGAAACTCCAGGGCCCAGAGAATACAAAGCACATCAGCAAATAAGGAAATCTTATGCTCTATTTCTAGAATATCTCTTAAAACCAGTATGTATTAGAAATTAGAGCTATTTTACTTAAGTTACAGAAAGTAAAACAAGATTTCTACTCAGAACCATCTCTTGCAAGTGATGTTAAATTGTTCAGAAATAAAGGAGTTTACAATTTGTCTGAAACTTATTTGAAAGCCAAAGAAGAGCTCGTCAGTTCTGTCCCCGCATGCTCCTACTCGATTGCTCTGGATGTGTAAGTGATCCCATGCAGTACCAGCTGCATTATTTAAAGCCATTTTACACAGCTCCCCACACATACACACTCAGTTTGAGAATCTGCAACACGATTCCTGTGGAGGGCCTCGAAGGTGTATTCTTGGAGAAAACTGTCAAGGCAGGAGCAGAGTCCTTGGCAGGAGTCTCAGGAGCGCTCGAGGAAAGCCGGGCATCGCCTGGGCTCACCCAGGGCTGTCCTGGAGAAGCTGCAGCTCGGCCACAGCTCCCACAAGCACGGAGCAGGGCTGGCATTCCCCAGCTGAGAACAATCCTCCTCTGGGAATTGGGCAGGCTCAGCATCCCACCCCACGGACAGGATCCCACCGGGAGCTCCACGGACAGCACCTGCAGGAGGGAGCTGCCCTGGGAGCCCATCCAGACCAACAGCCCAGGGCAACCGAGATTCATGGAAAATGTCATCTTCAAGAGAACGAAAACTGTCTTTTGACTCGGAAGATGAGAACTCAGGGGAGTTAAATTAACAACATAGCACAACATTTTACCAAGTAATAGCACTATATTTTTTCTTTTATGGAGCACTGCTCGGGGCAATATTTAATCTCTTGAGTTTAATGAACTTTTAAAACTACTCAATAAATACTCAAAGCCATGACAAGTACAATCATAAGATAAATTTAGTCCTACTCCAGTGGACTATATCACTTTTTGTTATTAAAAAATGTTAATTTTAATATACTAGGGGACTTCATTTCTATAAAATAAGGTGTCAGGGTTTCTAAACTCATATCACAATGGTTAGTTTTCATTAAAGATGTTAAGTACGTTGTCATTTTTAATAAAAATACATGGTGAGCCCTTCTTTCTGGGCTAATAATAGAACTTTGGATAAATAGTCCTATCCGTAAAATGTTCCAGCTCTCAGCAAGGCTTCCTTTAGTCACTATAGAGGTTAAGATTTCGTGAAATTACTTGATGAATTGAATTCATGTAGTAAAAGAATTTGTGATGGACCTCAAAGTGAAGCTAATTATTGCATATTAATGCATTATATATGTAATATAACATTACACACGTAACAGTAATGTATTATGTTGTGCCTATAGTGCATTAATATGCAGCTAATATCCATGCTAGAGTAAACAAAAGGACACTACAGCTATAAAAACACTAAAATAAAACAGAGCCACCCTCAGAGTAACATCAGTCCCAAATAATGTCTGTAAGGTCTGTTATTCCTGTCCACCTGCATCCAGAAGAAAATGCATTAAAAGAATGTAAAAATCTCAAAGTGAAACACTCAAAAAGTAGGAAGCACTAAAACTGAGGTTATGGATGTAGGTTGTCAGTCATCTCTTAACTTCAGAGTGTTTTTATTTAGCTCTGTAAACAGTATCTGCCTGCAAGTGTTCAAGAGTAGCCCCCAGTTCTCTGTCTATACCTCCCTGCATCAAGATGGAATATCAGAGAAAATAAAAAAAGCATCAGGAAGGTTTGGTCAGTGGCATGAAAGTATAAAAAACCAGAATTCAGCATACACTGCCACACCCACACACTCTGCTCCAGACAGAACAGCCAAGGACACCGTCCATGCTGCCTTCATCCATAAATATATCACTCCTCAAATGCCTTTAAAATTGACTACAGCTTTGTATAAATGCTCTGAGTTATCAGACATGAAGTACTAAGTAGTCTTCCTACTTATTTTTCATTACCTCCCTGAAAAATGGAGAAAATCAACTGCTACAATTCTTTTTGAAATACATTTCTGAAAATCTGGGTATTGATTTAACCTCTTTCCTGCCACATTTCTTTCAATTCCCAGAAGCGTGCCTTAGTAAAACATCCCTATTAGCTTGAAATAGCAGCCAGGACATACTGTGAGAGTTATGCAAGAATTCTTCTCATGGTAAGGAGCTCCCCAGATACAATAATGTTCTTCCTGCTTTAGCTTTGCACATATCAGAAACAATTACATATCATCTTTCCTAAAATCAAACTTACTGGCCTCCCCACAAAAGAAAAAAAAAAAGCAAGATTTTTCTTCTATAGAATATCTGTCTGAGATCTAACTACAAACATCCACTGCCTTGCCTTCAAAAAGTTCTGTGTGGTGTCTCTCAAGCCATACAAGTGAAATTGTACTGAAAGCATCCATGAAAAGCAGTCCAGGTTACACAGGACTCATTTCACTGCTTCCTAATTTTTTTCTTACTCTGATAAAGAGCTTTCCCCATTTTTACAGGACACAGGAGGTTGTCATTTTGGTCCACTGCAGGGATGACAGAAGTGCCTGTGCCCAATCAGTCACCATGGAAAAGCTGTTGGTGTTCCCAGCAATGCTCTGCCAACAATCCAGAGGGGCCACGCGCCCGCGGTGTCTTCATCACCTGCTATTGTCAGAGTTAGTGTTCTCCAGGAGCCAAAGCCAAGCACTTACACTTGCCCTTTTCCCTCAAATAAACCTCCTCTGCACCCTCTCCCACGTTCCATGGCATTGGTTCTTGTCTGTTTGTACGAGCTGCTCCAACAGCAATGGAAAATGCTGTAACACGCATCGTACCTTGGCCTCTCTCTGCAGCTCTGGGGGGATGTTTACCTTCATTAGATGACCAGATAACTGAAAATTCTGGAAAAAACTTAGGGTTTTTTCTCTGAAAAGGAGAGTAAAGAGCTCTCAAAGGCTGGGACATCATAATGTTAATCACAATTAACAATTTGTTAATCACAATTAACAAAATATTCTTGGGGAGAGTAGGGGAGTTATGAAAAGACAGGACTTTTTCACCTATCCACAAATCCTGGGTCTCAGAATTAGATTACACAACTTACTTTTCTAATGAACTTCCCCATTCTTCATTAGTTCCAATATTTATATAGGTTCTTTCAAGAACAACAACATAGTGTGAATTTATTAGTCTTCTTTTTAATGAATTCTTCTCTTACAAGGAACCCTACAGAATGAGGTTGCCTTCAGCTCAGCTGCTCCAGACAGCCACTGTACACATTATTACCACCACACTCAACCAGATAAGCCTCCTCTTATAAGCTCCTGACACCTTTGCCACTCAAAGCACACCATAATATGAACAAATGAGGTCATAAAAAATGGTTCTGACATATAACTAGTTAATTCACACATTTTGTTCTGAGGGCTGAAATTGCTTTTCCAGTTTTATGAAGAGACTTTAGGACTGGAGAAGAGAAATTGGGTGGTTCTATTCGCTCTTCTCTGATCCCATTACTCAGTGAGCAGAGCTGTCACTGGGAAAGCTTAAACACTACACATATTTACTGTATTAGCCATACTGTACTGGACATTTCATATATAGCTCAAAAAGGCACTTTCAAACTTGCCAATTATATTTGATGAACATAATGTTACCCAAAGTAATTGTGTACATTCAGTGCAGTTTTTCTAAGGATTTTCTTCTCTTTAATACATTAGAAGGTTGGTGTTCATAGCTGATGATGCAGCTTTGTCAAAATGGAGCCAACACCAACAAAAGCAGAGCACAAAAGGCAAGATGACCTTTCTGCTGTACATGCAGCAACTAAAGTGAAAGAATGAGATAGAAAACCAGACTAGGAAAAGACTTTTATCAACCATGCAACCAGGGAGAAACTTTACATAGGAAAACTGTACTTGATTTGTCTTCAAACACAGTCACAACCAAACAGACAAAAACTTTATTATTTTGCCTTTTCTGAACTGAGCTACACAAACCCCTTTGTTTGGGGGCTGCAAGGATGACTCTGCAGATTCATCACTGGAAAAACACCCCATCCTCAGGGTTTGCATTCACTCTGATTCTGTTCCATATGCCAAGTTAATTCAGATTTCATCAGCCAGCCCCAGCCCACACACTGCCTCACACCTGAGCTACCTTGAAGAGTGGTTGTGAACAAAAAAAAAAAAAAAATCTGTCTTTACCAAGTGAAATCCATTTTTTTCCAATTTCAGATGGAGGTTTCCAGTCTCGTAGGAGTAATGGGACACAACCACTGACATTATAATTCAATAAAGCAAAAAGAAATCATATCTGTCAGTCCATCTTTGGATCACAGGGCCTCTTACTTGTTCCTCCTAGCTGACCTCTGCAACAAAGCTGTCAGCTTGGAAGAGCTTAATATCTTGAGAAGATAACCCCCTTAAATTTCTTCCCTGGCTCACTGACATTCTGTCAACTAGGAGAAAACCTGGCCCAAATTTGGGATCGCTGGGATTTATTTCAGCTTTCTGAGCAGCATGCCAATGCTGTGTGCATCTGCCCAGGGTAAACTCCCAAAGAGCCTGATCCTGCAAACTGTCAGGAGTCCAAGAACTTCACCAATGCCTCTCAGCAGCATGCTGCTTGGAAATTAGGAGAAACTTTTGGGCAGAGAAGGTTTAATTCTCTTTAATTTAAACACATAAATAACGCCAGACTAGAAAACACCAATGCCAGCCCAGCTGCACCTCTCTGCCTCCAAACTTTACTGGCATACTCAGAAGAACAGGAATTTCACTGTCCTTCCCCAACTGGAGTGGCTTGCAGTCCTCCTGGACCAAAATGGGCAACACCACCACAGATATGGATCCAATTTCAACCTGCCAGAGCTGAGCATCACCAACACTTACACACACTGGGAAGTGAGATGCAAACTATGGAACCTGCCAGTCTCCAAGGTTCTCCTTGTGCTCTTCAGAAGTATTTTATGTTAAATTACAGCAGTATATTTGTATGTCAGACCACGACCTAGAAACCAGGTGCTGATAATCTGCCTTGGAAAGAGCTGAGACAGAAACAGCATTTACTTCTTGCACAGGGCTGGAATATCCTGTCCCACGGGCAGTGCACCCATTCCAGCATTATTTTGCTGTCTAATGATGGGAAAAATCTTCTGAGGGAAAACCTTCATTATTCTCAAATTGTTGTAACACACAAGCACTACATGAAGTTAAGGAATTCATTTAGGCTAAAAGATGTTGCTACTACTAATTTTAACTACTGTGAGAGAAACTCAGATTTTGGTTCATTAACATTTGGGCAGTCAATTCAGCTACAATCCAAGCTGAGGCTTTGCTTTTCATGTTCCGACATTTCTGGCCTTCTTAAAGCCTTTGCCAACACAATCATTCACAGTCTTAGGACCAGAGTCAGTATTTAGTTATCTGAAGCCCATTTAACCAAATTTTCCACAATCATTTTCCAGTAGAACACAACTTTTAACTCTTCCCCCCCCCTCCCCCCCGATGAGCATTTTCAATCGCCTTTTACACGGTTGGAATTTCAAACACTGAGTGGGTGCTAAAGAACCAGAAGTGAAAAAACTCCAGGGAAGAGACTGACAATCAACTCAAAAGACATTATTTATTAAAGCATATCAAGTGAACATGTATAATTTGCAAGTTCAGCTGTAAAGGCTGACACCTGCCCTTTGCTATGTTAACAGTAAGGTACAAAATCCCTATCAGCCACACTAATATTGGCACTTAGCATGTTTTTAAAATGCAACTAAACCTAAAATCTGATCAGATTTATTGTAGGACTAGAAGAACTTAAATTTAAACTGCCTGCTGTTGGTGCCATGAAGTATTATTGCCTGTCTTTGCTGTGCACAGACAACAATATGAAGGATTTTGGAGGGGAAGTTAGCAGAGGGTGCTGGATGATGTGCACTTTTTATTGCCTTAAAATTTAATGTATTTCTGACAAGGTGCATGGAAACACCATACATTTTGTGGATTTAAGAACACCTGAGTAACATGATGGCCAGCCTCTGGCATTAGGCTTTGCACACAGATGGGTAGGTCATTACATCTCTATCAAGGAATGGGGCACTACAAACTTAAGCAAAGGCATGGGATGGAGCAGAGACAACAATGATTAATGTATGAACAGTGTCCACTCAACCACTGAGGCAGTAATAAAGGTATTAATTTGACTGCAAACATTAAAATATGTACAGTAAGATGGATTTTTGAACAATGCAGTGTGGCATAACCTTAATACAGTACATTAAAATCATTCATTACAATGAATAAATAGCTTAATGAGATTTGAAACATCCAGCACTCTCTGTGTAAGCAGGTGATGAAGTGAAGCCTGATATCAGCACCACTGAACATAAATTATGCAAAAGTAATACTTTTAATGTCATCTATTCACTGGCATTGTTGCTTTTGTTAAATATTCAAGTGTACATCTTTCTGGGACAATATCAAATTAGTCTGTCTTGGCATTTACAACAAATTTCCCTGCAACAGCCTGATTTGCATAAAAGTAAACAGAATAAAACTGTGCACATGTAGTGTGATTTCCTTCCCTTGGTTTATTTTTGTGAGGAAGAGAAATACATCTTACCAGGGCTAGAACATCTCTTTGTTTTGTTGCTTTTTGTTGCTGGTGGTGTATTACTCCCTCAAAGTCAGTTGCCACATTAAACATGGTATTCCATGTGAAACTGCAGGGGTATAAGATGAACTGCTGGAGCACTTTTTCCCCCCTAGTAACTTAAACAAATTATTAACAAATCAAGCCATTTTATTTAAATTACGCGCCTAACCATGTAATTAGTTAAGTAAAAACCATTTAAAGCACATTTTTCTTCCCATTTTAAACTGTGATGTTGGAGCTGTTCTATGCTAAAGCAGAAAGAAAAGCAATTACTCTAACAATGATTTTTTAAAAGGCTAGTACACAGGTTCTGTGCAGCATAGACAAGGCTGTGGGTTTTGTTTAATGATCACTTATTTCTTTACTGCGTACAGACACAGCTCGGAGTTTTGGATTAATTTCAATAAATATAAAATCTTTATTCTAACTGTTCCAAAGCACTTGTTATTTACATTTGGAAGTGCAGGATTACTCATGCATGGCTGCCTGTCAATTAATCCAATATCACCCTGCGGATTTTCCCATTTGTAATTGGAAAATAGAGCTTTCCTGGTTCTCTGCACAAACAACAGCCATTTAACTACAGGTGGTGCTCACTGTGGCAGTGCACACATTTCTTCAGTGTTTATACAGAAAATAAAACCCCTATTTCCTCCAGAGATAGTAAAGCATTTTGGGGGGTTATTTCCCTGTCTCTGGTATTAAAGTGAGGTTTTATCAATGACAGAAGGCAGAACAGCAGCAATGGGTGAAGGAGATTAACAATCTTCCCAGCATGGCGTGGTTTAACCCTGGCCACAGCTCAGACTCCCCCGGCGGGATGGGGGAGAGAATCCAACGAGTAACAGTGAGAAAATTTGTGGGTTGAGATAAAAACCCTTCTCTCAGTGGCGTCTGAGAGTCACTGATCCCCTCTGCTGAGTCCCCACAAGTTCCAGAAGCAGCAGGAAAGTGACCCAGAGCAGAGCGCTCAGCCAGGTCACCCCACGGGAGAGGGTGGCAGGGGATCTGCTGACAGTCACACAGCCAGGCTGCATGAAATCAAATGGAAAAGCTGGTGAATTACTGCGAACGCTGGCTCCCAGAACTCCTACATATTCAATGCAAAAGAGAAGGAATAAAGATTAACCGAGTGTATATTCCCTATAGTGTCCCAGGGAACTTGGGTTTTCACCAAGTTCAAAATCCAGCAAGTTTTACCATAGGACACCTATTCATCAGCTACAAAGTTGCCTGCAAAAACTTATCAGCATGCCTTTCCAGTCACCCATGACTACTCTCCCAAGCCTCTTGGATTCTTAAGGTATTTATAGCCAATTATTCAGATCCCTTCTTAAGTCATTTCCTACAAAAGATTCACACAAACATCTTAATCACTGGATATCTTCCAGGCACTTTCAGTTTTACGAAATGCCATTACACTAATCAGTCACAGTGCTACAGCTGGTATCAGCAATCATCCAAATTCAAGGGGTTTGGACTCTAAAATACAACAGCTCTGACTGTCTGACTCAGGTGGAGAACTGTCCTTGACAAACAGCAGGTGGGGCATTCACTTTCAAGGCACACACAGCAATATAACATTGCATGCTCCACAAAACCAAATACCATTTAGTGTACAAATTCATATGAAGGAAAAGGGAAAAAAATCTCAAAAAATATGACTCAGCACTAGAAATTTCATTCCAGAAAAGTAATTTTGGGGGAGATAAACCCGCAGAGTCCAACCCTGCTGCAGGATAAATAGGTGTTTCCTTTCATTCAGTGCAAGAGTAATCTCAACTACCACAACAGCATTAACATCACCTAATTACTCATCAAATGCAGGAGCAAAGCTTGCTGACCCAGCCAACATATTTCTTTTTTCTTGATGTTCACCATGTCCATATCTCTGCAGCACACAGCAAGACAAAAGTGGCCCAGCAGCTGTCACAACAGGGGCTGTGGGCTCATGCTTGCAAAATACCTCCCAACCTGATTACACGCTTCAGCAGCTATCACTTCTCAAAATTCAATAGAAATTAATTTCTCGACAATGAGGGCAATTAAAAGGTCTGCATACTATAAAGTAAGAATACCTGCTGACACACCAGCTATGGCAATAAAGCTGTAAACAAAGCTGGAATGCAGTGATATTAAAAGGAAGACATCAAACTTCCACGGTCTGATTATGGGTCTGTTAATACAGTTAATGAAACAGTTACTGGTTTAATACAGTATTAACTTCAGCACAGCTTGTGGTACAGTAAGTTACACATAACAACTAAATTTTGTCCTCTAATTAAAAGACTTAATGTGAAGTAAAAAAAGAAAGCCTTCATTATATTTGTGGTAAAACATCATTGCTAAAAGGTTCCAAACAATCAATGCAATCAGCAGTTCTGGAGCTTGTTTGAGGCCTTGTTGTCACCACTCAATATGAGTTGCTTCAACCTCCAGCCATGCTTGAAATCTGAGCAAAAAAAACCCAAAAAACAATGGTCATCAAAAAAATATTCTGATAACTCACAGGACCAACTGCTGTGTCTGTGAAGCAGCAATTTCCTGAAAGCAAGTAAATAGAGGTTGTCCGAAATACTTCAGGAAATTCCGGAATGCCACAGTGATGCCTGAACAGGAATGGCATGAGAAACCTTCCTCTTAGCGAACTTTAATCTAAATTAAACAGTTACCTTTCTAGACATCAGCAGCCAAAATTAGGGAGTAAAACAAAGAGCAGTTTTGTCAGAAATGGGCTGAGAAAAAGCTCCTGCTGACCATCAGAACAAGCTTCTTTTTGCTGACAAATTCCTTGTGCCCTAAGCACATGTAGAAGTGAAAATTCCTACTCCAAATAAGCAGTGCCTGGCTACTGTAACTCCACTGGCAGGTATAATAAAATCAGGTACCTGTATTTAAAAACAGGCCACATGGGCATCTCCACAGAGGTGATGTATTTGCCCTTCCTTGAAAAACCTCCCCAAACTCCTGAGTGCTCACCCTGAACATCTTTCGGTTTTGACATACTTCCTCAGTAGCTGCCTGAAGAAAGCTCCCACCATAAGATGACAAAAATAAAGGCAGGATGACAAAGTGCCTTTCCTTACCCCAACAGCTGGCTTTAACTAATTTTCAGTTATTGAACAAGCTCGCACAGGTGTGGAGTGTTTGTGGGAAACTTGGTGGCACGCAGATAAATGAGAACAGCAGCTTCCTGCAGCTCACAATCAGGCAGAGGAGTGTCTGTGCCGGCTGCCACCGCGGCCGTCACAACAGAAACCACGGGGTGTCATCAGAATTCAGGTGGAGTTCGCATTTCCTTTCCATAATCGCTTTATTAAGTGCTTTTCAAGATATCTATGCTGCTGCTCTAGCAGCCCACAGCCTGGATTGTCTCTGGCCACACATTTGAGCTTTAAATCAGAAGAAATTGTATGTCAGATGCAAGTTATGATTTGGGAGGAAATAACCATATTTAGTCTTTTTCTTGGACAATTGAATAAGCAAATTGAGGTGGTTTTGCTGAGCTCAGGTGGGTTCCTGGCACAGTCTGTCACATTTGACCCATAGCCTTGATGCCACCACAGCTCAACTCTATTTTTTAGTGGAGTTAACCCACAAGTTGATAATAGTATTACAGCAGAGGAAGGAAACTCTGGTGGTCACAAGTGAGAAATGCTCAGAGCCAAAGACCACGCTGGGAAGCTTCAGGAAATAAGAGGCTTAAAATCCATACACGTTTTTTGCAAGTAGTTCTTCAAGTTATGTAAGAAATCAGGCCTCTAACATTTAACCTTCTTGTTGCAAAGGGTCACGAAACAAAGATTTAAACTGCAGTCTAGACTGGAAAAAACACCAGCTGCCCAATAAAAACCCCAAAAACCCAAACAATTTCAGTGTTTAATCTAGAAAACACAACACAACGGTCCACAGAACTGTTTGGGATGCAACTTCATTTCCACAAATGAAAGTGAAAGCGTCACCCTGAAAGTGGGCTAAACAGGCAAATGAAAATTTCACTTGCTAAAAATGGGTACAGTTAAAGAGGCAATCTCTTCCCCAAAGCCAACTGTAAGTTTACACTGTCTTTAATCTGGTTAAGTGCAAAAATGAAGCAGATTTTTCCACGCCTAGTACCAATGTGTGCTTCAAGACGTTCAACCAGGAGAAGTTCTGCACCAGGGACAGATGCTCTCCTGCCACACCACCTGGCTCAGGCTTGGTGGCCACCCAGCCCCAGGCTCAGCTAAATCCTGGCCCCATTCCTGTCACAAAGTCACTCCCTGAGGGGTTGGAGCCTTTATTCACCAGCTCTCACTCTGCAAACACACACTTAAGCAATAATTAGGTTTGCAAATCCTTATGCTTAGACTTGTGGCTTTTCTCAGTCTGAGTAAAGCAACACCTCCAAGATCTCGGGCAACCCTGGAGACCTCAGTAAACAGGACTGGCTTCTAATAATATGCAAGAAAAAAGGAAAATTTTAAGAAATAAGCCTGATGAGAATAGCAGAGTCCTCTGAATAATGAAATGATGTCAGCTGATAGCAATCATTATTCTATTCCAGAAAAATTCCTTTACAATTTAAATACCACGAATACCTCTCTGCCCACAAAGGACATTCCACACTTGTTTTTTCTGTTCATTTCATTCATCAGCTTTTCAATTTTTCTTACTGAAACACAGACACAACTAATTAAGTGCTAATATCACAACGAAGGACTGGGCAATACCAAAAGTCTACCTCAAAACTCCCTCAGAGAAAAAGACCTCTTCAGGTGATCAAATTGTGTGAAAATTTAAAAGAGAACTTCATATAAATTAAGAAGCATGTTGCCATTTCAGATCAGAGAGCAGCCCCGTGAGTAAATTTAGCTGCTGGTAAAATCACAGCATTGCTGTAACAAGACAATACTCTGAACTCAATCCTTTCCATTTTCTGCATTGCAAAACCTACATATGAAATGCCAATATATTATTTTAACATGAGTTAAAACAACATTTCCTCTGGTCAGAGAGGGGCATTTTTTTGGGTTGGTTTTTTTTTGGTTTTTTTTTTTTTGTTTTGTTTTTTTTGTTTGTTTGTTTTTTTAAATAAGGTTTTGCCTGCTGCCTCAATGCTCCAATGTCAAACAAGGTATAAGATTGTTAAAGATTTCTCCCTTTGGTAGAAGCATTTTCCTCTTATGCCCACCTATAACCCTTGCAGGTACTTTATTATTTTTGACACTTCTACTTCTTGCCAGCAAAATCTGTAACAGGGTAGTGAAGCTGCCCAGCTGGTTGAAAAGTTCCTGGGAAGTCAGGGAAAGAGACAAGGGACACTCAAGCTTTGTCTCCTTAGAACAGGCTGAAAAGCTCTTGATGCAACACTGCCTACTCAGAACTGCTAGAATACAAAGAATACAAAACTTTAATTATTTATTTTACAGAGGATTTCTAGATTAGACAATGAACATGAGCTTTAAAATAACTTCCTTTTATCTTCAGTATTTATTGACCCCATCTGTGCGTGAATTAACTTAAGTTCCCTCCCCAAAACCCACCTTGACCTAAGATACACTTGTAGCCTGGGCAGGAGAAAAGCTGAATCCATTTGGCTTTTATTTTTTATTAAGCTTCCCTTATTTCCATCATTCTTTCTTCTCAAGGGGATATAGACAAATCCATTTTTCTCTCCTTGTTGCTTTCAAAGTCTGAATAGATGTTTCATTAAAAAAAATCATACAAACTGTCGTGGTTCTTGGGGCAGGGGCAAGACAGCAGCAGGTTCTTTACCTGGCCTTTCTAATGCCAAAAACCCAGCACAAAGACAACGTGAAACAGAGCTGTGCCCACTCCATTTGCAGGCACAAACACTTAAATTGCCCCCTTAGCCCAGCCATACATACCTGGACATTCTGCACAAACTCAATTAAATGCTCCAGCGCTTTTCAATATTTTCCCACTTGTCAGTGTAAGGAGATGTGTGCACACAAAAACCTCTGCCTCTTAAGCAGCCTTTTTATCTACTCCCATTACTGCAGTGGCAGTGCTGTGTTTTGTGACCTAACAGCACAGTGCTACAATACGTGGCAATGATGAGCCACACTCTGCATTTCCATGTTCCAGGGTATTGAGGTTGGGTTTAGATTGGAATTTTACAGGTTTCCCCCCATCCTTAATAGGGAAAGCCCCTTTTTGGAACTTTTCATCTTTGAGATTTTTCCAAGAGGCTCATAAGATATCAAAATTACAAAACCTCAAATCCAAAATTTAGTTTAGACTAAGCAACATGCCAGCATTTTTCTGTCCTTAACAGAACTAGTTCACAAATACCAAGTGAGATCTGACTTGAGGTCTCTGACATTTCCCCCTCTGCCTTGTTTACTAAAACACAGATCTCTTCTGACAGGACTTCATTGGTTTTGCTTTTCTTCTTTCTTTTCTGAATTAAGTAAAATTTCTGCTATGGGCCCTATTGTACAATTCATTCAAACAAAACTATTTGCACAATGCTCAAAAGCTCCTTTTTTAGAACTGGGAAACAAACCAAAAAGGAACTAGGTCTGTACAATGAGATTATTAAGGAAACATTTGTCTTTAAACCACCTGAATCCCCAGTTTGCTGCTGTACTGTAACACAAGGCTCATTGCTTTCCCTCTGCCTGCCACGCAATAGGTTGTGGAGTACCACAGGGACTAAAGTAAATTCTTTGTTATGTCTGCACAAAGTAGTAAATGAAGCATGCAGCTCAAACCTCTCCTGCAGCGGCCAGATCCTCAGTGCTTTTCTTTTTGGAGTGGGAGATTTAATGCTATTTTCTTTTCCATATGCTTCACCTTTCAGCTTTAGCATAAAAAGGAAAGGGAAAATCTAAAGGCTTCGTTTCGCACTAACTGCTCCCTTCAGATTCTGAGACACATCTTGATGAAAGCTCATTTGTGATGGTACAAAATCAAAAGAGGAAGAAATTTCACCCCATGAGATGATACTTAAAAGGGGGGGGAAAGACCTTGGAAAAGAAGTTCTTTATTGAGTAATTAGCCATAATCTTAGATAAGACAACAGATCAAAGAAGTTTTCTTAAAAGAGTTGCTGTACGAAAAAGGCTTTTGGCAAGGGTTTACAAATAATGCTAGAAAAATTTAAAAGCAGAAACACTGGCAAACTTTTCCACCAAAATTAAAACTATCCATGCAGTTGGTATCTGCTCCATTTCAAAATGCAAAATTGGTGTGGGAAAACTCCAGAGAAAAATAAGCTCTTCCCCAAACAGCAAGCCCAAGGAGGTCTCTGCTTTTCCAGGATTTCCAGCACTTACTCGGGACCTGCATGTCCAAGCTAGATCCATGCAGCTGGAGCAGGGAACACAGCCTGGGGGGCCCAGAGCTGGTCCCCACATGCTGCTCCTCAGCTTTAACTTCACAGCACATTTCTTTGCCCTCTCCCTCTGCTAACTTTTGCCACCAGCTTAAACAAGCAAGATTTCAAATCCTAAACAATTAAGAATTCTACATTTTCCCCATTTGGAAGGAACCAAATTACTAGTTTGTGTACCTGTGATCTACACTGCCCTAAGAGAGCCCACCTCACAAGTACAGCTTCAAAAAATGCCATCCATGAACTACCAGGATGCTCCCATGGGCACTGATATAAACTCTGGAAACACAGCAGGATGAGCTGTGTATAAGCCTGCTGGCCTGAATAAAACATTAAGGGGAAAAAAAAAGGGAAAAAAAAAAAATCACACCCTAAACTTGACATCCTCTTTTCATCCACATCCCTACTACATCTGAGTAACTCCCCAGTCCCAGAATAGTCACGCTCAATTCATGAGCTAACACTTACCGACTTGCCAGATGCTTTACCTCAGATGACAAGTTTTGTTTTATATATGAAATGAAGACTTAAATCAAAACCCAACTATAAATATTTTGATGAGACATTTTTTTGTCACATTGTGAAAACCTAATTAAAGGGCTCATTACATGTGAGAGTGAGTGCTGTCTAAATAAAGCTGGTGCTTGCCCTAGGCTTGTTATAAACCCAAGCTAGAGCATCCACCCCTATTCCAAACCCACACAGGGCTCACTATCCTCTCCAAAGGCTGGGCTGGAGTGTCCCTGATGGGTCTGTAATGGTTTTCCTTGACAAGGAGTTTGCTCAAACCACTGGATTAGGGGCAGCACATTCTCCACTCAGTGGTGAAACAATCCCAGGTTCCACACGCAGTGGAAGGGCTGGGGATACAGTGAGGAACTGAGCAAAATCACCTTTCCCACAAAAATTTTATCTGGACTTTTGAGACAGATTGATGGCAGATTGTTCTAACTCAACTCTTTTCAGTCTTTTTGTGCTGTAATTTTGTGCTATTCTCAAACATTCAAAAACATTTCAGACAAAAGAAATAAACACATGCACTCACTTGGATGGCAGTGGCTTTCTTCCTAAAATAAGTATTTCTGAAAAGGCACTTTGCCACCCGTGAAAACAAAACATTACAGCTGTAATTTGTTTCTTGCCTTTTTTTAATAATAGATTTTTAAATCCTAACTTCAAAAAGACTATTATGTTTAAGCTATTATGTTTAAGGGCATGCCTGACCTCCTTCATAAGCGTTCTGCCCCTTTCACACAGGTTACTATTAAGTTTCCAGAGGTGATTTGGAGTTTATGGCCAGGAGTCACAGCCTGTTCAGAGTCACTTACCAGCCATGACATACCCAAGCACCCTTCCCTTGTACAAAAGCACAGTGATACTGAGCAAGCAGTGATCTAGACCATGGATATCAAACCAGAAAAGATGAATTTTGGAACATTTTTCCTTCAGATAGATCTTGATACACATTTTATATTTTGTAGATCTATTACATAAATAGTTTCAGCTGTTATTGACATGCTTCTACCTCTGGAAGATTTTCATCAATACTGTTTAGAGCAAATTAATTACCTAAATGTTAAAAACAGGAAATACAATGCAAGTTATGAAACAAGAACTCTTTGATCTGTTTGATTAAATGGAATTAGGAATCCTACGTCTGCTGCCTTAATCTAACTCCTAGAGCACTGAGAAACGATGAGCCAGGCTGTGGACCAATGGGACCAAAGCAGCCTTTAGGTCATTCATTAACAACATGGCACATCTTGGTGGATGCAAGACAGGATTGTGCCTGTGACTGGAAGTATAAAATCTAAAACCAGAGATACACATCCACACAGAATTTTTAATAAAACAGGCTTTGCACTACAGGAATATATTTCCACATTTTTGCAAGGTTTAATCTCACAAGTTTTACTGAAGGAGGTGATGCAAGTCAGGACCCAGGAGTTACCACTTGACATGTCTTGTGGTTTTTAATTGACTATATCTGACCTGAAGTTTCGATTTTTTTAAGCTAAAAGGATTCAAAGCAAAAAGGATTTGGCCAGCTGGAGGTGCAAATGTTTTTTGGTGCATCGGAGTATCTTGTACATACACCAACAGGCACAGAGCAGGTTTCTGTTCTGAGTTCCATACCTGGGAATATCAGGGCTTGTTTTGGGCTTTGGTTGTTTTGTGCTCTTAGCATCCAAGCTGTGCACTTCTTCCAAGTGATACACTAATAACATTATTGCTCTTAACGGCATTTTTTTATTATATAATTATCCTAGAAGCCTTACAGCCATGGAAGATATATGTTCACTGGCATTTAATTGCTTTATCATCACAACTATAATCACAAATGGGGGCCTTCCAGAACTGAGAGCCAAGAGAGGCTTTTACTTACTCAGTTTTACCTGTCACTGTAATAAACACTCCCTGGAAATCTCCCCTGTGCTGTATTTTAAAGTGTTACATATCCAAGAGCCTTATTTATGTATTTTGAGTGGGTGGTTGCTTTTGTACAAAGCTGTTTCCATTTCTCAGGGTGAAATGCGCCGTGCAGGGGGATGAACAAATGCAAACGTGGGTTCTCCCACACAGCTACTCATGGCACAAGCCTGGAGGGAAGCTGGGACCCTCCAGGTGCCAGAGCAATGGTGCTACCTGTACTACAGGTGTTTGTGCACCTTCCCAGCACAGATGAACTTCCCCCCAGAGCACTGCTTGCATCCCACATCCCATCCCACGAGGAAACTGTGCAAGTCAGTGAAAGGGGCAGGGGATATTCCTATTTCAGCAGAAATACTGCATGCAGAAAAAAAAACACAGAATCACCTGCAATACTTATTTCCATAGTTAAAACAAGGCCCCTAAAAAAAAAAACCAAACCCCCAAAACCCCTTCACAATAATGCCCTGAAAAAGACAGGATTACTTTTAAATTGTGTATGGCTTGCTTAAAAAGTAGCAAACCTGTTTCAATTCAAACCTCATAATGTTAAAGAGCTCAGTTCTTGGGGTTAGAGCCTATTTTTTGATGCTGTGAGTATCTACTTTTCCTAGACGAGAAAACTGGGAGAACTCTTTTCAAGGCTATTTGAAGGTAAAAGTTATTTTGCATGAAAGCAACAATTAATTAGCACTCAGCAAGGTTCCCTCTACTCTATGCTGTGAAGTAAAAGCAGGTCACTTCTGCAGCCCCTCACACCTGTTACAGGTCACAGATCCTTACCTGAACACAGTATCTTATTTGCTGTTTCAGCACCTCAAGGTTAAAGCCTATTTTCCTTCTAAATATAATAGCAATTAAATATTTTTTTAGCATAACTGTATCAAGGGATGGAATCTGAGATGCTTCTGTTTGAGAGCTGAAAAATGCAATCACTGCTTACAATTTTAAAAACTAAGCATTTGTGCTGTAAGTTATGCTCCAGAGCCCAAGACAGTGTGTGTTCCTCTTCATATCCCTTCTCCTAGAAGGACCTTTAACAGGAGGGCCACCCACAATTCACCCTTCTTTAAGCTCTTGCTTAAAGAAGATGAATTCTTCCCTGTCTTTCCTGACTGAGACAGGGGGCAATCTCCATTTGATTAGTTAGGACGGCTGGCTGGCAGATTTAAATTATTTATATATCAGTATTGATGCTGCTCCACATTTAGTGTAAATGCAATTATCATTAGGGCACTCAGAGCTATCAACTGAGAGTACTTTGAGGAATGTCAATGCCTAAGCAGAAATAAATGCATGCACATGCACACAGGTGGACTCAGAACGAATCCCCAGGCTCTCTTCCCCTCCTTTGGCCATCAAATTTCTCCTCTAGGCTCTCTGCTCTCATTTTCTCACACTTCTTATTGTACAAGCTACTTGAGAAAAAGCAATCCAATCCGTGTAAGACAAATTTAAACTGTAACCCCCCATCCTCCCTGGAGCTGTGATAGTTCTGAAGTTAAAAGGGTGCTCTGCTGGGATGGCAGGCAAGGCTCCAGTCCTATTCCCACCAACATCCGTGAACCTTGACTTCACCTCTGGGAAGGGACTCAGTCTGGGTCATCACCCCACACCCAGGGTGTAACTACACTGGACAGGAATTGCAAGGCTGATGGAGAAAAAGAGCTGGAAGGGAGAATTTGAACTCTTTGGATGCTGACCCTCAGTGAAGATGCGGCAAAAGGGCAGCTCCAGTCACAGCCCCAGCTCAGGCAACAGCAAAGTGAAGATCCATGGCCAGGACATCAAACCATGATAGGAAGAGGGAAGGGGGGGAAAAAAAAAAAAAAAAATCAAGTGTAGGCCACTGGCCTACCAGACATTTCTGATGTGATTTTGTGCAAGTCTCAATGAAGACTCATCTCAATCTGAGCTTGAAGAGGACAAACAGCATTCAAGGGCATTTCTCCCTGCCCCTGCTGACCAAGGGGAGCTCACCAAACTAACACTGGCTCCACGTCTAACTTCTCGTGGCAATGACAGGGGAAATCAATCCCTCAGCCTGGAAAATGGGGCAAGAGCAGTTCCTGCTCCCCATGGAGCTGGGAGGCCAAGAAATCCGAGATGGATGGGCTGCAGGGCTGAGATGGATCACTAAAGGAGGTCAGCGGGCTAGTGCTCCCTGGGGTACAGAGGTATCGCCAAGCTCTTTCCTAAAAATAAAATTTCTTCCAAAGAAACAGACCAGCAAAGCCTAAAACTAGATCCCACAAGCTGGATTCCTACCACTTGAATAACTTGGGTGAAAGGAAAAAAAAAACCCAAAAAAACCAAAAAAAACCCACCACCAACAAAACAGAGTAACTAAACCAAAACAAAGACTCAAAGCTTGCTCACTCTGTTCTAACACTTTACTTAGGGAAATGACAGCAAGCCACAAATACAAGATGATTTCCAGCTACGAATAAAAAAAAAAATCACCCTGAAAAGCAAGAATTTAATAAAGCCACTGGAGCTTTTTTCATTGCACTATTAGTTAAGATTTTTGAATACATAAATGAGAATTATTTGACTGACAGCCTCTTTATCAGTGGTATAATCAGCTCTCTACTGTTGGAATAAGTCATTTATTTCAACAGTAGAAACATCTATTTTAGCTGTAGAAATATAACCCTATTTATTTCCGATATGCAAAAGTAACCCTTGGTAGTATAAACTAATTTAAAGAGAAAGGCGATTTCTTATCTGCAGAAAGCAGCAGCAACACCAGCAAAGGACAATGGTCTGCATTTTTATTAAAGCAAACATTAACCTTCTATTGCCACACTTAGATTTCTAGCCTCAGAACAATATTATCTACAATGGAACTAAATTTATGGTAACCTAATTTTATCATACATTATTTAAGTATCAGGACATTTACCTATTAATCTCTCCTTTTCCCTCCTTAGTGTTAATATTCCCAGCCTGCTTACAACTTTCAAGGGCAAGTCTGCTTCATCACCAGCTGTCATCGTTAAAAAAATCATTTCTTGTATTTATAAAGCAAATGTAAAGTAGTAAGCTCTGTCACAAAAGCTAGACAGGGAACATACTTTTGCATACAGTCATGTGCTGATTCCTACTTGACTGAACACGATCATATTTTTAGGTTCTATAATTAATAGCTAACAGCTTTAAAAGTCTCACTAAATATTCATTATTGGAGGAAAAAAATTGAAAGGTCTAATCCATTTTAAATGGCTCTGACAACTGCCATTAAAGCATCCTCGTGCAGCCTGTCACAGATATTTATATTCAGGCAGCGCTGAGATGGATCGTAGGAGTCCACATCCTGTGTTGTTCTTCCTCTGTTAAGGATAAGTAGAGTAAGCGTCAAGTGTTACAAAAACACCTTACACATTTAACTCCTCTCCAAAAACCACTTCTCTCTGTATTTCCAGAGTGACAGGGGTGCACCTTCTGCAGTGGTTTGAGTTGACTTCTAAAGCTCACCTCGTTCCAACCCCCTGCCATGGGCAGGGACACCTTCTACTAGACCAGGTTGCTCCAAGCCCCATCCAACCTGGCCTTAGACACTTCCAGGGATGGGGAGCCATCACCTCTGGGTAACCTGTGCCAGGGCCTCCCCACTCACAGCAAAGAGCTTCTTCCTTACGTCTGGTGTGTGTGAAGTACACAAGTGCCAACCTTTCAGGCTGTATCAGGTATCAGCTTTTTAGGCTGCCCACAGGGCCATCAAGAGGAGCGGAGAGACAACACAGGAACACAGAGCCACCACTTCATTTACTGCTGCTTGACCAGGAGGGACCCTTCCCTCAGCTCAGGCAGAGCTGACTCCACCAGGAGCCTGAAGCTGGCACAAATGATTCTCCTGAAGGTCTAAAAAGATGCCGCAAATGTCAGTCCTGCCCCTTAACAATGAAGCCCATGCTTGCATTTTCATAGCAATTAATACTTTTGCCTTGTTGCTTCATATAGGTTTCCAAAGCCAAGGGTTTAAAAGTTCATTTTACAATTGACTGAGATGCTGTTTGGATCCAATAATAAGCTTTGCTTAACCTTGAAATTGACTACTTTCAAGTCTGATGAGAAAGCATTATATATAAGCAACACATGATCTTTTTGGTGTATATATATTTTTCAAGGATTACATTTTAATTTTATTCCTTTTCTCATGAAATCACTTGGAAGTTATACTGCAAAACTCAGGCAATGGGTATAGCTCCCATGAATGCAGGAGGCCCAGGGTCCTGGTACAAGCAGTTTAAGCAGCATGGGTAGCTCTTAAAATCAGCATGTTTTCAGAAAGCTAAACTGCAATTTTTCAGACTGAAATGCATGACTGGCAGTAATCCATAATCCTGACACAGTGTCATAGGTGCCAAAGGGCCTCCAATGAGTGCTGCCTTTGCATTTTTAAAAATGTTTTATGAGCTCAAGACCCCAGAATTAAGTATCTTTACTTCGCAAGCAACCCGCCATCCACTAATACTATAGCAAAACCAAGCCAAAGAGAAACAACCAGTCAAGCACAGAACAAAGGATCTCTAACCCATAAGTAAAGTCTCTTTATCCCCAAATCCTCCACTTTGAGTCCTTGAGTGTTAAAAGCTAAGAGCTTTCAGCTTCGAGCCCATTACCATTTGCTCTTTTTTATCTGCACCAAATTGCTTTTGTTGCAAATCAACACTGGAAAAAGAGTAAGGCCAACAGATGAGCCTACCACATGTACAGCTGATTCCTCACAAATGACCAGGTTTCCCATTAAGGAGACTGTAGAATTAAGCAGTAAGGAGATATTTACAGGGCCAGCAAAAGATGGACTGTTTTATAGTGAATTAGTGCCCCAATCAATTTCCTAATTGCCAGGCCGCGGTGTTTACCAACCTGACTCCAGAATTACTTAATTCCCTGCTCCAAATAAAAACACTTAACAGACTATTGGTTATTTTAATAAGCTGATGCAGCTCCATTTAGCATAAGGGCATGATTTTTTGTTTATTTTCAAGGAATATGGAAGCATGGAGCTCCTTACGGTTATCTTTGTCATTGCCCTTCAGTCAGTAAAGCAAAGAGTAAAGCAAAAGGGCGAGGCTGGAGCAGCCTAATCAGGATTCTTCTTCTCCAAATGCTGTCATAAAAATCAAACATTAGTTTTTAAAGAGAGTTTCTGCTGTGATCCTGAATGGAGAAATACAGAGCTAGTCACAGACAGTATCTCATTAACATTTCACAAGAACTGTGCTCTGGAACAATTTCTCCAGGTAAAAGACGTAGATGATTTTTTTAAATAAGGTTATAGATACAAAAATAATTAAAAAAAAAAAGTAGCATCATATCATGTAGTCTCCCAGATGGAAAATTTCCAGAGTGGTTTACAGACACCTTATGCATCTTTTTTCAAGCTTTGTAACCTCAGTATTTCTTTAAAAGAGATTAAAATCTCATCACATGAACTAAGCAAGTGAGTGAGACTGAACTAGATCAATACTGCTCCCAACACCCTCTGAAGTGTCCCTCCTGAAGGGAAAGCAATGTCACAGCTTTGTACCAGCCCTGCTGTGCCTGCAGCAGGTGCAGGACACCCCTAAATCCACACAGCACCAGGAACACCCAACAGTGAGTTCACCTGAAGCCCTCGGGCACCTCAGCACGCCGAGAGGCTCTAGAGAGATGTGGAGGAGTTTGGCTGAGCTTACAGACAGGGATATTGGTGCCCTGGCAGCTGTAAGCAGCAAGGACATCTCTGCAAACACAGCCAAAGGTCAGTGTGACACAGTGGAAACCTGGTGACAACTCTGCACCACTGAGCTCATGGCATCGCCTGACCCTCCTTCTCCCAGCCAGGTCTTGCTCTCCAAGACGAGAGTGAAAATGCCCAGTTCTTGCAGTCACACAAAGCTTCAGGAGCTTTTCACAACAGCACAGATGTTCATCATCATAATCCCAGTCATTTTTAGACACTGTGCATACAACAGATGCACATAATCCATGTCTGCAATCCACATTCCCATTGTCTGCATTAACCACGAATCTCAACCTTGCAGACAACCTTAAAGGAACACAAAGGCTGTGAGAGCAGACCCTTCTTGGTTTATCCAGTCAGGAAGCAGCAACCCCAAATCTGTGGAACAGCTTTAGTTTCATCACCACCTGCATTACTGAGCAGCAGTGCCATGAGATGACCTCAAGGTGCCACACAACTTCAGTCATTCTGTGATCCCAGATCTCAGAAGGACTGCAGATCCTTGTAAAGGGAGTGCAGCTGCTCAGGGCTCCTATGGGACAGTTATTTCCACACCTCTGCTTTATTTTTCCAGACCTTCTAAAGCAAGAAAAACTGGAGTACTAAAAAAGCTGTAACTCACAATTCCATTCCTGTAAGTGTTCTCCCACCAACTCCAGGCACCAAAACCTCAAAGAAACCTTGCTTGGTGATTCTGTAGCTCACCAGGTAATGTCAGAAAGAACTGAATTTTACTGTGAAGTGATTGTATCAGTTAGCTTTCAATATTTAAAACCTAAAACCTAACCAAGAAATGGACTCATTCCAGCTTTGGCTCCTTTTCTTATGCCTTCCCTCTGCTGGTATCCATGAGATCTCACAGCTGGATTAGTGCTCCCTTAGTCCAGAGACAGCACATCTTCCTGGGGGTTTGTTCTGTGCCCAGCAATGACACCCCTACAGTGCTATTTCAACACAATACTGTATGAATTGTTGTTGCTTAATATCAGCATACTAAACCTGGAGCAAACTGATTAAAATTCAGTGTGTGTTACTGCCATTAAACCATCATTACCACCCATCCCTCCCTCTGAGGTTAAGTGCCTGTCCTGCTCTACCTCAGGATCCCTCTAACATCCCATAATGATTCCAACTGGGACATCACACAGCATGTTAATTTGAAAAAGAAGGGAGAAACACTTCAAAGCAAGAATAATGAAGAATTAACAAAAATTACAGACTAAAAGTAAGACAAGTGAAAAGTATTGGTCCCAGAGTAGAATTTATGAGTAGTCCAGCAGCTGGCATGTGAAGTTTCTGCCCATAATGATTTTCAATGTCCTAGCTATGATAAAACTAGAGAAATTAGAGGCAGGCAAGAATAATCAGGCCAAATGATCCTTTCCCCACCAAAACAGGATGGATTTAAAATGCTTTAAAAAAAAGCATCCCAACATTCAATAGCAATACCTTTTACCCTGACCTCTAAGTACATTTAGTGAAAATTTAACTTCTCAGTGTTATAATTTACCAACAGAAAGACACACAATGAAGAACTTCAACTGTTCTCTCTACTCAGTGCTACATAATCAGAGGAATTTCAGATACAAAGAAAGCTCAAAATTTTTTTAAGTAACTGATACTTCCACCAGTGAGAAAAAGGTGGAATCTCACACACCAAAACTGTATTTGAAATTAAATTTACACATCAACTGTCAAACTTATTGATCATAAACTGAGATGGCTACTTGGAAATTCAACCATAGCTATTCCTGAAGAACATGCTTAGACACTTACTTGTCTTTAAAGAAATGCCAGTTCTACTCAGATAATGTAAATGCCTGGAATTGAGGCTTCCTAAAAAACTCCCACAAGTGACAACAAGTTGTGGATGTTTACCTTACACAATGCCTGTTCATCACTCATCTTCAATGTTTGATAACCTTCTCTCAATGCTTTCATCAAACCTGTGGGTTTGACCCCAAACCAGTTCACACATTTAAATTAACATGCAAATTATACACTTAGATCACCTCAAATTTGCCTTTGAGGGATGGAAATTGTCTGACAAGCTTTATGATGACATTTTAAGAATGATGCAGCTATTTGCAACAGGGCACTTGAGATGAGAGAAGGCAGCACTCAGCTACACAGTCATTCTGTCTGTGTTGATGTCTGGCTAAAACCTCATCCTGGATGAAAAAGGCAAAAATTTTAATATCCAACTCCTAATCATTATCACCTGCTAGAATAAAAGTTTCAGGTGAAAATTATATCGTTAAGTCCAACAGCTGGCTTTGAAGATTTCAGTAGCACCTCTAGCTGCAGAGATAATGGAACACCCTCCTGGAAGATTCAGAAAAAAGTTTTAACAATAGAAGTTCCAACACCTTTTTCTTCCAGGTGCCTCTTGGACAGCTCCCTCAGAGATCCAAAGAAGTGATACAAACCGCCAGGAAAATTAGCATCCTGAAAGAGCTGACAGACACAAATGTACTGTGCAGGTATCTCTAGCAGGTATCTGAATTTATGATAATCCCTCTCCAAAGCACTTCTGGAGTCAGCAGCATGCAGCCTGACATCAGGGCTTTCAAGTCAACAGGGAGCAGCATGCCTGGCTGAAAATAGTAACTTTTGTTTCATTGCACTGTGTCACCACCCCAGGAGCTCGATATTCTGTGATTAGCACCGAGGGAAATGCTCCCTCCATGGAAGCAGCACCGTCCACATCCCTGGGAACAGGCAGAGATGCAGCTCAGGGCACTGCACAGGCCCCAGGTCATGATTAAAACATCGTCGTTCGGATCACTGCATGTGCCAGAAGCGATCTGGATATTTTACCTTCCTAGTAACAGACTGAAATATGATTGGGGTAGGATTTTAGGAATGATCTCACTTCTTTTACAGCGAAGATCATGATTCTTGATTTCAGGAAATTTGCATGACTAAAGCCCATAGGAAAGTCAGACTGCAGCCTCTCAATCACTGACACACAGCAGCAACAGCAGGGCACAATCACCAGGTCAACAGACAGGCAGGAACATTTCTCAAGAGATTTGTACTCTAGAAAAAAAATACAATGCTCTATGTGCACTCAAGCTGTCCCCCTTTTTTTTTAAGCTTATCTAATTACATCAATACAAATACCTACAAATCTAGGCCTATTTCAGTAAAAATGCAATTATATTTCTTTTAACTCAAGTTGGAAAAAAACCCTCAAATGGATTAGAAATATTTTTTCCCTCCAGTAAAATTAAACTTCAGGTAAACTGCTAGAATAGTTAATCTTAAATGTCAAGAAGCAATAGGAAAAGCGTCGTTTATATACAAAACCAAATTTTGCAGAGTCCTAAACTTAGAGCTTTTGAACATCTGTCTTAACACACAGTTAAACTTCATGGTTACAAAAAATTTTAAATTCAAAATTTTCAAAGAATTTATTGTTTTGCATAATTAAAACAAGTATTACTTATAGCCCCCTAGGGTAGACATGGTGATCCACAGACAATCAGAGTTTTAAGAGATTATGGGTTCCAGCTGTTTGCCTTGCCTGGTAATCTCCCTAAGGTGCTGTTTCCTCATGATACCAGTAATCACTTTTCATGGGTTTACATAAAAGGTGCTGTATATCATCAAATCAAAAGGTTATTGCTCTCTTCTTGTCATACTGAATATGTGGCTTAGCACTAAAAACAAAGACCCAAAATAAAATGGGCATTTTTACATTACAATTGACCTAAAGCTTTTTATTCAATATATAAAAACAAGCATTGAAGTTGCCCATTAACAAATTGGCTTCAATATTTCATATCAAATCATGTAAATATATTCACATTGTCAGTAGCTGTGCTTGTCCAGTACTGCTGAGCTTTCAAGTTATACTCAGGCTGAACAATACAAATCCATGACTTGTCAACATTCTTCATCTCATTAGTTTCACTCAGCAACAAATCTCAGTCATCATGTTTATTAAAATACAAATGGTTCTTATACCCTGTTGAAAACTGTGGGAGATTTGATGTGGCAAAATATTGCCATGGCAAAAATGCCTTGTAAGATCTTTTGAAGTTGGAGGGGAAGCTCAAGCATTTCTTTTTTTTTCTTTTTTTTTTTTCTGCATCTGACAGAAACAAACCTTCCATCGCACTTCTGAGGCACAGAAGTAGTCCACAGTTAAGTTCCTCTAGTTGTGAAAATAGCTGAAAACAAGAGGTTTTACTGGAGGGTCCTCTCCTCTGCTCTGCAGCTTCTCTGGCTGGAGCATCCAAGCTGACACCAGTTCCCAGCAACTGAGTGACCTTCACAGAATTTGGAACTCTCCATAAGCCAAAATCAACCATTCTAAGCCATTTCCCACTTTGTCCATCTGGAAACCTGAATTTCAATGAAGTTATGTTGACTTATAGGAGAAAGGAAATTGAGCATTAGGAAGCACCAGCATGGAACAGTTTGTGTTGGAAGGGACCTTAAGGAGTTACCCTTGGGGTGATGCCTGGGCAATGAGAATTGTTCAGGGCCACAAAAATCTAAATTAAAACCACCAGTGTTCTGTTGATAGGCAGTGCAGTGCAAAAACAAAACCCCCAGCAAATCACCCCTCCCTGCTGCTGGAAACCTGCACATGCAATTCTTGACTCGATTGCCACTGCTGCTTCTTGCAGCCACAAGTCGTTTACAGCCCCTGCTCCATTAGCCTGTGGCTCATAGGAAAGAAATATTTACTGCTTCCACTCAGAACTTCAGCATCCCTCAGCACATGTTCAGATTGCAGCTTTGTTTACTGCAATGTTTCCTTTCTAATTTTTTTTTTTTTTTCCCGGAACTCAGCATTATCATCTTTTAAAAGAGCTTTCAAATAGAAAACCTGCAATATAATACACAGACTGTCTCTGAAGGAGTGGGAAGGACAAAAAGAGTTTGGATATAAAATCTAGGGAATTCTGTGATCGAAATACTTTCACTGATGAAATTAGCACTGCATACATAGCAGACAGTGAAGAACCTAAGCTTCCAAACAGCACAATAAAGACACTTCATGAAAACACCTTTTTATTTACATGGAAGATCTATTAGTATCTACAGTTAATAACTACAACTACATCTACTATTGTCCAATCAATTTTTAAAGTAATCCTTGTAAAAACAACCCATGTACACACATCTCTTGCACTATCTGCACAATCTTTATTAAGCCCATGCCTAGGACAAGGACCATCACTAATGTCTCTGAACATTGATAATATTAATGAAGATTCTGGAAGCACTGCTTTTTTGGTACAGGTGAGGGGTGTCAGAGGGAAGCTCTCCACTTCCTCATGCAGTAGCTCCTGGGGACATCTTTATTAACATTAAGCTACACATCCCATGGTGAAGATGCCAGAAAATCCAGTTACAGCAAACCAGCAGCCAATACAAGCTGAGGACCTGACACAGGCAGGGTGGGGAGAGACATTTTGAACAACAAAAAGAATCAAATAACAAGGATTTTCTAATTTTGTATCTTCCATCCATCTATTTTAGCATAAATAACAATCCAGCTCCAATCAATGAGGAGCTCTGTTGTTGACTTGCTCTTTTGAGAGCCAAAGTTTTGCTCATGATGTCCAAGCACTACAGATTAAAATACAGATTTTAATTGTTTTAGGGTTCCCCCCAATCACAAGTATTTACTGATAATGAGCTATACTGCTTGGTTTTGGCAAAGGCAGCAAAAGCACACATTCTAAAGTAACCTGAAAATCCATAAAGCAAAACTAGCTGTCTTAAATTGACAGATCACAATAATTTTGTCATATAAATGTCTTCTGTGACAGTCACACAGGCCACATCCACCAGCAACTCCTGAGAGGGAGCACAGGAAGCCCTAAGGACCTGTCAAAAGGCCACAAGCAGGAGCTGCAGAGGATAAAAGCCAATGCTGAGAGCATCAGTCCTACATCCTGAAACAACTCTGACTCCAGAAATCCCATCATCCCTCCCTTCACTGCCCTGCTAAAACAAGGGCAAGAAGTTTTATGACCATCAGGCACAGTACAGCATCTTTTTCAACATACTTTGGAAGCAGCAGGGGAAAAAAAAGCAAATAAACAAATAAAACCACTCACCATATTTGGTGTCAGTCTTTACTGTCAATGCAACTAAAACTCTTCAAAATATCGAAAGCTCCACAAATGTTATTAGCAGAAATTTCACACTTTTTTAATGGATATTTACACTTCGAGGCAGTCTTTTAATTACTTTTGTTATTTGCATCTGATGACTCTGGGAAATGTTGAATTCAGATATGAGACTATCAAGGACCGCTGGATGAAGTCCAATAAAAAAACTGAGATCAGCCTAGTTAAATTAGCCATCTGTCCTAAATAAACACAAATCAGAACTACTTTTTAATATTCTTTCAACCCAATCTTAAGTGAAACAGGGGCTTCATAGAAGGCAGCAGTTGTGGCAAGGTAAACTCCGACGAGATTTGCATCCATCTGATCGATGATGGATCAACTCTAGCAACAAATAACCCACCCCAGATATGGCATAAGAAGACCACATGATAACAACCAGATTTCAGCCTTTAAATTGTGATAGAAATGAATTAATGAATTACATTTGTACCAGTTACTGTTCTAGTTAAAGTATTACCAGGAGAGTGGATTTATAATGTGCTGGTTCCTGTTCTCATTACAATCCATTCTCACGAGAACTTATAATCAGAATTTTAATGCCTCCTTCATTCTGGGAGAGACAGCTGTAAAAATATATTAATTTGACCTTTTCAAAATTTTGTTATTTGATTTGGTGCCGATTTTTATTTGCTCCTATCTACAGCTCTTATATTTGATCATATCTATAAAAATGAGTAGAAAATGGAAGTATGTCAGTAAGTCAGAAGAGTTTTCTGCTCATTTTTTCCACCCAGCCTTACGACACTCCTTCGATGCCATACACAGGCCAAAGTCACTGCCTAAAGCAACCACTACACTTTAAATAATGTTTCATCAATAGCAGAGGAACAGTGATATCCCAAAAGTATCAAGAAATACAATAAAAACCATTCCCAGTGGACCCTTCCAATAGACATTCCCAGAGGATGACCCACATTGGACACCCAGCTTGAGACAAAACCAATCCCCCTGGAGACTCTCCCCTCTCTGCACTACAGGAGCCTTGAGCACTTGGATTACAACACAAAGGTGGTTTTAATCCCCCTAATTGTCTCTGTTCATGACAACACACCAAAAAGCTGAGCTCCCAGGGACCTGGAATTAAACCAATCCACTTCCACGCTGAGAAAGCCCCAACAACCTGTGCCTGGTGGGCAGCAACGAGCACAGGCACAAGGCTGAGATTCCAGGAGTAAAAGGAGGATTTCATCTCTTGCCAGCAGCCCACAGGGACTGCTCCCTCTCGTGACCTGTGCGCAGGCTTGGAGTCACTACACCAACCCTCTGCCCACCTGAATATTCCTTGATGACTTCATCTGAATTATCCTTAATTTCATGGCACACGAGGAGGTTAACAGAAAGCAGATTTATCAGACAGCAGAACCTGACCTTTACTTCACACCCAATCCTGTACAGTCTCTCTGTTCTACCTCTGAATCTGGAATTGTGCTACAAAGCTTTGTGGTACCAGTGACAGGCTGAGGACAGCTTCAGGTGACATCTCAGGAAACTACTCATCTGCTTTTACAAGTTGTGGATGCTTTATGTGACACCAGAGCCTAGAACTCTTAATTTTTTTTTAATTGGAGTCTTAACACCGAGCAAGATAGTATGTCACCTTCCAATCACTGGGTTGTTTTTTTTTTTTTAAACATTCCTTAGGGTTCCACTTATCCAGAATACTATTTAAACTACACCAAGGTAGTCAAGTGAATGCTATCCAAGAAACTGGATATGAAATTCAACTGCACAGCACATGCAGTAAACTCACAAGAAATTGTATTTCTGTCAGCATCAGGACTAACAGTTCATTCAGGACCCCAAAGTAAACATCGTAGGTCAGTACTGTTCCCTCTGGGAGCAAAGAATGAAACCTGTAACAATAGGTAACTCTTATTCCTTGTCTGGAGGAGTTTTCAGATTCTACCCAGCCTCCTCAATTCAATCCTTCTGTTCTCACAGCATCTGCAGTTATCATTTCCCCTTTTTATCTGCCTTGGGAGCAAAGGCTTTTCCTGTGCAACTATTTGTGATTACAGATAAGCACACACGAAATGTGGTAAGGGAGGAATACACGTGTGTGTGTATATATATATATATATATGTATTTACATACACACAGTTTGCTAGGTCCTCAGTTCTACTTCAGATGAAGATAGGCACAAACCAAAACTGTGACAGAGTAACACCAGCAGCAGTGATGTAATGTAGGAACCTGAACTTCAGTGATTACACCGCTGATGGATTTGGGTTCCTGAGTTGCCTCGGTAGTTCTGAAAATTACACCTGTAACACCTACCACGTCATTACAGGGATAAAAGGTGTTGGAGCCAGACCTGACAGCATTTCCCATCACATCCATCACAGGGCTGACAACAATGACAACAACAACAACAACATTCAGCCCCAAACAAGGACAGCAGGTGAGACAGATACCTCCCTGTCTCCAGTGATTTGTTGCTCAGAGGAGTTTGGAGACATAAGTCACATCTTTTATACAAGAGTGCTCAGCAACCCAGCTCCTCTGGGTAAGATCTGGAGTGGCTACATACGCACACCAGCTAAGAGATCCCATGAACATCCTCCTCGATGGCAAAGCCATCTCTAGAAAGTTTCTTCTCCTCTGACCCAGTCACTGGAATCCCATTTAACTTCCTAATTTCAGATGAAATTCACGTGTACTAATTCTAAGAACACACTGGGATGGTGCCTTTTCTGCAGTCAATGAAAAAGCCCTGAGAGCTGGAGTTGTGCTGTGCAGAGATGGTGTTTCTGTGACCATGTTGCTGCTCCAATGAAGGTAATAGCAGACAGTGCTGTTACAGTGAAGCTGCTGCGACCTTGAAATGTTAATTCCCGGTGACTCTGGGGATTGGAGATGTCAGCGTGGCAATGTTCGTGGCTTCCACAGGGGATGGAGCATGTTCACAGCTCTGCTCTTACAGCAACCCCTACAGTTTAGTGCACGGAGTGGAACTGATGCCTGTCTCCATAGAGACCTCCTGTCCTGCTTTTGAAAACGGAAAGAAAATGGAAACTATGACAACAGACAAACCTGTGGGATGAGAAGGCGTAAACAAGCCAGCAGGAAGCCCATGGTAGTACACTGAGGCCAGGCTTCTTGTTTTCCTTGTTATCCAATATTAACATAAACAGATAAGTGAAGTACTTGGGAACAGAGCTGCCTGCAGCACCAGCAGAACCAGAATCCACCCCAAGACAGGGGCTGGGCACACAGCTGGCTCTGGCATTCCAGCTGATGAGGAAACACATCCATTTCCATCCCACCAAACCCCAGCACTGCAGTGTTATCAGTGTCATCTTCCCATCACACATAGACACAAACATTTTACTATTTAAGGCACTGATGGACTTATCACGACATCTTTACCCAATATCACTTATGTATAGAGATGAAAGTGATGTAATCAGCTGAAGAGGACAAAGTTTAAATATAAATCTTAATTTACTGCACCTTCAAGACAACTTAAACCAAACCAATCTTATGGCACAGCTCCTGCAGACAGATCCAGGCAGAAAACACCCCTGCCTTCTCTCTATGAGCTATTCCTACACACCTCACTGGACTGAAAAAGCTTCTCCACTTAAAGGCAGAAAAATATTCAAGACTTTTTAATAGAAGACATCCCTATCTAAAGAGCACCCTTGGTATTTGTAAAGCATTTTGCAGAAGTAATTTGCTTTAAGGATGATAAAGTCAGCTCTTCATTGTTTTATTAGAAAGCATCCAGAAGGTCGTTACCTCCAGCACACAGAGGGATTCATCTCCTGGATTGCAAGAGAGATGCCAATGGGCAGCTGTTTGGCAAGTCCTGGAAGAATTAGAGCCTGTAATCAACTTCTGGTCAGTTGGTTTTTTTCACAGCTGTAGCCTGGATACATGGCCTCCAACTACAGCTTTTAAGTAGCAGCACTGTAAGATTTTTGGGTTTATTTCTGCAGTATTTATTCAGTGACTCCTACCTTACACACCCACACTCATTTCCTACAGAGGAAAAACCACAGCGCCACCACCAAGGTGAGCTCTCAGGGTAAGGCAGACACCCAAAACAAGGCTCTCTGTTAGAAAAAACCCCTTCTTTACAGGGCCTCTCCAAGGCCAAGTTTTCCTGTGCTATCTCTACATAAATATCAGTGCTTGATATTTGCTCTTTAGATGTTTAGCTATTTCACTGACTTGGCTCAATGAATTCATTAGCATTTCCCCAGCTTTCCAGGCACACACATACTCTCTCAGCCTCAGTTTAGGGGATTACCATCCTCTGACTCTTCCCAGCCTAATGTTGCAAAACCCAAGTTGCCTGGCTTGAAGCAGGGCATTGTCCAGAACTGTGCGTGCAGAAACATTTCATACTCATTCCATTGTCAGTAATTAAAATTGCTGTTCCCATCTGGGACAATCTTCCCTGAGTTTGCAACAGAATCTCTTTGTCTGATTGCACTGATAGATTGAGATGATGTTCTCCTCATTATTATACACTTCAGATAACAACTGAGATGGAAAGGGACTACAGCTAACAAGGTCAAATTTTCATACAATAAACAATATATTGCATAAATATAGATTTATCAAATCATGACCTGGGATGCCCTTTTGTGGGTACATGCTACAGTGCAAGGACTATTTTACAGATCTAGGAATGCAAGGTTCATCAACAGGTAAAATAAACACTGTAGACAACTTTTCTATTTTACCAGTAAAAGGAACAAAGCTGCATAACTTGCTATAGTTCCTAATTTTAACACGAGTCATGCGAATCTTTTATTCCTTTTTTTTAACCACAGCTGTTCAGGTTTGTGCAGAACGAGATGTCTGTTCCATAGAAGACGTACAAACTGCTTTCACTGAACAAACCTCCACCCAAGGAAACATGGAACAGAGTTAAACAGCAGATGGACATTGCCAGGTTTGTTTAACAAAGCAGCACCAGCAATGAGGTTATTTGATGTATGAATTTATCCATGAAATGCCACAATGAGAAAAGGAAGCTTAATCATCTCTGCCACTTACAGAAGAACTGTACAAAAACCTCCCAAGGCCATACATGTAATTTCTAGACCCACAAAAAGGGAGTGTTCAGGGCAACCCTAAGATCCCCACCCAGCAAGAGCCTGCAAGGAGGTAATAGTGTGTAGCCAGGGAGAGATGCCATGCTAGAGGAGAAACCCATTATCAGATCTGAGCCACATTCCAGAATGCAAATCCAAACACAAATGGTAAATGAACCATGACAGACTCATTTTTCGTGGGCTCACAGACAAGGAGCTATTGAGGCAGACAACACACAGCAAGAAAACTTCTATTTTTGAGAGAAGTGCTCCTGCTCTTGCAAGTATTACTGAGAGGCCATGCATTGGAGGCCAAGCAGCCCCCCTTCCCCACCTTTCTGTTTGTTACTAAAGGTCACTTTTATGGGCACGGTCACCAGTCAAACACCTGAAGGGCCTGAAAAGCACACAGCGATCTGTGAGCACACCTTCCTGTAAATAAACTCAGCCAAAAGCTGTAAACAGCTTTAATCCTGTTCCAAAAATCCCTCAGAGTCACAGACCCCCATAGACTGCAACAGTCATTTGATCAATCCCTTTTCACAGCATTGAACAAAGGGAAAATACTTCAGTTATTGTTTCATGTTTAATTTCATTTGTCAACAAGTTTATTTACTATCAAACATTAGAATCCATCAACAACGTGACTACCCTGCTAAATCATCACCACCAAAGGCAGCCTGCTGTACCTTTAGCAAGCACAGGAATTTGTTTTCTCAAAAGATAAAGCATTTTTCAATAAGAAGAGGACCTCTCAAAAAAAAAAAAAAAAAAATTCAGGCAGCTGAGAAGGAGGTGAGTATTTTACTTTTTCTACCCTTCCCCCTACTACACACCAGCCAAAGATTTAATTTAATTCAGTTTAATTCAAAATAAAAACCATGCTTGTGTACTGACTTTTTAGAAGAACTAAGTATCCAGCAGACATGAGTACAACTGGATTTGTTTAATGCAAAATTATCCCAAATGTTAGGGAAAAAAACCAAACAAGAACAACCATAATCCACAAGTTTGAAATGATCTGTGTGAAGTTTTTGCTAAGATTCAGCTCAGGACACACCAAGGGTAAGATTCTATCACTACCAAGAAAAAAAAGTTAAGAGTCTCTCTCCATTTTTAACATTCTCATCCCACCACCTTTTAATATACTTATCCACAGAAGAGGTGCATGTCTGAATGATTCGTGATCTGCATTTTGACAGGAATTTTGGAGCAAGTCAGCAGCAGAAAAACTTCAAACTGCTCCTCTAATTCACACAGGCAAAGGAATTTTCACTCCACAGTACGTCTAATGATACTGCAATGGATTACAGGCCAACACCAGCACTGTGAATATCTTAAATTTGACTTGTGTGTGCCATGGAGGAGTCCAGAACAATGCAGTTGCTTCTGTTAATGAATGGTCCATCTCAACAGTCAAGACTTGTCTGATATGATTTATGCCTGTTGATCTGTGATTAACCACCACAGCAAGATTTACTGCAGCTCATTCTATAACTGGAAGTAAATTGACTGCATATAATAAAAATAAATTTAAAAAATCCCCACACTAAAAAAATCTGTAATAACAAGTATGGTATAGACCACATTTCCTTGGAGCTTTTGTGAGAAACGTGCATTTGTCTCGTCAATCACAGAACTGCATTTTCACGTCAATCAATCACTGCATTAATGTGCTGCTCCATTTTCCACTGTAAACATGCATTTACTTTGTAGAGATTGTTACAGAGGGGGGGAATCAGCACTTGCCTCTCAGAGGGTGCTGCTTGAAGAACTGAGAAAGTCAATATTTATCTGATGAGAGGTAAAAAAAAAAAAAACCTGAGGTAAATTTTCTCACTAGGAGGGAGATGGAACAAGGAGCAGCTGGTTTGATGGCTGGGCTCACACTGCCACATTCCTCAGGCACAAGGGACTCCAGTCAGGAGCACCATGACATGGATCTGGTACTTGCACAAGCTGGTGCACACCAGAAACACCCTCAATCTACCCCAGATAAGGCAGCTTTCTGTTCTCACTCTTTGCATCCAGCTATCTTCACAGTCAGCTTAGCTGCAGGTTGGAGGCTTGTGCCTTATGGCCTCTCAATAAATCTCCCCACTCTTCTACACTCCAAATACTTATACACCAAAGAACTGTAAAACAGGCTTATGTGAGCAAATGGTGGAAAGCCTGCTTGCCTTCAGGAGCCAAGAAGGCTGTTTATAATTAGCAGCAAATGCATCTACAGCGTGTAACTGACAACTCTCTATCCAGCAGAAATCAAACTGTAGTGCCAACAACATCCAGAATAAATAAAAACCCTTCATGAAGTTCACACAGAAGAACCTCAAGACATGTTTTTATGTAAATGTACATGTTGTTTTACCATTATTTTCATCCTTCCCTGCAGATCAGCCCTCTTATATAAGAAAGAGACAACAGATACTAAGAGGGGTGAACTCCATCAAGATGACTTAGATAAATGCAACAAATTCCCAAATAAGATCAGAATAGCAGATAGGAAATCAACAACCATAGTGCATGTGTGTGAAGGCAGCCCCAGGGCAGCTTTAGTTAACGTCTCAGCAAGTTACACAGGGTTTACACAACTGTTTACTTTCCAGTACAGCAACAGCTCCCTCATCACATGCTACCCACACCTCACCCCAAAGACACATTCCCCAAACCACACAGGCTTCTGTACTCTTCAGAGCACTTGAAAAAGCAGCAGCACATTCACACTTCCAGTCTCACCTGCTCAGTGCTGATGCTTTTGTGGTCAGCATTGCTACAAGCAAAAACACTGCCCACCACTTTCACCAAAACCAGCACAGTCCCTTCTACACAACCACAAAACCTTCACTTACAGAGCTGGAATTCCACACAGGTCACAACTGACAGGCCAGGACATGAGCCAGCTCCCTTAAAGCTGAGTTTTAAGTACCAAAACCCTGGGAAGGAGAGCAAAGCCACATGCAAGGAACCCAAGTCCTTCCTTGCAGAAAATAGGCATCTAAATACAAAATACAGACAAGACAGCACACTGAGCATCTCACCATCAAGATCTAGCAAAGACCTAGACAAAGAAAACAGAATTCTGATTTCTTGGGGGTGTTCTCACCTGTTCCAGAGCCACAGCCCCTGCCAGACATGCAGCCTGAACCCCCAACTTCCCACAGCAAACCCTACCTCCCAGCACCCCCTGGCCTCCTTACGGCCAGGTCACACACCTGCAATCCATCACCCAATAAAGCCACAGCTGCCCCCAATTTGGGAGGGGATGCTGGTTCCAGGTGCCAATGTTCAGCCTTGGAGCAGGGGATCACTGCCCTGTATCTGCTCAGAGCTTGCCTGGGGGGTTGGCATCAGCCCGTTAGCAGCTGGTAGAGAGAAGATTAAATGCCTCTGGAGATCCTTGTGCTCTGCTGAGTAGGGAGGATGCTGGGAGGCATCAGGAGCAAAATATTTAAAGAATTTTAGGATTAATTATGAATTTACTTGAGGAGGAAGAGGTGTCTCCCATAATTTTGGAATTACACTATTGAATTCTACCCCCTTTAAGTTTATTGAGCTACTTAATTGTTACGTGCCAGAAGGTCAGAATCACTTCAAATGCTTAGGAAAAAAGGGTATTTTTAACCTTTTATTAATGCGTTCTTCTGTTCTTATAGGATAGAAATATGAAATATGGCTTCATTTGGAGGAGTAGAGAGCTCATTCATGTGGGAAGCATCAGTATGTTGTTATAATGTGCTTTTAATTAAGCAGACATTGCACAGCACTTGGTAAGATCAAGTAAATGCTGCTAATGTTTCCTCTGTTATTGCCCCTACCCTGCAAAGCATAATGCAATCAACAAAATCAACTGAGAAAATAACAAACTTTATTGAATTTTCAAATTTATGAACAATAACAGACCCCAAAAGCTCTTATATGCCAGTAGATGGCAATCTTCAGATAGAGTAAAATTGTGTCATTAGCAAATGCAAAATTTCAAATTAAAACTGTAGGAGAGGAAAAAAAACTCAACTCAAGGGCTGAAATTCCTCAGAAGTTATTCAGAATCACTCAGGTTTCATTTTATAAAAGATAAAAGAGAACAGAGAATTTTTTTTATCGGTTTGGTTTTAATTTTCATTCTAAAAATTAACTTTTTTTTTTTAGACAAGTTAAAGAAAGAGCAGTATGGAGACATACATTAGCGGGAACACTGAATCTTGTATTCTGGACAAGTGAAATATCTGAGGTTCTCACTGAAACTCCTGTGTCTTGCTCCCTGGGGAGTCCCTCAGGGCCAAAAGCCTGGCCAGTTTTACTTGGGCAGATGTGGCCCAGAGCCCACAGCTGGATATCCACCTTATTAGGGACAGGGGGGAGAGACCCGAGTGATGGAAACGAGGGAAGTTTGAGTATTTTTTTGCCATTAGGAAATAAAACTGTGCACTCAAATTTCGGTTTCAAACTCAACTGCATCCCCAGCTCACAACACGTGGCCAGCACATCACCAGGAATGCACAAGAGCACACTGGCCTATATTTAATTCCTGCTCTTCAGAAAAGCTGAACTTGAAATTCTGCTTACTGTTGTTTCTTGATATTTTAAGACCTCAGGACATCATGAAATGTGATCACACTTATAACAGCAGAAGAAACCCAATAAACAGTTTCAATATCCATGCTGATCCCAGCTCAGTGTGCAACCATGGGAGGGCTGGGAACTCGAACACCACTCTGTTGTGTCCACTGATAAAAGAACACATTACAACACATGCAATGAGAATATTTTTCCTATCTGACATCATACTTTTAAATAAAAAAATAATAACTATAGGATATAAGTTAAAAAAATAAGTATTTTTTACATCCAAAGCTGTATTTGTAATAAAAATTGCAAATTCACTGCCTGTGATCTTCTTTAAAAAAAGAAAAAATCATCTCAGACATAGAAACCTTCCAACCTGCTACCTGAACTCTCCAAAGGAAACTCCTGGCCTCCAGAGAACAGAAGTGGGACAAAATCCATAACAGCTGGAGCAATTTTCTTGGAGTTAAAATTAAAAAGTCTGACAGTGTCATAAAATACAAGATCTCAGAAAAAAAAATTATGCAAAGGATGTTATTAAAGTAAGGTTTATGAAGTTTGAGAATAATTACAGATAATGTGTATTTATTATTCCTGCAGGATCAATCCGTGGCACAGATTTCAATACCAGAAGCCAAACGTACAGATATTTCTCATGTCTGTAGTTATCTTTGCTCTCAACTCCCACTCATCTCCCCACTGACACATTTACTGTTTCCATTTGTGATATATCAGTACCCTTCATTTTATTTATTTCAGTTTTCTCTTTACAAGAAAAAAAAAGAAGGAAGCTGATTTTAATCTTTGATAACAACCCCTCCATTTCTGACAGGAGTAAAAGCCCATGCATGTCCAGACCATCATACCAGGCTCCCTAAATAATGGCTGATCCATGTAAAGAGCACATAATAAACTCTAAAGAAATGCCTCTAAAGCCTCAATGTACTCTACAGTCAAGAGGAAAGGGCAGATTCTCTGTTTCTTTGAGGACAACTATCCCAGCAGGCAGCAGGGCAAATGAAGATCTCTGAAGATGAAATACTGTCTATCTCACTGGGTTCAGCTGCGAGGCTCCCTCTGCAGTACCAGCACACAGCCCTAGACAGACTTAAGTGATGCTTCAAGAGCACTTAACTCCTGCAAGCTCCATATCTTTGCTTCAGTCCTTAAATGAGAATGCAAAAGGCCTATTTTTAATTCTGAAACCACAGTTTACCTTGTTAAATAATATAAAAGGCGCCACTATATAAAACACAAAATCCAAACATGCAGGGGCAAGAAAACCACCAAATAGAAATTTCTGCAAATAAGTTTCCCTTCATGTCAAACACAGAACTTTGTGACACTAAGTTGCTTAGAAAAATAACTTTCAGTGGATATCTTCATCCCTTTTTCTGGCATGTGAAGAAGTTTCTAGGCACAAGTAGGACACAGGACAGCAGAACACATTAACTACCCTTGTGGCCAAATTATGCCCAACTCAAAATTCACCTTCTTTTCCTGCATTCTCCACCGGCCTTGGGTTACCTGGTCACATGTTTCCACTTAAAAGTATGATGGAAGCAGGGACGTGGGAAAAAAGTTTGGTTTTTTATTTACAGTTATATATATAGCTGTAATCCTACACACCAGTTTTGCTTTCTAAGCATGATTCCCCCCCCGAAGGAAAAGAAAAAAAACATTAAGTAGCCAGGCAGGCAAAACCTCACTGTCTTCATTTGCTAAGAACAGCACCATGACTGAAGTTAACACCAACTCCCCAAACGTGTTAAGAAATTTTGCTACTGAATGATTTCTTCTTATCATTATACCATTTAAAAGTTAATTTGATCAAAACACACCATTTAAACATGTCCAGGCTGTCTCTAAGTCTTGCACCAATTATCCTGCAGCACTATACCTCTTCAACATTTCCAAGAGAAACATTACCACCATAAATACCCTCATTCATGCTGGAAATATTCCCACCTGCACATCCTATCGTGGCACCTAAGATCATTAGAACTGACTAATTAAAGAGAAAGAAATCCATTCCAGTTTGAACCTTTGAAAATGTAAACCAGCTCAGGATTTGACCCAGAGCTTAACTAGCAGATCCCACAGTGCTGCTCCCAACCCCATGAAACCCTAAAGCCTGGAGACCACCACGCTTCTAATGAATAAATAAATAAATAAATAAGTGCCCGGGGCACTTCCATCAGCAGCCAGCTCTCCTTGGAAATACAGCACGACATCTACAGCCAGCATGACATCTACTCCATCATGCAGGCAAGAAAAAGTCAGGGCTCTTGTACACCAACAAATACCCAAATCTTCAGCCTTTTCAATGAGCTGCTTCAAAATACAGAGCTGCTCAATGCTATTTCACTTCCCTCCTTTAAATCAGCAGGTATGCCAATGATGGGTAAATTTTTCATGGAAAATGGGGGACAAGCAATGAAGAAGGGAAAAGGAAAAAAAAAAAGCCCTTTTCTACTTCTGAAAAACTTTTAGAAGAATTATTCTTGAGGAATTAATGGAAAGAAACTATTTTTTATACACAGTATTAAGTGATTAAAAGCTTGTTCATCACTTTGCTTAGTTTAATTTTAGAAAGGCCTACTTGCAGATTCTTTGAAATGCATAATTAATTGATAGCAGCGTGGTTACATCAGTACAGAAGTGAATGATAGATGTGAAGTGGTTTTTCCACAAAAAAACACAAGCAGCACAGGGCACAATTACAATATCCGATTCACTCCGCCCTCCAATGAAGCTGTTTGATCTGCACATCTGATTGCACAATCGTCCATAAATATCCCTTGCATTAAAATTCTGACTGGTTTGCAACTCGTTTCAACTCGTGCGAGATTCTTTTTTTGTCAATTGGATCTGACAGAAAAATTAAAATAATCCTCTTTTACCTCTGCATTATCCTTTAAGTACTTAAGTTTTAATTATATCTCAAGTCTACCTGAAGACATTTCAGGCAACTTCCAGTAACGTGTATAAGGAGTTGAATACAGTGTAAAAGTGCATGTAATTTCCAAGTCCCCAGTTGTTAATGAAATCCCAAACATTCAGATTTTAATTGAACTAGATAAAGATTAAGAAGCTTAGCAGCAGCTGGCATTGCGAATTAGTTCTCAGCAGATTTTTATGTTGTACTCTAAATCATTGCTTTTGTAATCTTCCTAAATTGTCCTTTATCTTGCTAATGCAGATATGATTCTCAGAAAGCATTAGGCTTCCACTGTTCCCATTGCCTATAAAATCTTGAACTGTAAAATCTTAATAGTCTTTTTTCTAATAAGTATTATGATCTATATGTATAATGTGCATTCAATAAAATCTTACTGTAATTAGAAGAAAAGTTTTTAGGTTTTTTTACGTGACCTGTTTTACAGATTAGATTTATTAAATAGCATAAACTGTTGGAGCTGCTTTAAGACCTATTTAGAGCCGTCTGGCATCAGATAAAAAAACAGTGCTAGACCCAACGCTTGGGGCTCAGCTCTCCGGGAGGTTCATTAGGAAGTTTCCTTCTCCTTCTGGTTCAGGGAGCTCGGCATAAGCAGTTTTATGTTGCCTAAATGCCTGACAATGTATTATCAGCACTGATCAAATAATGTTTTGCTTGCAGGGCTTTCCAAGGCTCGGGAAAAGGATTCAGACTAACACCAGCGTTCATCAGCTGCTCCCCCTCTCCATGTCCGCTCCCTGCACCCCAAGTGCAATGCTGGGAAGAGCCCTGCACACACCAGGGCTTTCTGCAGGCTGCAGACTCTGGAGGGAAGGTCTGTGTTTGAAATTACCATGACAAATGTGCTCTCAGGACCTGTTCATGGATTGTAACAGCTCTTACGAGAGTTACAAGTGCAGTTATTACTTGCATAGTAAAAGGGGTTATATTTATGCATCTCACTTGAGGATGCACTGTTTTTATTCACACTAATGCAGATAAAGTTGGAGTTCATGCTTTATGGGGGAAGTGTGGGGAAAAATAAAAGAAAAAGGATAAATAATACTACTACTACCATCATCAAAAAGCAAGTAACACGTCCATTTTTCTCCTACATAAAAAAAATTCTAGCTGTTTTTCCAGCTAATAGTATTGGTCTTTCAAGTCTGTTGGTAAATGACCAACTAATGCAGTTACGTATGCACTGAAGAAGAAAATTATGAAGAGATAATACAGCCAACTGGCATTAAAATTTTGAACAGAATGGAATTTCAACAGTTCTGCTGAGGTCTTTTAATACTAAGAATCTTGGCTGCTCCAATTTTCTTCCAAGTAAAGGAAACATTTGGCAGAATAACAAACATGAATGTCAGAAGAAACGAAATATCTTCACCTGCACTTGATGACTTACTTATTTATTCGTTAGAAGCATGGTGGTGTCCACACTTTAGTGATGGCACTTCAGTGTGTTCTGTCACTCTGGCCTCTTCCCAACTGCATTCTCCCCCTTCCCAGCTGCACTTTTCCCTCGGTGCTGAGCTCCACGGTGCCATCCTGCCCAGAGATCAGGATGCTCCAGGGCAGGGACAGCAGCACCACGATGACAAGCACAGAGATCATCAGTCTGTACCTGGCTTCAAAGGATTATGTTTGGTTCAGCAAGCTTTGAGATCTTTGAATGAGAGATGCTCTAAGTAGCACTAAGCAATTTTCTCTCCCTCAAACCAAGATGAAGCCACGAGCTCCTCACGTCTCCTCAGGCCCCTTGTTACTCTGCCATTTCCCCTTAGCAATCTTCTCATTCCAGACTCTGACATTCTGGCAGCCCAGCTATTTTCAGAAACTATTATCTGAGTTTGAAATTGTGATTTTTCTGCTGGGTCTTTTTTCCAAGCAAGCATTTCTCTACCTAAACTTCAGCAAACTTCCAAGTAGATTCCTAGACGCAGCTCTTTATTTTTTTTTTTGCCATAAAACAAACAGTTAACTTCACAATGCTGACTTCTCATTTAAGCCATTTTCTGAAGTACAGCTCTCAGAGTGACTTCAGTACTTTTGCCTCAATTTGCTGAGCTTTTTATAAAATCTTGACAATTTTTTTCCTAACATTAAATAACACATTCTTTGGATGTTCCAAGTTCACACAAGGTTTTCTGATGCTGCTGCTGATTCCAAGGTGCCCTAAATTGAGCATTTATCGAAAAGCTTGTTATGAATTTTGCCCTTCAAATTACTCCAGTAAGAGCAATGGAACTTGGCTGCCAAATTGCTTCCAAGGCTGAAGGGTTTCTTTTGCTTCAAGATAGCCTGTAAATAAGAACTTCAACTTTCTTTTTTTTTTTTAACACAAAATAAATTATGCAAAAGAATTTGACACCAAAAGGAATTTTTTAATGGACTTTATTGGGAACATTCCTTAAGAGCCCATCATCCCCCCTGTGGCTTTATCCTCAAGTTTCTTCAGAATTTACCAATGCACCTTGAGAACAAGAGTAGCGAAACCAGAAATCTTTCATTTAGAACAAAAATGAGACATTTAATTTTCCTAAACATACAGAGAGGCATGCACAAGATTAATCATTCAACAAAATGTTTTTCTTATTTCATGAAAATACGCAGGGTGGGAATGCAAACAAATTATAATTATTTGGACTCCTGTTAAACAGACTAGTGAGCCTTATAATTAGTAACATAATCACTTTAAGACAAATACACTAAATAAAATAATGGATCCTCGGCAGTGCTCCACAGAAAAATGTTAACAATTTATGCTTTATTAATTAGCTTGTTGCTTTGTCAAAGTTTGGAATTCAGAACCTCAGAGAGTTGCCATCTTTGTTGACTGGAGGATTCGCTCTTGGTTGAACAGAGGTGCAAGAGCAGAAAAGAACTTCCATGGAGTGCTCACACAGCTCTAAGATCTGCTCGTGGGGATGTTGATTATCCAGGACAATGGATCAATAGAATTCTTGTATTTCAATCCTCTCCTCCAAACACACCCCACCAGCCCTAATTGATTTCTCTGCTGGCTAATGACCAACCCAGATGCACACTGACTTGAAAATGACTGACCAGCACTAAAGAGTGTTGTGGCCACATCCAATGAATCACAGGGACTGAAAAGAGCTGGATAAGCTATTTTTCTGATATATAACCACAGATGCAACTACTTCTATTACTCAAATCATAAGGCAAAGAATGCTTCATCAACTGACTGCCGGAGTCATTGGAATTAGCCACTCAAGTGCCACTTGCAGGCATTAAAAATTCTTCAGAAAATTTCACATTGAGGTGTGTTCATGTGTTGCCCTACATGGAAAAAAAGGGGAAAAAAAAGAGTAAGGAGCTGACACCACAACATAGACAAGGAATGCCTGAAGCAGCTATAAAGGGAAGGCAGAAGTGAGGCAGATCTGTGCCAGGCCAAGCAGTTCAGGCAGGAGCTGGGGCAGCAGGAACAGGCTGAAGCAGAGAAGCTGCCACATTAATCACCAACATGCAAGCCAGGAAAGGTGCTCCAGGATCAAAACTCACCACGTGCCAAGGTCACTTCAGAGAACACAAAAAAGGTTCAGTGATGATCTCACATTAAAAGTTCATAAGCCCATCAGACGAATTTACTAATGAAAACTATTTTATCTGAAGAGGTCTCCTAAGGCAAATCACAGGTTTCAGTGTCTCCACTGAGAAGCAGGAAATTACATTTTAAAACACCACAGAAAGTTAAAGGATTTATAAGCAATATGGGAGTCCTTAACGTGAGGTCTCACATGCACAGGAGCCATGTGAAAGTGGGGACTTGCAGAACTGGGCTCTGCAAAAGGCTCAGCATCATTCAGAAAAGATCTTCTGAAAGAAGAGCAAGTTATTGTAGTCCTTGATAGAACAGAAAGTTCTTAGAAGTGTTTTTGCCTTTTTTACAGCATCACAGAATAACCAAGGTTGGAAGGACATCAAAAAATGGGCTGGTGCAACCTCGGAATTTTTATTTGTTGATCATTCAGTAAATTGTCTATCACTTCAATGAGAAACACAAGCTCTGACTTGCATCCAGAGCTACGTTTTTTGTTGGTAGAATGATTTCAGCAATACAGGTCCCAAACATAGCATTCAATACTTTTAAAGGTAGGAATTTAGAATTAGTTATAAAAAAAAACTTCCTTCAAAAGATCTTCAGAAAAGGCACATCACCAGCAGGTACTGCCACTCGAATTACTCTACTGGAGACAAACATCCCACACCACCATCCACAAAAGCCCAGGTGCTCTCTGGACACACACAACAGCTTGTGATTTTTTTTAATATTAAATGTAAAAGAAAATCCTTTCCTATTTCTGTTTTGCTCTCCCTTCTACTGTATGAAAACAATTTGCCTGCTTTCAGACTCTGGCTGTGATTACTTTGTTTTCACGTCATCTGAATGCAGTGAAAAATCTCGGTCACGGCTACCAAGATAAAAGCCAAGAGAACTCATTTGTTGTCCCACACAGACACGAGATGCCAGTGACACCTGTACCACCAGGAGGGCAACTGCACGCTGGGAGTGAACCTGCTGCCTCCACAGACCCAAACACCCCAATCCCACTTCATTCCTTTCTCTAATAATGGCACCACTTTCCTGGACAAACACATAATGGCACAAGAACAGATCCATCCTGACAGCCAAGGCCAACTGTATAATGCTCATCTAAGTGGCAATAAGATTCATTAATTAGGTCGCTGCTTTAGAGTGTTGTTCCCCTGCAGCTATGTTCTGCTCAAGGGTATTTTCAATAGTATTGAATAGATGAAACAATTACTAAGCAAAATCCACTAACTGATGGCCAGAGTCAGATTCCTCAGGCCGTGCTTTCAAAGAGTGTATATACACATTTACTTGAACGAGTGACTGAATTTAAGGGAAAAAGACAAAGCAAAGCAAAGCAAAATCCCAGTGAGGCACAACCTAGGTGTTCTCCACTTTTCGAGGCGTGATCTCTAAACCAAAACTCCCCCTTAGCAGACACAATTAAGATGTAGAAGGGCTACAGGGTACCTGATTGCACATGCAAATCAGGCTGTTTGCTATCTAAAGACACCTTCTTAACGCTCACAATTAATGGCAGGCAAAGAGAGCTTTATCTGCAATTATTTGCCCTCTCTACTGACAGCAGTATAAGCAACTTGTAAAAATTGTAAAAACTGGACTCCAGCTGAGTGTTCCCTGTTCAGGTATCTGACTTGCAGGCTACTGTTTTATTCCAGTAATACTATTTTTATAACATGACATAGTTCTACGCATTTGAATTAAATAAACACAGCACAAATATTTTGGCTCTACTGTAAACACGTGAAAATATTTCCTTGTGAATTGTTGGGTTGGCTTTTTTTTCCCCCTTTCTGCTGCCTCAGTTACTATGATGTTCAGACTGTGCCTCATTAAAGTTGGGAGCAAAAGTAAAAAAGTTTTCAGCACAAGCACTATTTTCAAAGTTCAGGATATCTGTAATTCTAACTGATCTTCCACCTGGCATTAAATCTTCAAAGAATGTCAAAAAGTATCTTAGAAACTTGAGATGCCTGGCTGTATACAGAGAAGGAACAGATGCACCTCTGTAATTTGCCCATAAATAAGTAAAAATGAACCCATCAACTTTTCAGGGATACTTGCATGCAAGCAGGCAAACACATCCTTTTTTCCTTTTTCTTGTGTGTTTGTGGTTTATTTATTTATTTTATTTTTTTTACAGTTTTAAAATATCTTTTGAACCAGACCTTACAGGGTGCTGGTAAAAACTGCTGTGTTTGTTTTTAGGAACTTACTATGCAGCAGTGCCATCTCGTAACCTTCTGCTACTGCCTTTGGCCTCCAAATTCAAGGGGACCCATCTGTGGCAGTAAAACACACATGCACCAAGTACATAACTTCTCCCAGAAATAGTGAAAGCTCCGTCTGCAAGAGCTTTCTTTAAGGTCACAGCAAGTCAACTGCTGAAGAGAAGTTATCACCATAAATTAAACTATTCCTGAAACCCAGCAGACTCTTAACAACTCTCCTAGTTCCCCCTGCTCCTTTTCATCTCCAGTTTTAGGCATGCCTCTGAGCAGGAGTGCACACCCTTCTCTAAGCATTCATCTAGCTGAGCAAAGAAGAGAAAATCCATAAATTTGAAAGACATTTAGTTAAAGTTTTTAATGGCGACAAATTTCAAAAGACAGATCTAAGAATCAGGTTGTGGCCAGTCCAAGACCACTTAGAACATCCAAATTTGAACCTTCATCTTTATTCTTTGCAGATTAATAAACACATTCTGACTACTGTTCTTCCAACTGATTTGACCAATTTATTTAAAACGTGATGTAGGAGTAGTGGACTAAAGGATGTGAATTTTAAAAAATCCTTTAAAGTCACCTGTGCAGAAGTGACACAATTTGTGGCTTGCAAATTCAGAAGGAGTCAGCTACACAAGCACAGGTGAGGAACTCCCACAGCAGGAAATCCTTCGGGCTGATGGTATTCCCGAGCTTACAAAAGTGTCTGGGTGGGTGATCAGATGGGGCACCACGCTGATGCTTTGTTCTCTTCAGCAGGCTGTGCTGGGTTCTGTAATGAGCCTCAACGTCGACATCTGAATAACACATCTAGGGAGGAATCCTTTCATTCCCTTATCGAGAAGGCGCGGAATGAAAAGAAACAAAGAAATCAGCTGGTTTCTGCTAAATGTTCCGGTGCCAATTATGAAGTTGAGAATGGAGTAAGAGGCACATCAGTGGCTGACAGCACATGAGCGCTGCCACTGCAGATATTATTTCCCCTTATCTCATGTCATGATACTGGCACGCTTTTTCCATTTTCCTTGGCGTTTTCTACTCCTCCTTCAGGACTGCACAACGAGACAGGGAAAACTTCCAGCGCTTCAGGAGCAGCTGTGCTGACCTGGGCAGTGTCCCAGGGTTGTCTGTCTGCTCTAAAGGCCATCTGTGTGACCACTGCCTCCCACCTGGCTCCAGAGAGGTGTAAGCTTCCATTTCTCTTCTATTACTTCCTCCCATTCATGGATGTTCAAGCTTGAAGAATCTTCTTTTTCAATTATTCAGGTCTAGCGGGTGCCTTTCTCCTGCCCTTTCTGAAAACACCCACGTCCTTAAAGACGACAATAACACAGAAACCCCAAACCAAAACCAAAAAATAACACACCAAAAAAGACCTGAACTGATGTCTGTATCACCCTGCTCTAAAACATCATCTCAGCAGGAGACTGAACAGCCACCCAAAGGCATCTCCTGTTTGTTTTATTAATTATTGACTTCAAGATAAAAGCTGGGAGACCCCACACATGGCCAGGATCCCACTATGCCATTTGCTTTATAAACTCAGGCCAGGAAAATGGTGATCTCCATCTCGGAGATTATTTGCAATCTATGAAAAGATCAAGGGGTAGATACAGAGGAAGACACGTGCACAACTGAACCAGGATTAGTCAATAAGTAAGAACAAAAAATTACACATTTAGTTTGCGGGTTGTTTTAATTTGAAGACATTTATTTCTGTCACATCCTTACAGAACTAATAGTAATTCATCGCATGTACACCTGGAAAGGAGCAGGATGTCTGATACCTGACAGACATTCACCACTTTGCCACAGGTTATACACAAGTCCTCCACAGAGAGGGCTACAATATAGAATGTATCTCACATCTGAATTTGAGGAAATAGTTATGAGCAGTATTCCCCTCCTTCTATAAGCTTTGATCAAGGAGACTCAAGAAATATGTTCTACCACGCTTTGATTTCACTCAAGGGCTTTTTGTTATTTAAATAGTGAATAAAGATGACAGGCAAATACTCTAATTAGCACAAATATCTTGTTTCCTGAAACTTCCAGCAATTTTTAAACATCTCTTGCTCAGCGTTACTACGAAGCTCTCCATTCCCAACCCCGAGCTACTGCGGGTCTTTTGTCTGACACAAAGACACTTTTCTCTTCCATTTTTGGGAGGAAACAAGGCATTCCCACCTGCACCATCCCTGCCCTCCCTTATGGGAGCAGAGGGGCAGTGGGACTCCTGGATGCTCTCATATTCCAGAGTGTCAGTGGATTCTACCAGGCTAAGGCACATCTGCTGGGAGTCACTCAATGCCCACTCGCAAAGCTCAAAGGTCAAAGCATATTTCATTTCACTTGGTAGCTCCCTCCAAGGGCAAGACCCCCACCTGTTGGAAAATCCATCAGGGGTCTTACTAAACCTCGAGTGCTTTGGTTCTCTGTCAAAATCTTGATATTCCCTTCTTCTGCAAGGATACAACAACCTCTGTGGATCATCAGGACTTTATGACAAGAAGGTTCTTATATTTGGCTAAGCATATGCCAAAATGAATCATGACAGTCTTTATTAATGCATAAAAGCCATCACTGCTGGACTGCCCTCAGCCTGAAGCGTGAGGTGACAGAGTCCTCGTGGCATCGAGAGCTTGTGATAATTGAAGTCTGAAAACATTTCACAGAACAGCTGAAATACCAATTTATATTTAAAGAATATATTGAATTACCACAGATCACACAAAAAGGGGGACTAGGACTTACATATTTTGTTGCTGGACTTTCAGCTCAGCATTTTACGAAAGGCCATCTCATTTTAACCTAGATAAGTTGGAAAGATTATTCAACTAATGTCTTCTCTGGAAGACTGCAGCTCTGGTGCTAATAAGGGAATTTAATTAGATGGACAAGCCTTGACAGCAATCCGTTTCCAATACACTTAGTATTGAAATAGGTCTGGGAGTTCCAAGATTTGTAGAAGAAATCCACTACTCAAGTTAACGTGGAAAAATATCTGAAAGTTTTGACTAACCAAGATGTAGGCTCTTGTTTTTCTGACTTTATTTGTGAAATACATCACATTACAAACAATTACACCAACAGATGAAACCCCTGTTCCATATGTACATGCGATAAAGTTTGAGCAGAATTGATTTTTCCCTTTGCACTGGTAGATCTCTAAACTAATTCCCTGGAAATCAGCTGAGGACAACAGCCCATCCAGCAGTGTTTCCACACAGGACACCCACGGTTTCACCTCCCCCCAGCAGCACCCAAAGCCCCAGGACAGAGCAGAGCTGCTGAGCACAAGGACTTGGTACAACCCCAAAATGGGATCTCTTTTAGGGTACTTACAACAGAAAAAGACATGCACACAGACAAAAGGCACAGAATAATTTTAAAAAAAATGCACAAAGCCAGTACTTTCTAAAATTGTAGAGGGAACCAGCCTGCCAGCAGGCTGATGAAACACTTGAGATAAAGTAGCATAATCAATAACAATGCTGCACCTTTAAAACCAGCAAGTACAACACGATCAATTCATATCTTGGTGAAGGAGCGTAATAAAAATCTGCAACTACAATAAGCTAATTTAATGATACTTTATCAAGCGCTCACATTTCCAACCACTGTTGTTCACGGCAGAATGAAGCCTGTGTAAAAATATGTCATGAGTCAATATGGCATTCTACTGAAGAGAAAAGACCCACATCATTAAAATCTTAAATAAGCTTTCATTAAATAAAATACATGAAATTAGCTCCTTCAAAAGAATTTAATTAGTCAACACATGCAGGTTGAACTCACAATCTGCCACTGTGGTCTTTTAAGCTGTTCGTTTTCTTAAAGCTTTGTCATAAGAAGGATATTTTTTATTGTTATTATTTTTATAATATGGTGGGAAACCACAGTTCCTTTATGAAAAAAGACAAAGTATCCCTTGCAAACAGCAAGACACATTTTCATTGCTGCTCTGTATAGAGCACTGCCTTGTTAAGGCAATTTCAGTCATTTTACGCATCTTCATTAAGTCAGAGATACGGTTCAGCTTTTCACAGAGAAAAACCTCAGCAGCTGCAGAGAAAAGGAGGGACAACAGATTCTTAAACAGAAAAGAGAAATTACCAGTTATCTAGCTTGAAATGAAGCCTCTGGGAAGCCCCATCTGCAGTCTCAGTCATTACAAATCACAATAATTACGTGAGCTCTCAGCCCATATATAAAATTTCAATATCTATGAAGAGCTGCAATACTGCAACGTCCACAACACAGAAACATTGCCAGCTCATTTTGCCAGGCTTCAGGCTACTTGTAACACCGAGCGAAGATGAATCAATAAAATGTTATCAGTAAAACAGTTTGATTCCTGCACAGTTAAGCGCATGGCCACTTCTATATTTCAATCCCCTCAGGTCAATATAATTTTACACAGTTACCCAATTCTCAGCAGTGAAATGATACTGGTAGATGTTTCAGATATTCTAAAGCGCTTATTTCTACATGGGGGTGAAAAAAAAAAAAACGGGAAAAAAAGCATCTCTTGTTTGCCATCTGGTTCAAAGTTGAGTTTTTAGACAGGTCTTAAATGCAACTCTTTACCCCAGCTCCAGCAAATTAAGTCCCTCTGAACAGCTCCCTCAGCCAAATCCTGGGTATCCTATTCACCCAGTGCTTAAACAGACATTTGGGAAGAAACACAAGTCAAATCTGGATTTGGCCTTTCATTTGAACTAAATCTGAGACATGAAATAAGATGTACTTTCTGCCTACTCAAGAAAATAGTCCATTTAAGCAAATTGAACTATTCACCAAAAAATTCTGCTAGGTTAGTCACCACAAGGGCTGAAGAAACTCTAAATGCTGCTGACAAAGACTAACTGCACAGTTAATACAACATTTTGCCTCATACCCAGGTAATTCTTCATGCATACTCTGAACTACCAGCTTCCCACCTGGGTCTGCAATGAAATAATGCCTCAGGTTAATCACACACCTCCAGAGAGCTGCATTTTTTGCATAAATAAGAGCAACAAGTGTGCTTCCAAACCCAAGGAAGAAATAATCATGTCTAATAAACTACAGTGCTCCAGAGAGGGAATACTCACAAGGAAACTCTTTTTAGATACAGGTCCACCTTCCTTAACTTGACAACATCCTAATGACACAGAATAAACCTATTTTTGGACCAGCTATGGGCACTGTGAAGTCAAAGGGAACTGATTTCAGCTGGACAGGACCTTAGTCCCAAAAAGCCAAAACAACCCCTCAATTTTATTTCATTTCATTTCACCACCAATTTCATCTCATTTGTTTCCTTCACTAACTCTTGCACTACAGACAACACCAGTGCACTCAAAGGCAAAAAGTATTTTTGGGATTTTTTAATTGTAACACAAGACTGTTTATTCCTATATTCAGTTCTCAGAAAAAGGAATGAATATTTTAATAACAAGAAAATTCATAAAGCACCATCTTCTCTGCTGTCACAGCTCTTTTAAAAGGCTTAGTTGATCTCCAATGCTTAAAGGGTATTCCTGTAAAGGAAATATCTAAGGGACAAAGTTCCCTGATTTATATGGTGCAATTCCCTTGCCACATATGTCTCATTGGGAAATTACATGGATTTCCCAAATACTGGCACTAAATTTTTTAGTAGTTTAAAAATTAGCAGAAAAGGCCCAATTGCTAAGAAATAAAGCACACAAATTTATGGGAAGATAAAGCCACACTAACCCATTAATTTTTATATTTTGTTATATCACCAAAACTGTTCTCATTACTTTCTTCTGAACAAGTTTCATAATTGCAAATTCTCAGACAGTAAAACTTAAGTGATCTCCATACTCTGCCTTCCTCCTAAATAATGAGCCAAGCACCACAGACACACACAGGAGGAAGCAGCCTGTCTATTTTACTAGAAGACTGAGCTCATGAAAATCCAACTGCATCAATCCTTCTTTTATTATTCTTTCAAACTTCCCAAATCAAATAACTTTCTTGAGCTTGGCTAGAGCCTTCTGAATAGAAATTCCACTGGGGAAAGAGGTTTTAGATTAACAGCACAATACATTCAGAAATCAATAGATAAACCCTCTGTGCAGCAGCTCTACCCGAGTCCATGAGACTGAACTAGGGCTCAGAAAATAGAACAAACCACTCAGAAACGAATTTCCTATCTGCCCACTTTTGGTTTTGCACTGAAACCAGCAACATGAACTTCACCTCTGTATCACACCCAGAGAATTACTGCCTGATGTTCTGAATCAAGAATACTTTTTATTTGCAAAAATATATTCAGCTTTGTATTAAAAGCAGAGGGTTTTGTCTGGTGGTGCTTTTCTTTTTTATTTTTAAACTACAGAGTTAAATCTGAAAGGCAATAATGCAACTCCAAGATAACCACATGTGGGGTGCCCATCCTGATATAATGCAAGCCCCTTAAAGCTATAAAACAATGTGATGAGAAGTCAGATGAGGGAGAAGGGACAGAGTGAAGCTTCTAAACTTACGGTTAAAATTCTTTAAGCCTGATCTCAACTTCACTCCAACACCTGGCTTGGACAGGATCAGCTTAGATTGTTCTCTATGCTGGAAGCAGGATGGCTTTTACTTGATCTGTTTGACCTTTTCTCTCCTCGTTAATAGTTGCTTTCTCCGTTTGCCAGAGTCCCTTTTGCAATCATGAGGGCTGGAGGGGAAAGGGTAAATCAGAGGGAGCACTACTTGGCCAAAGACAGTCAGACCAATTTCACTGCGAGCAGCAGTCGTGGAGCCCAACTGCAGAGCCCAGCAGAGCTGGCTCTGCTTTGGAAATACACAAAGCCAGCAGCTGCCAGAGAACAGAAAACATGCTTCTGCCTCTGCCCATGCGCCTGTTACAGCAGTCACAGGCATCCCAGCTCTGTAGGATGTGAACAGGGCACAGCTCACCACAAAGGGCATCTCCCCTTGGTTCAACTCCAAACCTGCCCAGATTAGATGAGAAATGTACCTGTACTGAGACACGAAGGGAAATGGATTTCCCCCACTTTTGGTAAGCTGGAACAGCTTTGATGGCACAAGCCCCCAGCCTCACTGGTGCTCCTGTTGCGTTATAGTCATTAAATCCTGCATTCGTTATTTATTATCCTGCATTTCTCTAAGGCAAATCTAAAGAAACGTTGCCATGACAAACACACACAGTGGAGTTTTCATACTAACTTGATCCCCATGATGTCCCTTCCTTCCATTAAAAGAGCCCCACTTTAGTGTATCTCAACAAGACAATCAAAATATTTTCAGTCCTGCTGCCGTGAGCCTCACAAAGGGACCAATTGCCAAATCCAAAAATCCTCTGCAGCGAAGCAGAAGAGCTTTACACACAGCCAGACCTCTCAGATGCCATGGGCTAGGATACCATGTTATAAGGCTGTAAAACTATGGCCTGTGGCTCCAGTCCAGCTTGCAGAGTAATTTAATCTAACTCACAAAGAGATCAGGAAAATGGCCTCTGCTGTGCTGAATCAGCAGTGCTGGAAGCCGTGCCACCCTCTATCAGCTCGTAAGAGAGTGCTTTGTCCACGGTGCCAACTCTGTGTAGAGCAACTATTGGGCAAAAGAAAGGACCAGCAGGAATATTATGTGCCAGATTTTCAGTAGATGTAAGTCAGAATACTTCCAATGACTTAAGGAGCTGCACCGATTTACATCATTTCACGATTATAAGGATTTACATCCACTGGAAGATTCACTTCTCTTTTTTGGTCTTTTAATTAAAAGAATGGTGTAGTCTTGGCAGTATGAGCCTTCAAGAGATTGAGATTTGGGAAGGATCCTGAAAAAGTTTTAGGCTCAGGGAATGGCAATAAGCCATTTTTAGTTTAAAAAGGTACAGTGGCCAAATTGAAAGTCACAGGATGTATATAAATTCTGATCTATACACGAGCAGTGTACATAAGCATATATTTTCACTCTTTACACTGGAGCTCCCTAAATATAACAATGGCAAAAGAACAGCAATAAATGAAAACTTTGTTCAGTCAGTCTGGTTATATATCACAAAAAACTATCAGCACAGATGTTATCACTGTTTATGAGTCACAACAAGCGCCAAAACAAATGCCATGTATTACTTAATTTTTTCTCCTAACTGCAAGTGCCAAAAAAATGACTGCCACTGGGATTAGGAAAAAACACACAAGTGGAAGAAAGCAGGGGGCACTGCTCCTGAGGAAGCAAGCCAACTAGGCAAAGTTTGGTTTGCTCCGATTTCCAAATAAACTCAGAACGAGTACAACATGTCTTGTGACCTCAGAGCAGTTTCTGTTGCTCATCTGCTTACCTCTCAAAGAAAGATCCATTATAAACTTTGTAAAATGTGCCTAAAACCACCCTCAGAAACATGCATACATCTCACTTGTTTCCTGTAGATGACCATGATGGGGAGAGAATAGAAGGAAAGTGGGAATCTGGTACCTGAGATCCTGAAATGGGGAACAGATTGATGCTTTAAGGCTGAAAGTGAGCAGGACCTGTAGATATGGCCATGGGCAGAACTACACAGATGCTCTTCAAGCTATTTCTGTGGCACAGTGACCCACTCCCAGCCCAGCTGAGCCCTGAGAAACACTTAAAAATAGGCCCATAAATAAACAGGCCACTGTTACCAGTGCAGTTCAGCTGATGTGTTACACAAGAACTTAAAAATAAACTGGTCGAGAAGCCACCTCAGGAAAGCAAAACTGAAGCCCAAATGCCTCTGTGTTGAAGAAATGCAGCCTCATTCCATTGTACCTTTTTCACCACTCACCTCTGAACAGGTCAGTTTTAAATCTCCTTCTTCCAACGAGTCCAATTTAAACGTGTTCTTCAAAGGCTTCTGGAATTTTAGGAGTATTAAATTTTATACCTCCTAAGCTATTTATTAGCCGAGGAAGTACTTAATTGACATTCACCAGATATTAACTCTTTCTGAGCATGTGTTACAGATTTTGATATGTAAACTTGAGGTTTTTTCTTTACTCTTTGTTGCTGGGTTTGTTGGTTTGTTTGGTTTTTTGTTTTTCCTTTTTCAGGACAGTTCTCCTAAGAAGAGATTTCTCAGTGAGTGGATTCCCTACAAATTTCTCCTGGAAGTGCAGACAGATACACTGCAATAAAAGACTGCTCACAAGGGACCCCGATGCAGATGAAAGGTCAAAAAACCACTCAGACTGTTAATAAACTCTTGCAGAAATATTGCCTTTGCTTTAAGTCTCCAGAATATGCACCATTGATGGTGTTGTCCAGACCCAACAGGAGCCCTGGCCCAGCAGTTTTGTGGGGCCCCCAGGGCTCCAGGCATCCACATCTCTTTATCCCTCCCATCCTTATTTTAATTTTCTATTTTTTTTTTCCAGAACAGCCCCACTCCACAGATGTTGAACTCCCTCCTACAGGTGCATTGCAAAAGGACACAACTGCTGCATTAACAGAACTTTGCTTCATCATCACATCTTCCAGCCATGAAACTTACTCTATTATTGCACAGGTAAAATCGGCTGTGCCACCATTGCTTGGTTCTGCTGCTCTTTAACAGGATACAGACAACATTATGTCTCAATTCGCAGCAGAAAAGGAAAATAAAACTTTTGTTTATTGAAAATACCAGGAAAATTCATTCTGGTCAAATGCCTCATCTCTGCCAAAACACCACAGTTAATTCAGCACTCACAGGAATTGCCTCAGTGCCATGCCCTGCCTGTTCAGTGAGTAAGGAGGGTTAAACCTCTGCTAACACCAACCCAGGCATTTCTAACTGCCCACACAGCCCTTCTTTGGGGGCTTCACAGAACTGCTTAGGTTGGAAATGCCCTCTAAGATCATCAACCATTCACTGACCCACAGCCCCAAGTGCCACATCCTCATGGTTCTTAAATCCCCCCAGGGATGGTGACTCCACCACTGCCCTGAGCATCCTCTTCCAATGTTTAACGACCTCGACGGTGATGAAATTTTGCTACTGCCCAACCTAAACCTCCTGCCTTTCTTCTTGTCAGGAGGTCTCAAAACCACCAGCACAATTGGAGTAGTTTGCTTGTTAGCAGATCTAGCAACCAGCCTTTCAACTTTGAATTTCTCTTATATCTGAGACTCCAGGCAAACAAAAAAAAAAAAAAAAAGCAGAAAAATCTTTCAGTAAACTTTGCACAGAGATAATCAATCTCCTATTCAGTTATTTGAACAGGCATCTAGAGTTTAGCGTTCCAGAGATCACTGAACTTGTCCTGATGAGGGTCTCTTCGTGCAGTTTGAAAAGAGGATGGGGAAATCTTTGGATGCAATCCAAACATTTTTGATAGTTGCAATCCTTGAATATTTCATCACTCCAAATCTTGCCTTGACCTATTGATTCTCCTTCATCCTATCAACCATGCACATATTTTTCTTCATCCTTAACCTGTCCCTTCTCTGCACAGGCAAAGGAAAAATCCAAACAACATGAAAAATCCTTTTTTTTTTTTTTTTTATAATGCCATTTACCCACATTGCTTTATCCTCTACAGAGAGCCAAAAGGAAGATGAATCAACTGAAAAATGTTCCAAAGCCCATAAAAAGGTAAACAAGTGAAAGTTTAATTTCCAAAATAATTCAGGCACAATATAAAAATATTTAAGGCTTATGGAGATGAGCAGTTGCCTTTCATGTGTAATTGTGTAAACCTGTTTTGAAGGGAGCAAACCAACCAGCCAGCAACATCAGGCTCCTAAAAGACAAGTAGCAGGGCACACAGGGTCTGAAACAATGACTTTCTCTGCCTCCCCAGGGAATTACTTTTATTGGGAGCAAATCACTGGAAATTCTCTAGCCCAGCTCTTTTCCCCCTCTAAATTGAGATGTTCCAGAAGATTTCAGCAGAGAGAATCTCTTCCTCCAGCACAGGGAGCAGCAGGCATCTGCCTTTCCTCAGTTACCAAAACACACAGACGTGATGGGCAAAATTCAACAGAGATCCTAAACAGTAAAATATTTAAGTGTGGGCTAGGCCTCCTAAAACAGTCTGTGAATAATACAGATCTGTAAAAACAGGCAGTGCAACACCCAGCTGGTTTGTGTAGGGTGAACACCTTGCTTTCCACACCTTCCAAGATGAACTGGGAAATGGGAACACAGGAAAGGTGGAAATCCCCAGCCATCAGTGGAAACAGATTATACCACATACAGGTAAACAGTGCCATTTACTGCTTCAACTTTAATTTAATCCCATTCTTTCAGCTCACACTGGGATTGGTAACATATCTGTCAATAAAAATGTCTTTTATTAGCAGACCTCCAGCATCCAGAGGAAAGCCAACCTGAAAATTTTGTCCTGTAGCCTGGACACACCTCTGGTCCTGCAGCTGAGTTGGGGCATTTAAACAACCCAGTGGGCAGAGAATTCCAGCAGTCCTTCCCCTCCCACAGCAACAGCATTTTATTTAAATTCCCTGAACCTAGCCTAGGCTTTTAACGTAGAATGTCTCTAGATGGTGAAAATTCAGAGGTCCTAGTGTCTGTAATTCCCTTAAAAGTCAGGAGAAGTACTGACAACTGAAGACATTTGGAATTGTGTTCCTACAGATCCCAGATAGACGACATGAAGGCTTTAAAGGCTCAGTTCACCAAGGCACCATTTCAACTTTAGTTATTGAAATAACTTTACCCAGAGCATGTTCTGATGGTGCATGGTCAGAGCAGAAGGCTCTGTCACATGGGCTCTGCCACAGCCTGTTTTGAACTGGGTTTGTTCAATCCTTTATTAACAGAACAGATAAAGGAATGCAGCATATGTCTGTTACATCTGCAAGCCATGCACGAGCAGGATGCAACTGCAATGCTGTTAGATGGCAAGACAAGAATGCAAAACAATCCCAACCAGTTAGATGAGGCTGATGATAAAAGAAAATAACATGTAATTCAACAGAAGAGGAGCAAGGTAACACGATTCAGCAGGATTAATCTACTACACATATAGAAAATGACTGGGTAGGTAGCAGTTCATCAAAAAATGATGTGGGAGGTTATACTGGATCACAAGCTGAACATGAGTCAACAGTATCATACTGTAAGAAAAAAAGCAATCATCACATTAGATAAATCTAGTGGAGTATTGCCTGCAAAACAGGCAAAGTAATATTCCCTGTCTGTTCAGCACTGTGAGACGTGGCTGGCAGTGTCACATCAACCTGGAGTATCAAGTTAGTAGCAAAGATAAGGGCTCAGAGGAGGGAGCCAAGCACGACACACAAGAGGGAACAAATGAGAGGTTCAGCCTACAGAACCTGAAAAAACTATTTTCAAGTGTGTTGGGGGGAGAAGAATAATCAGCAACTGTTCTCTGTGCCTATGACAAATACAAACAGGTTTAAATTGCATCAAGAGAGCTCCAGCTTAAACACAGAGGAAGGGAAGCAATGTAATATAGTGGCTTTGGTCCCCACCAACAGATCTTCAAGTCCCCATCAGTGACTAACCTGTTCCACAGGAGCTGCTCATGCTCTGGGGAAGGAGTGTGCACTAGAATCCTCCTGGACTCCACCAGCCCTGGTTCTGAGTGCAGGAAACACCAACACACAGGTCCAGGAGACACCACAAACAGCTCTCAGTGACATCTGTGAGACTCACTGACAGAACTGCGGCATTTATATGGAATTATCTATTCACCCCCACTGACTAGATCAGGAACAAACAGGTGATTAAATTTAATACTTTAAACTAGTCCTGACTTGCACTTTATCACCTGTAGCAATTTCTTTATTTTCCACCATCTTCCCAAGCTTGTATGTTTTTCTTTCATATACCAATAGTTCCAATATGCTTTTCTTGCTACATGGTGAAGTTAACAGACATTTGTTTCACTGACCTGCCTTCCACGACTGTAGGTTACGGGCGGGTTCGGTCGGGACGGAGACGGATGGAGATCTCTATAGGCAGGTCTTGGGACACAGTCGGTTTATTGTAAAGGGCGTGGGTATTGGGGCACTGCTCAGAGCTGCTAGACTCAGCTCTGAGCAGGCCCAAGAGAGTAAGCAGGTGAGAGAGAGAGAGAGGGTGTAAGAGCAAGAGTGGAAGTAAGAGTAGAAGTGGAAGAGAGGAATAGAGAAGAGAGAATCAGAATCAGAATGTCTGAAGTCCTGGTTACAATACAATAAATCATCTTCTGTACTGAATATTCTAATTGTCACTAACCAATCTAATACAAGATACAAATCCTATAGCATTTACATACAGCCTATAAGAGTTCTTATATTACCATAGAGTGTTACATCTTAACTTCTAAAAACTACTCTTTGGACCCCTTCTGCTGAGCTAGTAGGGTCTGCTCTGACCCTTGGACCTGTTTGCAAGCAGAGGGTATTGTTTCATCAAGAGGGGATTACTTCAGTGGCCATACCATTGTTTTCTAGTTGTTCAGTAACTAAGACCTGGTATTTCAAAAGTGGCTTTCATTTCGATGTTGCCTGTAGTTTTCATATTCCCAAAATCTTTTGTCAGGCAATCATATTTCCAAGGTTTTCCTGTTCCATCTTCCCCAACACACGACTCTCTAGACATGAACTGACAGAGAGCACTGATACACAGCTTTTTGTAATCTTGACTGTTTCTCTTTGGATAATTGCTACATTCATAATTATTTTAAGAAGGACTGGAATTACTACAAGACAAACCCAGTGTAAGAAAATTTTAGACTAAAAGTAATTTTTGTGACTAACCTCTGAACTGCTAGGAAATTGTGATTTATAATAGGCATAGTAATAGCCTTTAATGACTGCAGCGCTTCTGGGTATCAATGAAAACAGACTGGCTCCTTTCAAAGCAGAAAGGGCATCTATCTTATTTTTTTTCTCCTTCATGGGTGGCCCATACATATCTTCAGGGTCCTCAGAGGAGCTTCCAACACCCCCACTGTGCGTTGCACACAGCGACTGCCATTACCACGCTCATGTTAATGGGCTGCAGCTGATGCGACCCCTCCGAGCAGCAGCACAACCAGCACCGGCTGAATTACTGCCACTGGCTCTCTGTTACAGAATGCTGGCAAGTGGGGAGGAACAGCAGCAGCAAAGTAGTGAGGGCACAGCAAAAAATCATTAGGATTTTGTATTGGAAGGGAGCAGGAAACGGGAATCTGGATGCTGCAGCCTGGGGTCACAAGGCACAGGGCAGCAAGCACGGCTGACTGTTCCCAACGACAGTGCAGCCCATATGCCAGAACATTTGCCACTTCCCACTCCCTCTGTGCAACTGCAATCCAAAATTAATAAATAAATTAGGGATAATGAACATAAACAAGAAAAATCGCAAGCCTGTGGCAAAAAGAGATCCTGTTCAACCCAAGTATTTTTCATGTTGCAGAGAACTTGCTCAGGAAACAAACATCCTCCTGAAAGAAACGAAGTAGCCAGTTATAAGACAAATATTTTGGGAAAACAGAAACTCTGCATGTTCTCTTTCATTCTACTAAAACTAAAGAGGAAACTGAGTGCTTTTTCAATATAAGTGTAACATTTCCTTATGCCAGGAGACAAACTCTGCCTAGGTTAAGTCTGGACATTAATGGAAGCAAACAGCTGAATGCTGGTCCCTGGTGTTTCAATTATTCTCTCTTTAGAGGTTGTGCTTCCAAGAAATTAAAGAAGCACGATTTCCCAGTAAGGATCATGTTTTGCAGGCTGTTGCAATGTTTTTATTTAAAGCTGTTTGATTTGTATTTGCAGAAAAGCTCAGTTCATCCCTCTGCCTTCTCATCTCTTCCCCTGCAAAGTGCTTGCCAGGGTCAAAGCCCAGTGGAGGCTGCAGAGCTGCTTGCCAGAGTCCCTGCTCAGCACAAGGCCAGCCAGAGCAGGCTCCAGGACCATGTCCACTTGGGTTCCAAGTATCTCCAAGAACAGAGACTTCACAGTGCCTCTGAGAAACCTCTCCCAGTGTGACAACCCTCACACTGAAAGCTTCTTCCCACATTTAAGTGCAAGGTCCTGCATTGCAGTGTCAGTGCCCATTTTCTTCTGCCCTTGCTCTGTGCATCTCAACACACTCTCACAAGGAATTTATACACAATGACGAAGTCTCCCCCTGAGACCTCTCTTCTCCAGGCTAAACAATCCCAGCACTCTCAGCCTCTCCTTTCAGAAATACTAATAAATAAATATTAAAATAAAATATCAATATATCATGGCATCCTGAGCAGTAAGAAAACCCTGCCATGGCAGGGCTGGGCAAGGACACTTCTGGGTTTTACCTGGAAAAGCAACCCTGGGGTTCATGTAGGCACCAAAAGGAAAACTAAATGTGAAGCCAAATCCTCTTCAGAAGCTTTGGCTAGAGCACAAAAGGTTTACATACACAAAAAGGGATACAGATCAATTCCTCCTGCAGTGCTCCACATCAGGATCCTGGAGAAATCTGTCTGGAATCACTGGCACAGGTTCATCCCAACCCCCTTGTCAAAGCACTCAAAGCTGGAGCTCCCAGAGGCAAGGACTGGACTTTGCTTTTCAAACATCACTTTATAGTCTTAGTTCTTACTACTTCCATTTGCCTGAAAATAAAAAATTCCACTTGATACAGCAACGGCCCTAATTTTGAATATACCAGTAACCTCAAATCAAACAGAAACTCCCTTCTTTCCTTATGTTACTCAAATTCATTCTATGAGAAACATTAAGCAGCAGATTTCCAATGAAATCCTATCCTCTGTAGTTTTAATCTCTTCTTGCCCTTCAAATAAGACTTTTAAGTATTATCTATACTGCTAAAATATTCTATGAGCTGTGCACATGGCCCATGCTGCTGTTGAACCAAGTACTTCCCCTCCTTGAGTTTGCAATGAAATAAGCTCCCTCTAAAAAAACATGAGACTCATTTCCAGAGTAGAAATTAAGGCAGAAGGAGGCCTACACATAAATATCAATGAAATTAGGCAATGAGAACTGGCATTAGGTCAATGAAAATTAAGCAAGAAAATATTTCACTGCTAGAATAAATAAGTTTGAATCGCCACATGCAAAAACCGTAATTTCCAGAATGCTTTCAGCATCTGCTCAGGGAGATCAGAGCTCATGAGCTCTGTCAGTGACAGTCAATTCCTGTACAAAGAACTGACTTTAAAATTAACATTTTCTAACCTTAAAAGACTTAAAACGATCAGCTTAGAGTTCAAAACAACGGTATTTCACAATAAATAGCTAATTGATACTGTTCCAGACATAGCTTATTTCCTAAAAGCCTAAGCATAAATAAAGAAATGAATAAATTATTCAACAGAAATTATTGTTTCATTTTCTTCCTTAATACCTATTTAGAGTGCCTAATTTGAAGCAGCGCAATTCTCTAACAGACAAATCCCTGAAAAAAGAGAGAAGCTTCAAATCTGTTGTTGGAGAAGCAGATTTATTCAGATAAAAATCAGTTAACTCCCCAGAATGCAGAAAAAAGTAATTTTGCTTGGGTTTGAGGAATTTGGTTCAAAGCTCTGAACTAGAAAGCAATATATACAGTTATTAAACAGTGTAAGGGGATTAACTCTACAGAGTGTTATTGACTACTCCAGTCTCATTAAGTGAAATTTTATTTAGATAAAAATGTCATCTTAAACATCATTTTTGTGTCAGAAGTTAGATCTGAAGAACAACATTAAAAATACATAGGCATCAGCAGTTCCCCGATCTGCAGCAGCTCTTTCTGGGGTCTCCCCTGGAACTCATGATGGAAATTATGGTTTTGATTTGCAACATGCCCATCACAAGAAGCTGCTTTTAAAAGAAGTTGTCCTGCAGAATGCAAGAAGTGTTTTCTGAGAGGCAGTTTCACTGGAGCATGTACAAGCTGAACGCAGAGAGCTGATGCCTGTCTGCCTCTCCTTCCTCCAAGAAAGGAAGGAAGGAAGATCAGGGAAAGAGTTCTGGGTTCCCAATGGATGTTCTCCTACTTGCAGATTTTATTAGAGAACTGTGAAGCTAATTACATGTACAATAACTTCAGTAACTGCTTTCCATGCAGAATCACAGACCAGAAAATAATTAAAACATGAATGGAAAAACCTCTCCGCTTTTTTCAACTCTGAGCAGCTTGGAGAAGGTACTGGCTATTCCAGGAGGCTGCAGCAGAGCTGCTGCAAGCACCGAGCAATCCTCAAGAGGTGCTCAACAACCCCACCAAACACCAGAACAAATCCCAACATTCCTCAGGCTCTTCCCTTTCTAAAAGCACCCGTAGGAGACACAAAAGAGCACCTGGAAGACACAGGCACGACTGTGGGCAGGGGAAGCCTCACACATCCCCACATACTCTCCAGAGACAGACCTTGACCTGCCTGTGGGAATCAAGCTCCTGTCAAAATTAACAGCAGAGGGGTACCTGGGAATTTTCGGGACTCTAGACCCGGGAGAAGTGGGAAGCCTACACCATCTACACTGTTCCAAACTATCCCACGGGATTGTGGATGCTGGGGTTCTTTGGTCTATGCAGTCAATGCTTTCTAAACACTATTCACAGCCTTCCTAAGTTTTAATATTGGATGTGGTGAGGGCTGAAAAGGATGGAGGTTTTGAAATCTCAATGGGGAGAACAAAAAGCTTTGGACCGTGAATAACATCCTACCTCTAAAAAACTTACAAGAGATGGTCTCCATAGTGAACTCTTATAAAAAGAAAAAAGAGGTACTTCAATAAAGCTTGTATGAATTTTGTTTGTTTTTAACCAAAAATCATGCTAGTAAAAATCCTAGAATGGAAGCAATTACATTTTTATGCATTTGCATGAGCTTGGCTACCTTTGGTTTCATACACTTGCTTAGAGCAGAACATGCTGGCAGAGTTTATTCATCTTCCCTTATGAAAATAAACTGTGCTGCCACGCACTTGTCCCCAAACGTAGCTGCCTATGCAAGTGAAGTTACCCTGCTCCATCAGCACAGGCCTGCTTGGGCTGGGCAAAGAAATGTGAATCACTGCAGATGAAGAGATGCACAGAAAAACAAAAAAGCGGCTGTGCCTCTCACCTGCTTGTGTTGTCTGCTGTGAGTTGTTTTGTTTAGGTGTGTTTGAGAGGCGCTGGAGCTGTGGTGGGACTACACTGAAGAAATAATACATTCAACACCCTGATGCCATTCCACCCACTCCCAGTTGCCACAGCCCCACTGCATGCCAATTAAACCTGAACTTCTAATTTTGAAAAACGTCTTTTTTTGTTAATTATAATCTTAAAAAACACTACAAAAAAAAAAGGGCATAAAGCCAATAGCAAGAATATCATATTGCACACCACTTTCAGTATCCTACTCCTTCTTTCCCTCCTTCCCCAAGAGGCCACTGGTGATCATCACTCCCAAGCACTGAGTTCACATCAGGAATCAGATCCCCTGGGACACTGCTGAACTGAAGTGCAGCCCTACATGCCCCTGCTCCCCACCCCTCAGGACCAATGTTCTCACCACCATCAGTTAAAATGAATAATTAACAAAGAGGAAAAGATCCCTGTGCCTCAATCGTCCTCTGCCATACTGCAGACATGGAGATCTTTCCCTTAGGCTAAAGAAGAAAATTCTTAGTGAACATATCTTAAACATTATCATGCATCAGTGATCAAGACTAAGTTTATTATCCTGCAAACAAAAACAAAGACAAAAAAAGTAGAACAGATCACACCCCAGTAACTTTCATTAAGAGATGCAGTGATGGCATTTCTAAGGAAGGCAATGGCTCCACAAATCACCTCAGCTCACACCCCATCATCAGGCCACAGTGTTGGCAGTGATGTGCAGTGTGTGGTATTTGTGGCACTACTGGGGAAAACTATTTTAAGTCTAATTAACATGAAATTTTTAGAATGCAGATGCTTTTCATTTATACATAAAACAAAATGCCGTGACATTTCTCCCATCCATTTATCATAAACAAGTTAATTACTGTGTAACAAATAGCTCCTGCTAGAATCTGTATGTTTTTGAGCATGTTAGAGAGCTGACTCAGGCAAATAAGATGAACCACAAAGTAGTAGCTAATAGCTTACGGCATACTTATAATAAAACAATGACTCTGTAAAAGCTCTTGTTGTCAAATTAAGGCTAAGCTATTTCCATTGGAATAAACCAATTATAAGCAGTCATTATCTGTTTAACTTGATTCAAACCTAGAATACTATAAACACTTTCATTTTGATGCATTCATAACAGTGCATACATTTGAGAGCTGGATGTTGCAAAGCTTAAAGGGGAAATGCTGAGTTTATTGCCATGCAGCTCATCCTGAGCCATGGAACATCCAAACTTCCCCGTGTGGAGGAATTTCACCACCATGCTGAGGTCTCCATGCTCCCTGATTTCTGACGGACAAACCTTTAGGTATAAACTGGCCCAGGACTGCCCACCTCTCCTTCTAAGGACAAGGTGAGCATTATCCATAAAAATCTCACGTTTGCTCCATGAAATCCCCCAAGAGCCATCCCAGCTACACGCACGCTTTTTCCACCCCCCAAATTCCATGAAAGCACTGACAGGTGAATTCCTGCCTACATTTTTTTTTTCTTTTTTTTTTTCTTGCTCAGGCAAACAGTCCCATTTGGCCTGCAGATGAATTACTGAATGCTGATGAATAAGATGGTGGTAGCTGGCAGCAAAGCTTTGCGTGGTAAGATGGTGTGAAATAGTACATATGTCAATCTATCAAACATGATAATGTAAGCAATCTGAACCCATTTTTGGTCTGAACTATTGTACAATACTTCACCCAGATGGAAGAAAGAGATAAACATTTTATGCTTCAGACACATCAAGTGCTAGGAAGTAAAATTAAATCTAAACTGGAAAACTACCAATTTTACATGCTAGAGTATATATAAAGAACAACACAAGCATGAAGAAGAATTTTCTCGCCCATTATTGTATAAATTAATTACATATATTTGCTTCCTATGATAAACAACAGCATGTATTTGACTGTAGATTAAAAGGTGCAAAGATGATAGTTTGCTTATTAGCAAACACAGTGCTTGCACTTTTTTCTTCCTCCTTTTGTTGAGAAAATGCTTATAAATCATAGAACTTGTGACAATGTTACCAGGACATGAATCTTACAAGTGGGGCATGGATACATAATGTCCCCAGGGTGAGTTCAGCCCTAAATCAGAGGCAGGTTTGCCATGACTAATGTAGAACTACAACTGGTCCCTAAAGGATAAAATCAAATAGAAATATATTTTCATTCAAATCAACTTGACAGCCTGTGTAAATATAATTTCATATTTAAAAATTATCAGTTAAACCAGAAATGAAATGACAGCCAGTGTGCTGTTTTTAAAGTCCCAGCCATCTAATGCCTCGAAACAGACCCTTCTGCTCCATCCCTGCTGTCCACCTCCATAAACACAGCACAATATATCAAGCACTAAACTTGAAAAACACTCTTCTGAGCAAAGGTATTTATGACATGGCTTTCTACAGTACTCAGAGAACATTGTTTTATCAAGTAATTTGCAAAGCTAAAAGAGCATGAAATCTACTCAGTTTCCAGACTGGCCTGTAAGGCCGCCTTCACGTTTGGGAAAAATTGCTACAAAGTGTGTGAACTACTGCTGTTTGGTCTCTTTAGAGTTGCATATTCTTGGGCTTATCCATCTCAATTCCCTCTTTGGTTACCCTTCAAACTAAAAATAAACTCCCCAAGGTCTACTAATTAATGCCAGGCCAGTCAAGAGAATTCCTGAACAGCAACACTAAGACAACTGGGCACAGAAACAAAAGTGATTGCCAGCTCATGCAGAGCAAAAATGTCCAGTCCTGGATTCTGCTGAAGCCAGAGAGAGCACTGACAACTCTCCCTCTCTTCTGAGAAAAATCAAAGTAAAGGAGCAGGTGTTTGCTCTGGAGGAAGACAGAAATCCCAGCTTTCTGGCAGAGACACATGCATGTGAGCAAAATGTGCTCAGGAAAACACTGCAAAGGGTTTATAAAGCCTGGAGAGGAGCACCAAGTCCTGATGTGCTCCCAACTTCCTGGGGTGCTGGGAGGGGATTCTGATCTTCAAAAACGCTCTTGGAATAAAATATTTTTCTGTATCATGCAAATATAAAGTTTAATTATTTTTAACTTGAAAGGGAGACAGATCAATACACAGGATAATCTATTGTTATTTGGATTACGAAGACATCTTAGAGTTTACAATCACAAAAGTGGTTATAATCCTGCAATTACTATAAAGCTAATTGGTAGTTTCTTTTTGCCTGTGTTTTCATGTTGTCAGTGGGGCAGTAATGAAAATGAATGCCACATTTGTGAACAGAATGTCTGTAGGCTTGTTTACCACATTTCCAACAACAACGTCTGCTTTATCATCCATTTCAAAGCAGAGATAATTTAGGGATCTTTGAATTTCATACATAAAAATACTTTCTAAAATATCAGATGCAGAGTTCCTTCAGACAGGGTGGGAGTGGGAGACTCAAGAGTGAAGTGATGACCTCGCATAGTATAACAAACAATCCACCTGAAGCAGACAGCACGCGGACTTGGAATGATTCATCTGTATTCAAAACTGTGCTCAGGTAAACCACTTAGTGTTTCATCCTCCTACAAACATAATTCTGCAGACAATTTCACCATCAAAACCAGCATCTTTAAGCCTCCTTTCACCTCCTGAAAATACAGTTATTGCAGAAGCTATTAAGCTTTTTATTCCACTTACCTTTGAGTAACTTCTGCCCTTCATTGATGTTCTGGGAGATGAATGCTGTGTAGTCTTGTTCTGAGAAGCCAGGCTTGCATGTGGGTCTAACTGTAAGATCCCCATTGTGTGCCTGCAAAAACAAAACAAGGAAAATGCACACCATGACTTTTGTCATTTGGGAAAACGTTTTGCACCCAATGATGAAGTGTTTAGGCATGAGCAAACCTGAACAGTAAAGCAGTGTGCAAGTAGAAGTTGCTTGTGTTAGAGTGCCTATCTGTTGGAGGGGATCCATACTGTAGCTGCAAAAAATAAAATGGGCCAGCAATAGTTGCCTGACTACAAGAGAGCATTGTTTGTAGGAAGGCTGGAATACTGGGCACTGTCAGAATAGGCGAGGAAACAAAGAGCAGCAATTCATCAAGGCGCTGTGCTCGAACTGGAGACACGCAAAGGCCTGATGTTGCAACATCCAAATCACTGAGGTTTGCTACTGAGAAACTGGGCAGACCCCAGGATGGGAGAGGGAGAAACACAGGAGCCTGCGACCCGGTGAGGACACCCTTCCTTCCCCTTCACCCTGCAGCAGCATCCCAGGCTCTGCCTGCTGCTGCCTCTGGGACCCTCCAGGCTCTGCACTTGCCCCGGCAGTGGGCGGGGATGGAGGGGATCCCAATTAAAAACGTAACCATGCACAGTCTCGCGCACAACGTGCCAGCACCCAGAGGGAAGCAGCCAACTAAACACTCAGCTGCAACTTTGGACTGTGCAGAGGATCCAGCCCCCGCCACAGGGACAGGGCAGTCCAGTCACAACAGCCGAGGTTCCTTGGGATTCCCCGGCAGGGAAGGTCCCAGACCCCAGCTCCAAAGGAACTCGCTGACAGCACACAAGCCCGTGATTTATGCCTAGCGAGTGCCAGGTGATTTACGCACTAACAAGTGCTGGTGGCAGGGGATTTCTAACGCGCCCGGGCTGTCGGCAGAGCCAGCCAGAGCATCGCTTAGCGATGCTAGCGGCACCTCCGACGCCTCCAGACCCAGCAGCGCCGACTGAAGCCGGGGGACCGGGAGCGGCGCTTCCCCGGCAAAGTGCAACTCCAGGCGTGCACCTGCCTCCCCGGGGGAGCATCGCAGCCCCCCTGGGGCCCCCGAAACACTCCTGCACACAGACAGCGCTGCATTAGACAGACGGAAGGGAAGCGGAGAGAAGGGTCCTTTCGGATGAGCTTAGTAAGCAGAACACAAGCCAATGCACTCGGCTTAAAATCACGCTCGGGAGACGGATGCCAGCTACTGCATGGGAAGCGCAAGGAAGCGGCGGCTCTGTTGGACTCTGACCGCGGCGGGCAAGATGTTGCCATTAGGAAACATTTCAGAGGGTCTCACCGAGGATAGCGGGCTTTGAATCTGAGATCGCCCCATTATTAGAGCGGTGCTGGCTAGACGAGAGCGCATCGGGGCTATTCCTGCGCACCCACCAGCCTCCCCAGGGCTCGGGACATCCTCACAGATTCAACTTGGCACCGGGGGATTGAGGCAGAGGAATAAGCGGCTCTTGTTCCTGCAGCCAGCCCAGCCCGAAACCCAGCAGCCACCCGGCTCGCTCTGTAACACTGCAGCCACGCGTTCAGGCGCTTGTTGATGTTCTACAGAAACCTCTCAATTTCAGGCGGCGTGTGAATAAAACCCTAAAAATCGCGAACTTTTCAGAGCATCACCCCCCAGCACGATCCGGGTCCGCTCGGTGGGTCTAGGGGCTTGTCAAAATAAAAAGTTACGGGCTGCAGCGCGGCGCAGGCTCCGCGGGGCTCGGCGGGGAGCGCAGCGCGGCCGCGGGGGCACCGCGGGGCTCGGAGCGGCTCCGCGCCGGGACGCGCCGCTGCCCCCGAAGTTTCTGCGGCGAGGCGCAGCGCGGAGGGCAACTTGTGCCGGTACCGCGGCGGCACCTGAGTCCCGGCTCAAAAAACCAACAATTTAAAACTGCACAGCGGCGATTTAGAATTTAAAAAGGGGCCGAAACGGCGGAGCAGCGGCAGGAGCTGCGCGCAGCCACCACCATCCTCACACTCGACCGCGAAGTTGCCGCGGCGAGCGCGGAGGAGCCGCGGCGGGGATGCTCCTCGCCCGCTTCCCCGGGGCGCCCCACTTACCGCCGCCGAGCCCCAGACGGGAAGGAAGAGCAGCAGCAGCAGCCGGCGGCTCGGGCCGGCCGTCATGTCCCCGGCGGGCGGTGCGGTGCGGTGCGGTGCGGTGCGCAGTCGGGCCGGGTCCCGCAGTCGGGCCGGGTCCCGCAGCCGCCCCGCGCCCGCCGCTCGCTGCCCGCTCCGGGCTGCAGGTGAAGCGCCCGCCGCGCGCCGCCGCCACGCCCCGCCCCGCGCGCGCGGGCACGCGCCGCTTAAAGCGACAGGCACCGCCCCCCGCGGGAGGGGAGCGGGGCGGGGGGGAGGAAGGTGGTGGTGATGGTGGTGATGATGGTGATGGTGATGGTGATGGTGATGGAGATGGAGGAAAGGGGTTCGGCGGTGTCGCCGCCGCCGCTTCTGAGCTCCGCGCCGTGCCGAGCTCCGCGGCCCGCGGGAGCCTCGTCAGTCCAGAGAAGAAACTTACACGTGTGAATTGTCGCGAAAAGCTGATACATTCGTGGGGAAACAAACAAACAAACCAACCAGCCAGCGCGTCCAGAGATGATGGAGGGAGATCATAGAATCACCAGGGTTGGAAAAGAGCTTTAAGGCTGGTTAGGGCATGGTGGTGATGATGCCAAGGTTGTGGTTTGATCCCCGCCATTCACTCAAGGATTGGACTTTTGGACTTGAAGATCTTCTGTGTCCCTTCCAGCTCAGATTCTGACTCCCTGACCATTAACCCAGCACTGCCACTGTCACCCCCAAACCATCACTCAGTGGCACATCCAGACACCTCTGAAACACCTCCAGAGATGGTGATTCCACTGCCTCCCTGGGCAACCTATTCCAATGCCTGACCACCAGTGAATATTTTTTCTAATATCTAATTTCTAATATCTAATCTCAATCTGCCATGTCTCAGTTTAAGGTCGTTTCCTCTAGTGCCCTCTTCGTGTGCCCACAAGGGAACAAGTAGCACTCCCAGGGGAAAATTGGTACAGCCCTGGAAAGATGTGCTTAGTGGGCAAAAACAACATGCCCAGGTGAAAACCAAGTGTATCCCATGAGGAAAAATAAGTGTGTCCGCAGAAAAGATCTTTGTCCAGTGGTTAATGAGCATATCACTTGAGGAGAGCAGAGCCCAGAATGTGAGGGAAGGGTGGCGTGAGGGAGTAGTAGCAAATCTACAAAAAATTACATATTGGGGAGGAAAAAACTGATCTATCCAGAGACAAAAATCCCAGGATAGGCTAGAGAAATCAGTAGTGCCAGAATTGCCTCCTCAACCGTATCTGTGAACCAGCCTGAGCCTGCCCAGCTTTTCTTGGAGGGAAATAGGCTTGTCAGGCCTAATCCACATCCACATTAGTAGCAGAGAAAGCTAACTCCGCTAAACTAGCAAATTCCTGGTGTAAAAATAAAGGCAGATCAGTGCAGGGGCAGAAAGTGAAACTCCATCAGTCTCACAGAAAACCGAAAGCAGCGGTTTCAAGCAGAGTGTGGCTCCTGCTCTTTTCCTACAGCATGACCCTGGCACCCAAACCCCAACCTCTGCCTCTCCAGCTCAACGCCACAGATAGGAATTCCCAGGCACCAGTGTTTTGTGCATATAAATCCGACAGCAATTTGCATAAATAGATGCATATTATCTGATGTACGTGCAAAATCTGACATTGCAGCTGAAAAATCCGGCCATTAAACTGTTCTGTTGGATTTGCACGTTTCCCAAGGAATGAGACACATCAATCCACTGGCTACATCTTTGGCTATTGAGTAGATTTAATGGCATTGTTTTAACACCTAGAGACGTTAGCAAAGAACTGAGGCCTCATTGTACTGAGCTCTATAGACAAGAATAATGAAAAGATTGTTCCAACCCCACCAATTTACAGTCTTAGTGGATTATGGGGTTTATTTTGTTTTTAAATAAGTATTTCTGAGTTTATTATATAACATGAAATAAATCTCATCATTGTATTGAATTTAATGTAGACCCTTTCTTATGAAGCACTTCCACAGTGGCAGAAATAATCGAGTGACACTATCACAGCAAAAATAAATCCCTATATATCTAAAAAAATCTAAATTTTTTTCCTTTTATCTTTATCCTCAGTTTCAAAGCTTGAAGCAGATTGTTCCAGGTTTAAGGGCAGTTGCTATTTAAATAAAACTACAAGTACTCCCTGAAGACTACTGAGGATATTTTGGATTTGGGCAAAATACACTGTGGATGTTCCTTTTTGAATACCTATGGCCAGTTATTTTGCCTCTTGCTGGACTACAGCTGTTGCTGTGCAAGTGCTCGCTCTGCTTGATAACTTTGTTAATATGACAAGTTCTACAAGTATTGTCAAAATAAGTCTGACACCACAACAGATTGTGAAGAAAAGGCAGAGCAGTAGTGAAAAAAAAATAGAATTCTTCAACATGTTTACAGTTGATTTCTAATCTGATGGCAAATTGATTTTTTTCCCAAACTAGTTTGCCATCCCGCTTTTCTAAGCTGTGGTAACAAACTCTGTGCTCAAGGAATGAGGCTGCAAATGGAGTGAATTCTCAGTTGTGTTTCCAGTAACAGTGCCCGGTGTGAGACAGCAGGTGCCTCCCAAACTGAGGTGTTTCCAGAAGGAGCAGAGGAGAATCCAGATCCATGTTCAGACAGTGGAAATCTCTGGTTTATGTGTGTGGTTGCTTTCACTCTACCATTTTCCTTCAACTTTTGACACTCCAATTAATTTTGGAAGGAATTACAGTTTTTCTAACTGATTAACTACTATTTGAACTACCTCCTTGTTTGGTGGCACATCACATGAAGTGCTCATAAAATGTCTTCCTTCAGATCTTTAAGGAAAATTAAAATATGCCACTTACATTTTTGTACCTACTGAATTTTTCCCAAACTTTAAGATTGCAGGCCTGAGCTGGGCCTGAACATATGTTATTTGGGAGGGTTTGCTTCACTTGGAGTCTGCTAGGAGACTGGTTAGGAATTGGTGTTCTGGCACAAAAAGGAAATAGGAAGCTCCACCATCTAACACAGGAATGCTACAAGATGTGGGTTTGGCGGGATGAAGACATTTAAGGGTGTACACATGCACTGTAAATCAACTTGCTAAACACCTCAAGAGCAAAACTGCTGATCCTAGGAGGCAACTTTCTGTACTGCACAACACTCAAGAGAATAAAAGGCTCATAGATGAGACATCTCCAGAGCTGACTGTGCCAGGATAATGAGGAGCGCAGAGCACACGAGGGATTTTTCCCTCCTTGATGCACACATGTAATTCCTATTGACAGCAGTGGGAGTTGCACATCCACACCAAGGGGACAATAGAACCCTTAGTGGTGGAGATGAGTATCGGATGTGAGCTGTGTGACCACGGAGAGGGAACCAGGGAGAGGGAGGTGTGACCACTGAGGGACGGTACAACATACAATAAAATTGTCAAGCAGCCATCAAGTATGTGAAAGCATGGGAATAACAAATTAAATGGACAGGAGGTGAGAAAACAGGGTCTCAAGAGGCTTTTGCCTTCCTAGCTTAGGGCTGATATCTGAATTCCTTATCTGGGAAATATTCCTGCTGGCTTAACCCGTTTAATTCTCTGACAAGTAGATATTTCTCTGAACTTGAGTAAATAGTTGTGGCCCAGATGCCAAGGATAAAAAGCGGTTTTATTAAAAAGTGCAATAAACAAGAAGAAATTAAATTAATACAGTGTGCAGGCCTTACTGTAGGTTTCTTCTGTGTGATCTGATGATTCTTGCTTTTCAAGCAGGAGAGAGCTGGATGACCAGTGGTTCAGAGTCATTATTACTAATTTGGGTTTGTGTCAGAAGCAGTAACAAAGGACACAACAGGAAATAGTGATGATTCTAGTTTGATAGATAATGGCAAATTATGTGTTTGTGACAGCAGTTCAAAAATAAGATGTATGAGAAAGGCCTTCAGATTTAATCTGCATTTGGGGTCTTTTAGGGATGTGTAGGGAAGAGGGGACAAGATGAAACTGAACAGTGAAGTGAAATGTAAATCGAAGCTATGGAGAAATTAATGATCAGGAAAAGAAAAACTTCTACCAGATCTTGATGGAAACCAACAGAAGAAGCAAAGGATGCTCCTGAGTGGGAAGACCACAACCACAGAAGGAAAATAACTAATGCTAAAAGCGAGAGTTTGGTCCATTTATGTAAGTTTTTAAAGTAACAGCAACTGGAACTGCATGAATGGTTGGGCACAGCTCAACATTCTGGATTGCTTATGATCTGGCTCCAGTACAAAATCTAAAGACAAAATGATGAATCACAGAGGAGAAATGACTTGAAGAAAGAATCCACAAGAAAAGGCTGCACTGAACAGGAATGGGATATGCTTTAGTCCAAGCTGATTCCATCCCTGCACGTGCTCCCTGTGTGCTGGAATGGTGGGAATGACACAGCTATCTCCCTGGTTAAACAGCTCTTTTGAAAGCACATTTTCAGTCCTGCCAGACAGGCTGCAATGCCAAGGAATTTTAACCTTCTTTCTTTTACACTACCTACTCATCCGCACATTGTGGATCCAAGGGATTCTTCTTCCCAGCTGGTCATGCGAGTGGCAATGAGGAAAACACAACTTCAGAGGCCCTGTACAAACCCTTCCTGCTCACTTAATTACACCGGCCAAGGGAGGCCAACTTTGGTGCTCTCTGACCTCCAATTATGAGGCACACTGTGGTCTCCTCACTGAGCTGTGCAGGCATTAGTGGCAGCATGCCAGCAATGGCTATATTAAAATCAATTTGAGGCTCCCAATTCTATGTCTCTTTCACCTCAGGTGAGGTAACACACCTTATACTGATGGAACTCTTTGTAAAATATTGTAAAACAAAAGTGACCTATGCAAAACAAGTAACAGTTCTATTCTTTTTTTTTTTTTTTTGTATTCTTGCAAAAATAAAGGAAAAAGAGAAAAGCGGACTGAGAGGCTTAATAGAGCTGTATCTTTGCAGTGGATGGCAGTTTAAAGAAGGGGTATTAAAAAAAAAAGCAGAAAAATAGAATTAGGTTTATTTTCAGAGTCACCAAGGAGAATAAACTGCAACAGCTCCCTGACACAGCAGGCAGGCAGCTCCCAGGCTGCTCCATGAGGCAGTGCTTGATATTCATGGAAGCAATGAAATCTCACCAGATATAGTACAAAAAAGAGATGAATAGCCAGTCTGTGATTTTAAAAGCAGGAGGAAGGCCACAGATTCCCAGTTTCCCCAAAGCCTTCAAAAACTTACTGATTATAAGACTCTCCTCATATGAGCACCTGTTTAAGCAATATCGTGCCATCACCTCAGGAACAGAGAGTTACCTGAAGAGTCATCACCTGCTTTACCTGGAACAGCAATGGGAGAAGAGAACATTATCAAGTACTATAATATAATACAATATAAACCCAGGGATTTCCTCCCCACCCTCTCTGTGCACCCTCCTCAGCAGCTCAGGAGGAGATGCCTTTTCTAAAAAGTCCTGTGCCTGTGATTTCCTGTGCCACTGGAATGCTCACTCTCACACATTCAGTGAGATACCAGGGGAAGGGGGCAGGATCTGTGATCCAGCATCTGACCTGTGAAACTCTACAGGATTGTAATTTTTACTCATCACACACCAGAAAACTCTGAATTAATATCAACATAAATAATATCTTTTTTAAGTGATTGCTGAAGGAAAATTAGAATTTTTCAAATGTGCAGTTTGTGCTGTTGTTATTGTTTATAGCAGCAAATCTCATCACCATTGCCTTCTTCTGATAGACATGGCCCCATATACATTGAAATGTTCACAGTAATAGAACTTATTCCAGTCCAAACCTCAAACTAAGTTACCCTGCTACAAGCACCAATATTAATAAATGATTGCTCTTTTTACCTAGCAGAAGCCTGAGGTCCAGATCAGCCTTTCTAATATCACTGACACTACATTCTTTTCTCCTTGATCAGTAAAAAAATATGTTTTCCTCTGCACAGATTGGTAAAGCATAAATAGAAATGATGTTCTCAGCTCTCTCAGCCTTTTGTGGCACCCAGCTTGTTGGTATTCCTCACAAATATTTTTTCCTCACAAATATATCCAACAACAGTTTTAGCACCGCAGCAGATCCTGTAAATTGTGTGTGTGTGTGCCTGGTAAATGCTGAGGCAGAACTCCTCAGAGAAAGCCCCAGTTACCTGTTTAATACGAAGTAATTTTCTGGGGCTGTCAGCATTTTTGGTCAAAAACCACCTGGAAGACAAAGCACTTTGCAAGAGACAGCTTTGACAACCTATGGATTTTAATAGTGGAATTGAAAGGATAAGAAAAGAAAACTTGAAGAGAGGGGAGAGGGAGAGATGTGCTCTTGCAAGAGATTGCTTTGTGATAAAATATCTCACACTCAGAGTAATGCAACTTATTTCCAATTAGGAAAAATAGTGAGAAATTTACAGTGTTTGCCTCCTTGCAGCTCCTGTCAAGTTAAAGATGTATATGAAATTTATTTAAATGTCTGAATCCGTGATTTAGCTACAAATGAGGATAATAATATGATGTTCTACTAACAATATTACATTCCTAAGTGAAATAAAGCCTAGAAATAAAAGAAAGGGAACTATATAGGAACACCATATCCGTGAATAATATGGACTGACTGCAAGCCAAGAATAATAAAAACCAAAGTGTTCCACACATGCATAAACAGAAAGGAAGAGAAAGTGTAGAGTCACAGGGGTTAAAGTTTTATTAGCTACCATTGGTAGTCACCACCTGACTCCTGCTCAGCTGATAAAGGCTGTTTTTGATGTTGGTGGAGTTCTGTACATGAAGTAACTGCTGCTTTTGCCAGTGTCTAGAAATGCCTGAACTCCAAAGATTAATTTTTCAAGTTCATGCATTCATCTAACGAGATTATCTGCGTTTATCCTATTAACTCTGACCAGCAGATCCTGTGGCCTCACATCCCCTAATCCATTCCCAACTGCACACAGGCTTTCAAGTCAGACTGGAACCGTGTCCAGGACACACAAACAGGTGCTAAGAATGTTGGTACATCCAAGACTGGGTAACCCCCAGATAAAGAGTGGTTTTGGTCTCTTTGAGAGAGAAATCTATGGGAGATATTCCTGCACCATCGTCCGGTGTGAGCTACAGGCAGACTTGTGTTCTACTAAAGCTCATTTTAACTGATTCTGATTGTGCTAATCCATCAACAGGAAATGGCAGAATCATGGAACAGGTTTGATTGTAGGCCAGAAGAAGCACAGGATTAAATGGGACATTCTTAAGGTTTTAATAGTTACTACAAATTATGTCTGGTGCGAGTTGTGGGCTGAATGTGGTAACCTGGACTTCACCTATGCAGATATTTCACCAGAAGAGTCATTTGCAAGCTGATCCTTAAGTACTTTATGAGAGATAAATCTAATAACCTTTCTGGGAAAACCTCAGCAGGATGCAGACACTGTAATAATCCATATGCAAGCTACCACATTGTATTGTGTGCTGTCAGACAACTCAATTATTTTCTTCCAGATCTAACATAAGCTTCTGTTTAGTAAACATGATGAGAGTCAAACTTTTACATATATATATATATAAAGTGCTTAATTTGCATGCAAAATTGCCCTAAGTATGTATGCAAATAGGAAAACTCATGCACAGATGACTAATTAAGTGCATTTATGTGAGAAATTACCCAATGCACGCATGGAATCTCAGTAATTGTACACACAACTCTGTGAGCCATTGCCTTTGCAATTTGGACACGTAACTGATTGAAAAAATTGTTTCTCAGTACTCTGTTGGAATAACTGATGTGGAGCACATGGCCAGAAGTAGGACAGCTGAGGGGGCTTTGGGAAGAAACTGCAAAAGCTGGTGAGGAGCTTTACAGTAAGAACAGAATTTGCCATCTCTGCTGTTACTGCTTTTGTATTCACTCACAGCCATCCTGTGCTAATCTATGGCTTGAAGAGAGTCATATCTGTAAAAAACACTCAGAAAAATAAAACCAGTGTGATGGCACAAGAGATGGTGCCATTAAAATTAAAGTCTGTAGCCTGCTGTTGCCTGTCCAGTATGTGTTTTGAAAACAAACAGCAAATTTTACTTTATGTGTCTTGATCAAGCTGCCTTTTGTCTCATCCAAGCAGGCTTTGTAGTATGACAGCACAATATCCCTCTGGAAGGTTCAGGGAGTTTTGGTGAGAAAAGGGGTGTCTATCTGTCTGTTTTAATTTTCCAGGCATTGATGTTATTATAAGTTCTGTTATCTCTAAACACAGATTAGTTCTCTTTATACCCCCAAAGTTAGAAAGTTCATGCTAACATTGTTAAAATTCAATACAGAGAACAAGTTCTTTCAGTATGATGTGATAAACATCCCTGACTTCAATGTCCTGCAGAATAAAATACCTGTCCAAATTGTTTGGATATGCTCTGGCTCCTGAAAGCAGGGAACATCCTCAGCCTTCTTTGCGATACTCTCCTGTTTTCTGGTCATTGTGTTGATATTGAGCATAACAGCTAGCAGAGCACCTGTTTATTTACCCACAACTCGAGGTCAAACGTTTCAATCAGCCACTAACACAGGCAAAATGTCTTTTTGGGCTCAGTCAAATAAGAGGAACAGGCACAGGGAAGGGGAGGGGAAGAGGCTGGACAGGGATGCGCTGGCGCTGCCTGGCTCAGTCAGGGATGCTGTGCTGCAGGGACAGACTCAGCAGCCTGGTGAGGCTCTGAGCCTGAGAACTCAGGCAGGAGGGAAAAGGATGCGCTGTTGCAGGTTGGTTTGACTCGGAACGAAGTTCCTCAGATTCGATTTCAGAAGGGAGGATTTGAAGTCGACTTCTGCCACTAAGTGGTGCTCTAAACAGCGCAGCATCTTCTGGTGTGCCGCAATTCACAGGGACGAACAATTCACAGCACTGTCAAGCTGATTAGACTGATGCAGACACTTAACAAGTGTCCATTACGCTGATTTAATCCTTCTGTGCCACTGGATAAATCGGGGGGAAGAACAGGCCAATCCAAAAGATTAAAGAAATCCAAAGATTGAGCTCTGGTATACAGTATCTGAAGTGGAGGATTACAGAAAACAATTCTATTTTTCTTTAAAGCTTTGTCTGGCTTCTTTCCATTCCTTTTTAATTATTACTATTGTTTTCTCCAAGTTTATGGTTGTTAGAACTTGAAGTACTTACCAAATAATACTGAAGCAAAACACTTAATTAATACTTGCAATTGTTCCAGAATTTATTTTTAAAACAGATGCTCTATCTTTTTATCAATTGAAAAAAAAAAAGGTAGAAAATGTTTTTTTCCAGAGTACATATCAACACGTAGATTTTATCCTTCCCACTCCCCAAAAAAGATGCAATTTAAAAACAGGGTGGAAATTTGGAAGGAGAATGCAAGCTTGCAGATTCTGCTCTCCTCGGTCCCAGGAAAAGTGGAAACACAGCAGGCAGAGGAGCTGTTTGGCATTTTGACACCCTTGTTATTGCCCACAAAATTGGGTTCGTTACCTGGTGTGCAACAAGCCAATAATTACACACTCCAGAGAGAGACACTGATTATTTATTTGAGAGTTGTGCAAGCCTGGATGCTCCGTGTGTTCCACAAATCAAGCACCAGCACTGGGCTTGCCATTATTTGTACACAGAAATTCGGATTTAGTGACTTTCCAAGAGCAGCCCCTCTGTTATGGTTGGTTGGTATTTTCCATCCAGGTTACATAACCCCGGCTGACACCTACACACGCTCAGGGGAAGGGTCTGCACCTGGGCAGGGTCTGTAAGGTGTGATTTTCAGTATTATCATGAACATATCCAGCTCTAGGATCCATGGACCTTGCATGTGTTGCTAAATTAGCAATTCATACACAGTCATACATAAATATCTTGATTTTAATACATCCTTACAGCCTGTTAATTCCTGGATGTCCTGGCTAAGAAATGCAGCTGCTCTGGTTCCACTGTTCAGGTTTCCTTTCTTGCTGATTAGGCTTGAAAGTGCACAAAGGTCTTACATGAAGGAACACGGTGATTTAAGGTAATCTTGACATATTCCACATTTTGCAGTGCTGAGAGCCCTTGCCCCAAGCAATTCTGCAATCCGTGGTGCCTCTCAGGCGAGGCTGCAGCAGAGGACCCTGGGGAAGGATCAGTGGGCAAGGCTGTGCAATCCCAGGAATGCCGAGGCTCGAGGCTCGAGTTCAGGAGTCAGGAAGCTTTTGTCCTGTTTAATAGAAGGAGGAGGAATTTGTTTAACCAGAGTCCATGAAGGAGTTCACTCCTTTTCTCTGCCATGGGGCTGTCCTACAAAATGAAGAAGGGATGGAGAAAAGGGGTGGATCAATGAACACTCAGCTTCTTGGATGGTCCCTTGGTGGATTTCTTGGCTCGTCAGGGAGCAAGTTCAGTGCTCTGTATTTGCACACCCATCAGGTGGTGTGTCTGCAGCCAGGCCCAGCTCAGCCTTGGCAGTCAGCACATTTTAGCAGATCTGAGGACCCTAAAACATTGCCTTGCACTGAAACCCAATGAATATCTGCCTATGTGAGCTGCTCTGCTGAGCAAAATCCTTTAAAAAAGGAGGTGGAACTTCTGGGGAGAGGATTAGTGCCTTTTGTGAACTGTATTTGTGTGCAGGGTGCTGGTTTATTCACAACATTCCCTGAGAAGTGCTTTAAATCAAGAATCAAAAGCCGAAAGGGTATCAAAGCTGTACAGGAACTGATTACTACTATAAATTTTGCTGAAACAAGCTGATGCTTTGCTGATTCTTTGGTCTTTTTCTGGTAAAAATATGTCAGTGTTAACTCACAGCATTGACTTCTCTGTATTTTTCATTTTTGTTCCATGAGATTATTTTTAGCTGCTGTGCATTAGCTCTGCTTCAGAAAAATATTGAGGTAGAGGTTGCAGGTTCTTCCTGAAAAAAACAAATGATTTATTGATAGATATAAAACAATAGCTGTATATCCATAAAATTAATGTCATATGACCCCTTCCCCTCCCTTTTTGAATGGAGTCAAGACAGATGTTAGAGACAGATGTGAGTTTCTCGGGAGAGAAAGGAATATCACAGGTAAATCAACTTTATACCAGAAAATCTGATAGAAATGAGGATAACAGCTGTAAAATAAGTAAATTCTTACCAGGAGAAGGAACCATTTGCAATTTTAGGGGAAGTGGCCAAAGTACCCAAAGCAACTTTGTATGAGTTATTTATATTATAGAATAATTTCTGAGCTCCAAACAATGGTAAGGAACAGTAGCTCTCCAAAATGTCCTCTAGAGAGAGCAGCAGAGATGCAAAATTCAAATGCCATGAACAGGGTCCGGTGCAAGTCCAGAAACAGTGTGGTTCTTCTGACATTTACATTTTGTAGGCATGCATTTACATATTTAGAAATAAATTTAGAGTGGTCTACAATTTCCCTGGGAAGTTTTTGAGTTTAGCAAGTAGTAGCTTCACCACCAGAAATCCTGGCCCCTCTGCAATCATCCTCAGGCTTTCCAAGATTTAATCAGTGTATGCAATTTTTAATGTCTTTCTTGTGATGCAAGAATTTTCCAATTCTTTACAATATCTTCCAAGTGTTGAAATCCATTATCCCAAGGCCAGCTCTGTGTGGTGGCTTTGGCCTGGCTGGCTTGTCCCTCTGCCTTTCCCACTGTTCATGCACTTCCTTCTTTTATTTTCACAGACTTTTTCTTCAGAATAAATTCAAATGTAAGCAAACGTTCTGAGCTGCTGAAATCTTACAGTTGTATCTCCAAGAAAATATCACAAATTCAGTAGCAGTGACCTCAGTTCTTCAGCTAAATTTCAAATTCTCTTTCTGGGAGCAATTTTCTTGTATTCTGTTAGCTGTAAATTTGGCCTCGGATCTTGCTGTGTACAACTAACTCTGGTTTTTGACATCACCATTTCTGAACGTGTTGGATTCAAAGAGTGAATATGTTCAATTTTCAGCTCCTTTTGTCCTGTTTATGCAGGGTCAGACACTGCTCCCACAGTCCCAAGAGCAAACATGGAGGTCTTCCAAAAGGATTGTCCCACCTATCCAGCTGCCTCCTACTGGGAAATTAATCTAAATTTTTCCCACTTGTTCCTGGCTGGACAAGGAAGGAGGTTCAATATGAATGTCTTCATTTAGGAGACACGAGTCACACACACTGTGAACCCTGTCATGGACTGGTTTACCTCCAGTAATTATTTGGAAAAAACAAATTCAACTACTTGTATTTAAAGAACAATCAAGGGAAAAATCTGAAAATGTGGCTTCGTATTACTTAGAGACAAAGATTTCTCAGTGTTAGTTGGATTCACCAAAAACTTGTTTAAATATTAGACATAATTCCCACAGTGGTAGAAATGGATAAGGATCTTCAAAACCCCAGTTTAAACCTGCAGGAATCTTTCTGTTAAGGAAAAATAGGGATAATATATTTGGAATATAAATGAAGCAGTGGGAAGGTTTTCCCCCTGTGGAATGTGTACATCTTGTTCCTTATTCTGTGAACTACAGACCAAATATTGATTACAATTTCAAATAAAATACAAAATGTCATTTATGCCAAGTATCATAAAAAACCCGATATCCCCTCATCTCTCAGAGTTTGTGAAGAATGGAGACAATAGCATTTCCTCACAGAAACTATAAAGAATTTAAAGAGTAAGATCAATATTGTAAGAGGAACTTCTCCATGTACATATCCAGCTGAATTCCCAGCAATATTAAAGGAAAATATTTGTGTTGAACTCCCTGCCTAGGGCTTTAAATTGCTGTATACTATCATGCATTACGGCCTGTATTAATTATCTAATTGAGATATTTATATGGTCATCAGGCAAGTGAGGACCTGGAGAGAAATCCCTAATTAAGACTTTGGAGTTTGATAAGAGGCTTCTACTGTGCGGTGATAAAACACTATTTTTGTCTTATCTTATGAATGTGTCAGGGCAGATTATGTTAAATGCTACCTACATGCATAATCAGATGACATATCTCTGGCAAGGCCCACAGATAACAGTCTGCAAATGCACATTTATTATTTTACAGTTCAGACTGTTAAAAGGAGAACAAAATTTGTAGATCGAAAAGTACAGCAAGTCCCTGGCGTGTCACGCCACGGGTGTTTTCCTTGGGGTTTGGGGACAGAGTGTTTGGGGTGTGATGAGAGGCAGAGCAGCTGGAAGCCAGCACCTGGAACCATCCTGTTGGCTCTGTACTGCGGAACTCTCCAGGCACTCCCTTCCCGCTCCCTGACACACTTGGTATTGGTAGGTGGACTTTAGACATCAGACATTCAATTATGCCAGAGGAATCCCTGTCCGAGTGCTCTGTTTAACCTTCATTACCCTCCCAGGGAGAGGGGAGCAGGGCAGGGATCCGGCCATTCAACTCTCCGCATCTCATTTCATTCAGAGTGCACTCCCCGTTTCTTGGCATTATGAGTTTGTTGTGAATGCTGAATATGTAATGCAAAAATACCAGCAGTGAAGATTTTTTTTTTTTTCTTGACAAGTTTTATGGGAAAATTCAGAGCTGCTCTATTTTTTGCATGCAGCCTCCCCATCCTTCTCTCTCATCTGCAGGGTTGACTCAAACAATAGCATTCACTTCAGGATCTCTTTCCTCATTGGGTGCTTTGAGATCTCCAGGAGGATGGTCAGCTCTACCACCAAAGCAAAAGAAAGCAAATTCAGAGAACAAAACATACATGACAATTGTTTTTAATATTTTTCCTCTTGCCATCATCCAACAGCGCTGATATCAGTGGCAAATCTCCTGCCATATCTTCCATTGTTGAAGCCTCACTCGAACAAGGAAATGTTTACAAGCTTTATTTACATGCATATATTCATACAAATAAATATAAAATGTGTATATACCCTATAAAGCTATACATTTACACACACACACTAAATTTAACACTGCAATTATAATTTGGGCTTATTCAAAACCTGCATTTTAAAACTTCCACAACCTCCTACCTGGATAATATCTTTTTTCATTTTCTGCTATTTACAGACATGCATAATACAAACTGACAAGTGCTAGAGCTGCGGAAAAGAGGTGAGAAACAAGGACCAAAGGTCCTTGCTAAGTAGCAGGATGAAAGATGGCTTAGTGTAATTTTGCAGAAGGATTCAGTTTTACAGATTTCCAAACAAGAAATGTGGATATTAATGGAGGTTTGCAAAGAGCAAACTCAATAACAGTCCTAGTCAATTAAAAGTACATAAAGTATTAATGTGTTGTACCCTGGTTTGTGTTTAAGGGACTGTGGAGACTAATGTTTAAATCCCAGGAGAAAAAGCCCAATCCTGTGCTCAAACCCCGTATTTGGAGCTGTCATCCATTACCAAACATCACTTCATTACTATGCAAAAGGTTTGTACATGTTTCCCAAAACATGGATTAGGTTCAAGGATTTAGGAGAGCTGAGTTTATCCAGGCCCTGTCTCCCAGAAGCTCAGAGAGAGCTCAACTCCATCCTCTCAGCTCAGTGTCTCCTTCTCCCTGTGCAAACAGGGGCTGCGGGGCTGCCAGGTGGCATCGGGATAAATCCATCACATTCCCAAGGACTGGATGCTGCTGTAAGGAGGATCACTGAGGGCTGGATGTGCTCCAGGTCCGCAGCTCTGCCCCCTGAGAGCTTGGGAAACATGGAAGATTAATTGGAAGCACAACAGAAGAATAACTGTTCGAATGCTGCACACACCTGGTTGTGGTGCAAGCCAGGAGCTTTCCCAGAATGATGGCCCAGGCATGGAAAAGACCTGGCCACAACAACTGGCACGTATCTAATTTCCAGCTTGGAAGGAAAAGAAGAAAATCAACCACTTGTGGAAACTTTATAACCCCTCTGCATCTTGTTTAACCTGATCACTGCATGTCTAAATAGGTGATGGAATGAACACGACCCAACAAAGCCTCTGGGGGTTTGATTAATGGAGTGCCCCAAAGTAAAATAGTTATTCTGAAAAGCTGAGGAGAAATGCAAACTTTTAATAACATTTCCAAATTATTTAATCATACAATCAGGCCTGACCTTGTTCAATATGAAACTTCATTACAGCCTGGAATGTTAATATGGAGTTCCAAAAGCATCATAAATTACTGGTTTCTTCAATGATGCATGGGCCTGTCCTGCTGTGGCCAACTGCAATTTTAATATTTTCTTAAGAAATGAAGAATTAGCAAATAATGGCATGATCCTGAAATTACTGTTCTAGGGATCACAGTTTATTAATTGGCTAAAAAGGATAAAGACATTAGTCAATTCCATAGATAAATGATTTAGCTACTCCTTTTTTTGGGGGGGGGGGGGGTGAAAACCCTAAATTCTTATTTTTGAATAGATCCATTAATCATCAATTCAACTGACCTACCTTTCTGCAACATGACAGCTCTGACAGTCAATGAAGGAATTACAACTTGTAACTGGCAATTTTACCATCAGGAACATTATTTTGTATACAGCTAGCACCTTGTAACAACTTAAAAATGGTATTCACTATTTGAAAAGGGCAAAATAAAACCACTTGCAATATTGACTGACAGAAATCCTTATGTGGTGCTTATCATTTAACAACAGAACAAGAAAAGTGAGTGGGAATTTTAAATGGCTTAAAAATTAAGGGAAACTGAGGGGCTGCTGCACTTTTAATTCAAAAATGCATTTTGTAAATGACCTACAATAGCAGTTTTTTTGGAATTAAGAAGATTATTGCTAGAATCTCGGTGGTCTTCAGGAATAGTCCTGTTCAGTCCCCCAGTTTGATGGTTCTGTAGATTTCAATAGGATTGGATTGAAATATAATGTTTTGTGCTCAATCACTTATCAAAGCATCATAAAACATTGGAGTGGTTGTGCTGTGGGTCAGATACTGGCCCAGGAAACCTTTCCCTTCATGTATTAACACACCTGTCTTTGCTGAGGTCTGAGAGTCAGCTTTGTGCAGAGTATTCCAGACATGAACTGTTTGCTGTCAGCACTGAAAAACAACAGCACAGGCCTGGAAATAAAGCAAATCAAACATTCTGCAGCAATTAGAAAGCAAAATTGCATTTTTTCATATGATTTTCATATAATGAACAGCATGGAAATGTGGAGATTTAAGCAGCTCAAATGCTCAATTAATTCAGGTTCTATTATCATTATGGCCAGCACTATGAACCTTTCCACCATCCCTTTCCCCCCACCTAAATCTCTGTTTGTAACCTCTTCTGCATTCTTTTAAATCTCTATCAGGTTCATTCTGAAAGCATTTCGTGTAAATAAAACACACACAAGACAGTTCAGCTTTTTTTCTATGATGCTCATCCAAGGCTTTACTTGCTAAGAGCCAGAAATACTGAGCAATATTGTGCAGAAATCTATAATTTCCTCTACAATAACCTCAGTTTGCTTTATATATTTTTTTTTTTTTAATTTCTTTTGGCCATGAGACAACATCAGGAGTTTTCATGGGCAACCCATTGCCCAGAACTAATTGGTTGGAAATCACAGTAAGCAAGGAATTTCATTGTTTTCAACCACAATATTAAACAACTACTCAGCAGAGGGAGAGAATAATGGAGAATAATTATTAACTGAAGAAAATATTCAGAACACATGGTAAAACAATTAGGCCCAATTGTGGCAGTTCTGTGAATGTTTTACGCCGCCTGTAATGAACTCCCATTTGAAAGCTCAGTTTTACACTGGGCAATGGTTCAAAACCCAGAGACACATCAGTCCCAGGCAGGAGCTCAGAGAGAAGTGCCAGACTGTAACTGACTGACAGCACTTCCCACTGCAATCTGGGGTTGTCTTCGAGAACTTCTATTCAGCTCTGCTTCAAATCAAACTTCATTTAACTAAGGAATTCTAGCAAGGTCACAAAGCAAGAGAGGCTGCCTGCAGACACCAGCGATCCTTTAGTCTGTTGTACAATCACACATGGGAGATTTACAGAGCAGAAATGCCAGATACCTTCTGTGGCAACAACCTCATCAGACAGAACTGCCACAAAATCCAAAATGTTGAATTTGCAGCTACTGAGCCATGGCACAGTCTGTTTGCAAAGTCCACTACTCAACAGTGTGGCTGTGCACTCACATTTATCTCAGAGCAAAAATATAACTGGAAGAACTAATAGAGGGGAAAATACAACTGGACAGTGCACTGGCAATTACAGAGCTGAGAATTAAAGCTACAGAGGGAAAAAAAAGTGTTTTGGTGATGAAAGTCATCTCTAGAGTTACAATTAAGACGAAATTTATTGCCTCTGCTTAACATCTGTTTTATATTTATTCATTCTGATAAAAAATTATATCCTGGATCCAAAGCCTCAGCTTCCAAAGTTGCAGAATGAATGTTAATTAAATATTTGATATAAAGTCTTTTAAAAACCCACAAAAATTACTCAGTTTACTTAAAATAGGACCTAGCAAAATACAGTGTGGTATCAGATCCCATAATGAAGTCTTTCAGTTCCCTTGAACTCCCTACGTTTAATGTGAAATATAAAGGACTAACTTTCATATTTGTTTCCCTCTGGTATAAACAGACTGTGTAATGAGCTGCTGTGTGATAGGAGCTGAATGTCACTCAGAAGGCAACACACTGGTGGCTTTGCCCCTCTTAATCTTCACCTTATATCTGAGATGTTCTTTCCCTTTTTCATGGATGCTCATTATGTATCTGTTACTCATCCACTTTTCTGGATTTGAATAAGTATGGACTTCTAGATATGACATAATTTACCAAAAACTACTGGAGGAGTGAATACTATTTGCTGAAAGGCCTCATGCTCCTGAACAGCTTGTCAGTCTGCTCGCTCCTCAGAGGTCTGTTTCCCCATTAGTGCACATTTCCCCAGCTGAAGATTTAAAGGGTTTTTTTTCCCCACTGTTACAATAAAAAAAGAGGAAAACGAAGCAGGTGGTGTCTTTCTAAAGTCCAAGTGTTTTTTAATGAACGTTCTCTATTTCTTCAAGTGCAGAAATTTCAATTCTGATTAAAATGAAAAAATTACAAGCCATTACAGACAGACCTCCATTCTCCAAAGGCTCCCCTCTGAATACACAATATGTTTTCCTATATAATGCATGCACCATATTTCAATATTAATTATAGGAAGGTCTCTTTGGGGTCACATGCTAATTATATCTGTTTAGAATTTATCATGCTACTTCCAATATAATGTGCTGTCATTGTGTCCTGTTGTTTTTCCTTGCCTGAGGCAGAAGGAAGCTACAATAAACCTGAAAATACTGGCAAGAAATGTTCATTTTAAAACATATGGGGTGAAAGCTGCACTAAGGGCTCTGCCCAGTGCTCATTGAAATCAGCAGGAATCCTTATGTTAACCTCAAGGGAAAATTATGTGAACCTGTTAAATGTGTACAGTTCTACCTGAGGAGCTCTGTGCATCTCTCAGTGTAATGAAATGGTTGTGCCACAACCGACTGTAAATAATCAGGGGAGCATCCAGCATCATGCCAGGGAGGATATGCACAGAGGAGTTTGAGCTCTCCTGATTCTGAGGGGGTTAGACTGGTACTAAATGGCCACAAGATAAAGAAGAATCAAAGCCTCTGCTCCAAATCATCTCGAGTGTGTTTGATATGTTCATCTACAGTATTGTGTGATCACTGGGTCTGTGCAGAAGGCAGTGACAGTGGGGATTTGTTCAGTAGCCACTGTATTACAGTCCTGGATTCAAATACCTCACATTTTAAAAATTCTGCCTCGTTACAAGCACTGAAATATCAGCACATTTGCTGATAAACACTTACTGTGTTTATAATTTTCTTTTATAAGGACTGGTATAAGTCTGTCAGCATTATCAACCCAAGGCATCTTCTCTGTGTGAGGAATCCTCGAAGTTCCCTGCACAAATCACAATCACAGTTAAATGGTGCCTCCTTTATGCCACCACCTTATGAACACACAGCCAAACTTGCAGCAGGCAGCCTTGCCACCTATGTACAGCTATTAATGCTGAAGATTTGCATCTGCTTTCAAGAAATAGTAGGATTAAACACGGATAACACAGAAAAAGTCCAGGCACCAAGATAAGCATCTTGTCCTAAATTATGTCTCTCGTGTTTCCTAGCCTTCTAAATTGTTAGTGCCACATTACCAGGCAGCAATGACACAAATCAGACAGTCAGTGACTCAACAGGCAGGAGATTACCTCATCCAAATTTCCACGCATCCTTTCAACCCAGTTGCTGCCAATGTTGGTCCTTTTACCTTCCGTGACTTTCTGTGCCTGCATGAGGACTTTTCTAAACACAGCTCCCAGTGTATTTGTGGTGCCTGTAAGTAGCCTGACTCCTAGAAATAAGACTCACAAGATACAAACATGAAATGACAGTTACATGTCTGTATCTCACTGGGGTTACCTTTTTTTTTTTCAGTCTCTAATGAGATGTTTCCAGAATAAGAAAAATGGTAACGTCCAGCCCACTAACTATGTATTTTTTTATTGATAGGTCTCAGCACAGAGCAAACCAATATTCAAGGGGAGAAAATGAATTATCTGGAGTCAAATGTAATTTTATTTTGGTATGCCAACAATCAATAGAAGAAATGCACAGTCATTTCAGTAATTGCCACAGCTTCATGACAAATACTTCCTAGAAACTCCTGGCTAGGTGATCTCAGCATCCAGTGTTACTGAGGGGTATCTTTAATGCAGGTTAGCTCAGATGTTCAGAGACACATGCAAATTATGCAAGCATGTGTGCTATTTAATTTTAATATCCAAGGTCATGAGTCAGATTGTCTCGTGTAAAAATCTTGTAGTGGAAAACAAAGCTTAAGTGTGAGAATTTCACATTCCTTACCTGCATAAAAGGTAGAAAATCCAATTAAGTTGTTAAAACCCCATATGAAGATCTGAAGACACTTCTCCCAAGGTCTAAAGGCACAAGACCACCCTCCACATGGATCCTGTCACAATTAGCTGTGCCTTGTGAAGCTGCCAAGGCAGCTGTAAATCCTGCTCTGAAAACTGCTGAGCAAAACCGAGCTCCCCTCAGGAGCTGCTGCTCCCTCACCTTCTGCTCTACTGCTCAGCCCAGGGGACTCTGTCCAGCACGGAACACCAGGAGAGGAGATGCAGCATTCCCACCTGGACATGAAGGAAGAGATGTTGTTACTGCAATAATGGTCTGGAATTGGGCTGCCAAATCCAGCAGTCCACAACTGAGCTTCCAAAGGTTGGGTGGTCTGGGCTGTGTCCTGTGGCAGCAGCTCAGGGTGTACAGATGTATTTACATTTGTAGTCTCTGATGAGGTGAGGAAGAATTCAGGCTCAGGAATGATGGGGGAGAGATGGAATGGCTGCAAGATGCTTCACAACTCCAAAATGTGAATGATGTGGCTGATGGAGTAATAACTGATCATGAGTTTTGACTGGGGCCCACAGTAGTGTTTTGGGTGTTTTGAAAGACTGGATATTGCTCTGCTTGTGGAGTTCATGGCATTCTGAGGGACTTTTGAAGCTCAAGGAGGCCTGATATTAGTCTGTTTTTAAAATGCCTTCAGGGAAACAGAGCAGTGGAATCACCAGTTGTGAGGGGGATTACAGAAGAAAAAAAGTAAAAAGCGTATTTTTCAAATGTGCATGACTTATTAATTTACTTTCTCTGAATTTTCCACAAGGAATGAAATCCTGTTTTACTGAAATACTTTGGGATTTTTTCCCAGTGGCCATTTGTCTCAGAGTTTTCAGTTATGCAGATCAGACACTCGGGAAACGGAGAACATCTTCATTTCCCTTTTTGTTCTGAAACAAGAAATATTCTTTATGGCATCTGAGGGAACTTCCAAAGTATGAAAGAGACTTTAAATTATAATTTCTCCTTCAAAGAAAAGCTATTCTTTCGTATAAAGGGAAAAAAAGAAAACAAAACAACAAAACATTTGAAGAGTGTTCAATCAAAACAAACTTAGCCTTGAGTGTTGTTATGAGAATAGAAATTTCTTCTGCCAGAAATCTTTCCTACAGGTAATGCTATCTTTTTCAAATGTAACAGAAAGTAAAGAGTAAGGTTCCTACTTGTAGCGTAATTAGCAAATCTTGGAAGAAGAAAGGGAATAAAATATTTTGCACATGTTTTTGCAGGGTAGGAAATGGAAAGGATAAAATAATTCTGGTTGGAAAAAAACCCCAGCCCAGGCATAATTGTACATTAAAGAAACATTGTCGTGTACCTGTCCCTACAGGAGCAACGTGCCTGCGGTTGGTCAGACCCAAGGAAAAGACACTGGGTTCATTAATTTGAGATGAGAGTGAGAAGGCCTACAAAGGAACAGACAAAATAGTTTCCCAACCTCCTGCTGGGAACGTGCAAGTTCAGGGTTGCGCACAATTCCTAACACCTAGGAAAGAAGGAGTGGTTGTTTCACAGGGACGATGGGTAAATGCAGCCAGGATGCTCAGGTTTGTTCCTTGTTCACAGTTGTCTCAGTCTGGGGTGGTGATTTTATTTGGCACAGACACCCGAAGTATTCCTGGTAAAACTTTCCTTCAGTCCAATCTGACCCACAGCACCTTCACAGAACGAGTCTGTCTCCTGCACTCAGCAGCAAGAGGGATCCTTTGGAGTCTGCCCAATTCACATCCCTGCTTTGCCACAAACTAATCCTGTGTTCTAGTACAGGAATTGTGGCATCACCTCTGCCATCTTTCCCACAGTGACCTGATCTTCCTGCTGACTTCCACATCTTCTTATTCTGACTGCACACACAGAATAAGTAACAAAATGTACCAAGTGTCCAAGCTGACCTGTGCCTGCAACTCCATGGTTGCAATAACTGTGTTTAAGCTGAAACACAGCTCTTTTCTGCAAAGCCTACAGCTTTATGCTGTTTTCTCAACCCATTTTTAACTGAGGTTCCTCATTTTATACTGTGACCACACACTACATTTGTTCTTGCTAATTAAACAGCATGACTAAAATGTGGATTGCAAATATAATAATCTGGCTGTTCTTTCCTGAAATGGTTGTTCTGTGTACCAAGGGATGTTAAATTAAAAAAAAATCCAGTCTAGTTGTGTTTGGCCACATGTAGCCACATTAGCTCAAAAAAGACCAAATAATGATTGATTAGCACTTACATATTCAAAGTTTTTGTGATCTTCCATTTCTCTGCCCCCATGCTACTGAGTTTGAATTGCTTCCCTACAAGCCTGTGCATAGCAAAGTACAAGCAAATATTTTCAGAATCCATCTCTCACCCTCAGGATCCACACTTGATTTTGATATAAAATGTTATTAACTTTAGCTCCCAGTACAAAAGGTCTTGATCAATAATTGTTTCTACCTGTCTATCTTATTTCTGTGTATCTTCTAGGACACTTTTTGGGCTGCTGCCAATACATTTTGGTTTGTAAGCACATAACAGTGTATCATACACCTCAAATCTATGTGGGTTTATCTTATCTTTTCATTAGGTAGAAGATGGGGTTTTTTATCTACATAGATTAGATTAGTTTAAGGTCACCCTGAGAACAGAAAGAAGAGAAGAGAAGAGAAGAGAAGAGAAGAGAAGAGAAGAGAAGAGAAGAG